>NC_089687.1:38816531-39116531 GCF_031753505.1 Anomalospiza imberbis | reverse complement strand
TCTTTTCTTTTCTTTTCTTTTCTTTTCTTTTCTTTTTTCTCTTCTCTTCTCTTCTCTTCTCTTCTCTTCTCTTCTCTTCTCTTCTCTTCTCTTCTCTTCTCTTCTCTCTTCTTTATCTTTTTTTCTTTTCTCTTTTCTCTTTGCTTTTTGCTTTTCTTTTTTTTTTTCTTTTCTCTGGAGAAAAATATCTGGCTCCAGAGCTAGGTGGAGGTTGCTGGCTGATCCTCCTGGGTTCAGCCCAGGATACCTCAAGATACACCTCTGATTTCCCCTACTCCCCTTTGCTCACATGAAAATCAGGGCTGGAACTGGAGACACTGAATTGTGTCAGCTCCTGCTCCTGGCTCGGGATAGAGCCAAAACTCAGCACTGAGCATCCATTCCCAGTGCAGATCCTTCAGCAGTTTTGGAGCCAGGGTGGTTGGGTTTCCTCCCTCCCAGGAAAGGAGAGGTTAAAAAGCCTCTCCTTTGGAGCTGGCACTGGCCCCAAGCGGTTGACATAGGAGAGGAGGAATCCAGCGCCTGGTGTGTGGGCGATGAGGATATGCTGGCTGCCAGAACAACGGGAGCTGGCGGACACAGAGCCAGCTCACCCTCACCAGATGTTCAGCTGTGCTGGGTAGGAGAGACTGTGTCCAGAAGAACTTTCCCAATTCCCTAATTCTCAATAGGAGTTGGGAAAGGAGGCGACCTCCAAATTGAGAGCATCTGGAAGCTGAGCTGGCTTGAGCCGCATTCCCAGGGTGTTGTGAGGGGATGGCTCTGATTTATTCCCAGCTGGGGTGACCATAGGATCTTGTCCTGGGATGACGTGAGGGGTCACTGTGATCCCGGAATGAGAATGGATGCACCACGCTTCCCCAGAGCTCCATGGTGGTTCAGCATCCTGGTGCTCCAGCAGCATCTCCCTACCATGGGCAAGACCCCTTTGGTTTTATCTCATCTCAGGGAATCTGAGCAACCTGGTCTAGTGGATTGTGTCCTTGCTTATGGCAGGGGGATTGGAAAGAGATGGTCTTTAAGGTCCCTTCCCACCCAAGTCATGCTATGATTCTGTGATGTCCCAGCTGTGGTTGGAAGGCCAGCAGCTGGGAACGGGAAGCATTTTGGGAGGCGTGTCTGAATGATGTAGTGGGAGCTGCTCAAGGTCACTGCCTTGATCAACACACAAATCTTGGGGTGGGTGAGTGGAGGGAGTCACTAAAGGACAATTTATTTGGGAGGCACGGGCAAGGGTGTCCTTGCTGAGTGACCATCCTTGTCTGGACCTGAGACCATCCCCTGTCCTTCCTTGCAGAGAGCCTGAGTGCTGAGATCAGCCTGCTGGAGCTGATTGGGGACCCGCCGACAGAGGAGATCCACAGAATTTATGGCCCTGACAACAACCCTGGCTACGTCTTCGGTCCCAACGCCAACACGGGCCAGGTGGCCCGGTACCACCTGCCGAGCCCTTTCTACCGAGACTTCTCACTGCTGTTCCACATCCAGCCCACCACGCCCCGGGCCGGCGTGCTCTTCGCTGTCACGGACTCCTCGCAGAGCATCATCTACGTGGGAGTCAAGCTCTCGGAGCTGCGCGACGGCCAGCAGCAGATCATCTTCTACTACACAGAGCCGGGCTCGCCCAGCTCCTTCCCGGCAGCCACCTTCACCGTGCCCACCCTGCTCAACCAGTGGACGCGCTTTGCCATTAGCGTGGAGGAGGAGGAAGTCGTCCTCTACCTGGACTGTGAGGAGCACGAGCGCGTCCGCTTCGAGCGCTCCCCAGATGAGATGGAGTTGGAAGAGGGCTCCGGGCTCTTTGTTGCTCAGGCCGGAGGGGCTGACCCAGATAAATACCAGGTAAGAGCTTTGGTCACCCCAAGGAGTATCTCCCAGAAGCCTGGAGAGATGTGACACTGCCCAAGCCCAGAAGACAACCAGCTCCCTGGTTATCCATGTGTGTTCCTGGGGAAGGGGACACCTGAGATGGAGGTGAAGGTGGCTTCAGATGCCACTGATTTATTGTCTTGGAGCTGACCAAGGCAAAGCTCTCAAGCTGGGCTGGCAGGGGGACATGGGATTGCCATGCAGCTCTCACCATTGCCTTTTCTCAGCAAACACATGGAGCCTCTTCAGATCTTCCCATTCCTAAAAATACCCAGCTCCTTTGGTGGAGAAGCTGGTTTGTCTGGGAAAATGTCTCTCTTACATGGAAAAAATGCTTGGGCTGGAGCATATCTTTGCTGGCTGATGTTGGACGGTATCTCCAGGAAGACTTTGGAGAGTGAAGAAGGATGTGATAGCTCAGCCTGTGCTTTGAGCAGAACTCATGTTCCAGATAAGGGTTGTGGAAAGTGTGGGGAAAATGCCCAGCTGACATGGAAATCCCCTGCAGGACTTGAGGAGAGGAATGTTCAGGTTTATCCTGGGCTGAGCAGGATTTGCCCAGCAATAGAGGCTCTCCTGAGGGGAGCAATGTTTTTTCTGTGCAGTTCTGCAAAGCATGTTTCTGAGCTTAAACATCATCCTGACTGTACTGCTGCATTCCCCATGGAATGGCTTTGGGCAGGGAAAGTTCCCCCAGGAAGGGGTTAATCATTGATGAGCTACAAACTGGTTTGCAGTGGGATTCCGGTTACTCCCTTGAAAAGCAAATCTTTGCTCTTGAAAAGCAATTTCTTTGCTCTTGAACGTGCTGGGAGGGCCAGGTCATGGCTGTGGAGAAACTCCTCTCCCCAGCTTGAGGGGTTTGGCACCGTATGGAAGGCATGGCAACAGTCTGGAGCAGAGCAGACCCTTGTAGCAGGTGATGCTCCCAGGCCTGCCAAGCCCTGATCCCACTGCCCACCCCCGGTTTTCCCATAGGGAATAGCTGGCCGAGGAGGGAAGGAGGCCTTGGCTGGGTGAGAGGGGAGCGGCATCTGACTGCCTCGTGGTGTTTCCATCACTGTCCAGCCCTGCCTCGCGTTATCTGGAACTAATGGGGCATCAAGTGTATTAAAGCCTGGCCCTGGGTCAAGCCTCAGGATTAACTTGCTGGGAGGCAGCTGGAAGGGTGTCCTGGCACCTCTGCTCCTTCCTGAGTTGTCTTTGTGGCTGCGTCAGGAAACCTGGAGGAGCAAAGCCTGCAGGTGACGCAGAAGCCCCTGGGACAGCAGCTCTCAAGGGGGAAAATGGGGTCTCAGCTGGGGCCTGGCAGGAGGGTTCGTTTGCAGCTGGATGGACATAGTTTAGTGGGGGACCTGGCAGCGCTGGGTTAATGGTTGGACTTGATGGTCCTAGAGGGCTTTTCCAGCCTTTAACAATTTCATGATTCTATGGATTCACCATAAGATCTCTGGTGCTGCTGCTCTCTTTATCAGAGCAAAGAGGCTGCAAAGATCCCCTATCACCATCCGTTGTGGGACTGCCTCCCTTCAGGGCTTGGAACTGGCTTGTTTGCCATGCCTTTGGAAAGCCCCAGGTTTCAACCTTGCAGCCGCTGCCCAGCACCACCAGCATGGCTGGACAAGCCATGTGCCAGAGCTGGCATCACATGGGCTGAGCAGAGGTAGCAGCCAGGACCCAGCCAGACACCCAGCAGAGCTTTCACAGGGATCTTTTGGCCGTGCTCCTTGTTTTTCATCTCTGGAGGGCTCCCTGGCCACAGCTGAATGCCCTGCCCCACGCAAGGACAGCTGGCAGATTCTGCAGCCCACATGTTGTATTTCCTGGGATAATCTTCACTTCCTTACTATTTGTTTGTGTTTTGAAAGCACCGTGTGCATCCAGGCCACTTGTTTATACAAGAAACCACCACAAATCCCCTTCACCCAGCACATCCCAGAGCCCAGCCTGGGTCCTTGCTGCAAGATGAGACACAGGGATGCTGTCGGGATGGGAATCTGCCAAGTTGGGATGCTGCCCATCCATCTGATCCCAGTGGGGAGGAGCAGGGGATGATGCTGGGAAGTGAACTCTGAGAGAGGAGATAACTCCTCCTTGGTGTCTCTTCTTTGGGCAAGACAAGTACAATAATATTTGGGCTGGCCTAAAAGCACAGGGCGCCATGCCTGGGCAAGGAAACATGATGGACTCAGGAAAATAGGGACCAGGGCAATCGCAGTTCAGCCAGGCTGACTGAGACATAATATTAATGAATTATAAGTAGATTAAGTTATATAATAAATATATTCTAAAGATACAGTTTATATAGAATTAAAACAATTATATCAGTTCCTCTCACAAGCAAATGCCCCCAGCTGGGTGGTGACCTTGTCCAGTTGCTCACAGTGCGGACAGCAGATCTCATCCATCCTTTTTCTCCCACTCGAGGATGTGGTGGCAGAGTGGCACAGCAGGTCACATCACAGCCGGGTGGCGCGTCCATGTCCCCCACCCATCCGTGGTCTCCTTGCAGGGGGTGATTGCAGATTTGAAACTCCGAGGGGACCCGCGGGCGGCCGAGCGCCAGTGTGAGGAAGAGGAGGATGATGCAGAGGTGAGCACTGGCAGCATGGGTTTGGGAGGGCTCGGGGCTGCCCCCACTGTACTCCCAGCTCAGCTCTCACTCCTTCTCCACGGGCAAATGCAGGTCTCTGGGGATTTTGGCAGCGGGATGGAAGGTGGACAGCAGCCCTCAAGCAAGGTTGAGGTGAGTTGCTGCCCACAGGTGTGGCACTCAGGGCGGGACCCCAAAATTCTCATGACAAGGCGGGCTGAGTGCCTTGCATGGCTGAGGTCATGGGATGCTTGATGGTGTCTCAGCACCTGTCCCTTTTGGGAAGGCACTGGGAGGTGAACGGTGTCATGGTGTCCCCTCGTTGTTGGCGCAGGGTGTCCCAGGGCTGGTCGATGCTGTCCCCGTGACCTCCCCCCCCGTGGTGGGGGGCAGTGGCCCGAGGAGTGGCGGGGGGTCACCGCAGCAAGCCGAGAGGTCCAGAGCTGAGGAGACGCTGCGGGTCTCCACGGGAGGTAATTCCAGCAGCTTTCCCCTTCCCCAGGCTGCACAAGTGGGGACATGGTGGTGGTGTGGCCATCCCCAGCCATGACTGGGTCCTTTTCCTTTTCCACAGGCACCGGTCGGAAAGGCGAAAAGGGGGAGAAGGGGGAACGTGGCTTGAAAGGGGACTTGGGGACCGGTGGCATTGTAGGGCCAGGCAGTGTCAAGGGTCAAAAGGTGGGTGAGAGCTGATCCCTGGGGGCTTGAGGGTGCCAGTGACATGTCTGTGTTTGACACACACTTCTCTCTGTTTCTGATCCTCAGGGGGAGAAAGGAGACCTGGGTGTCAAGGTGAGCATCACTCGGGGAGCTGGCACAGAGCCATGCCCTGCCCAGGCTGCCATCTCAGAGACCTGCCACCCATTCCCATCTTCCTCCCCTCCCTAGGGCAGTGCTGGATTTGGCTACCCTGGCTCTAAGGGCCAAAAAGGAGAACCAGGTGACCCCGGACCCCCTGGGACCCTCTCTCGGCATGCTGATGGCTCAGTGGTTGAGCAGGTCACCGGCCCCCCAGGGACACCAGGGAAGGATGGAGCCCCTGGCAGGGATGGCGAGCCTGTGAGTCAATTCCACCCCCCCACACAGGGTTGTCCCTGCCCCCTACCCTACCCAGCTGCACACTGACCTGTCCCCTCTCTGCCATCCCTAGGGAGATCCTGGCGAGGACGGAAAACCCGTAAGTGGGGTGGAGGTGGTGGCAGGGTGATGGGGGACGGCCACCCCCTTGCCTTACCACCTGCTGACCCCCCACTGCTCCCCTTTGCAGGGTGAAATGGGGCCCCCAGGGTTCCCTGGGATGCCGGGGGAGCCGGGCCTGAAGGGGGAGAAGGTGAGTGCCAGTGCTGCCCCCCTTCCTCTCATCCCCAGCTCAGCTGCACCCCCAAACCACACTCTCTCCTCTATGCCAGGGTGAGCCAGGCGTGGGGCCGAGGGGACCCCCTGGACCACCTGGCCCTCCAGGACCACCGGGACCCTCCTCCAAGAACGATAAGCTGGTGAGTGCCCCCTGGGACACAGGGATTTGAGGGATGGTGGGTCCATCAAGCCATAGAGGTGCGGAGTGCTGCCACCGGCCCCTGGGCGAGCCTCAGTGCCGCCAGGTGCCATGACATCCCCTTGTGCTTCTCCCCCAGACCTTCATTGACATGGAGGGCTCTGGATTTGGTGGTGACCTGGAGAGCCTGCGGGTGAGTGGGGGTGAGCGCCTGTCTTGCCAGCTGGGAGCGGGGGGACATCCTTAGCCATGGCCCCCCATATCTCTTTTAGGGTCCACGAGGGCCACCTGGTCCCCCAGGGCCACCTGGCGTGCCCGGTTTGCCAGGGGAGCCAGGACGGTTTGGGATGAACCGCACAGACCTGACAGGACCACCTGGGCTGCCGGGCAGGGACGGGATCCCCGGGACCCCGGGGCCAGTGGTAGGTCTGTGGGGTGGCCAAGGAGACCCATCCCAGGGCCACTCTGTGGCAGTGGGGGGCTTGGTGCCCACCAGCCCTACAGGGTTTTCCTGTGCTGGAACCAACTCCTGGGATCTTACAGGGTCCTCAGGGTCCTCCAGGAAGAGACGGGGAGGTTGGGCAGCCGGGGCCCAAAGGAGAGCAGGTGAGTGGAAAGTTAGCTCTGTCCCATGTGCCCCAGGAGCATGTGACAGCTGTCCCACAGGGCAGCTGGCATCCCTGGCACATCTCTGGGAAGCCCCAGTTCCTGGGCTGGGGAGCACCATTCTGCTCCTGCCTGGAGCTGGGCAGCTTCTTCACAGCCTCTTCTCCCTCCTCCTTCCAGGGCGATGTGGGTGACCTTGGCCTCCCTGGCCTACCAGGACCCAAGGTACTGTGCCTGGGGTGGGTTTTTTTGGGTTCTCCGTTGCAGACTGGAGACAGGGATGTTGTCTGGGGGAACCGTCTTGCACAGAAATGGGGAAGGGGGTGCTGCTATTTGTGTTCCTCTCAGATCAGGGCACATCTCAAAGGTGCATGGAGCTGCTGACCCCACAAAGGATGCTCACTGGGCACCTGCTACCCTGCCTTGGCTTTGCTCCAGGCATTGCCACATCAGGAAGTGGGCAGGAAAACCAAGGGGGGGTGTGTTTCAAGACACAGAGGAGACTTTGCTTGGGGGGTGCCCACACCCCACTGGAAAATACCCCGTCTTCTGTGCATGACTCTCTCCTGTCTGCTTGCTACAGCTTCTTTCCACCCTGCATCCCCAAAGGTGGAAGTAAAGGCTTGCTGGGAGCCCCTTAGAGTTGGGATGCTGCCCCTTGTGATAACCATCCACTGCAGCCTGAGCTGGGGGCAAAAACCTCAAAAATTAAGGTTTCTTAAACTTAATTCTTACTTTCTGCACTTCTGCAGCACCCAGAGGGCAGATGGGGCGGCAGCGGGTGTAAGGTCCAATCCTGTTGCTTCCAGACCCGTTGCAATCCCAGGAATGCCTGCGAGCATTCCTTTATGGCACTGAGCTCTGCTGCAGCCCTGGAGCCAGCCCCACGTGCAAAAACATTTCCATTTTACGATTTTAGACGAGCCTCTGGTGGCCACTGTGGACATTACATGGGGAGCTGGTGGGATGAAGGGTGCCCAAGCTGGGCAATGCCCCCTCCCACAAAGCCCCTAGGCAGGGGAACATCAGGAAGATCATTCTTGTCCTGTCCCAGAGGGGATTTGTGAGGGGATGCTCTGCCTCCTGCTTGCAGGCTCCAGGCAGTGACTACTGCCACCTTTCATCCGTCCCCTTCTTGTCTCCTTTGCAGGGCAACAAAGGAGAAACGGGACCAGCAGGACCCCCAGGAGAAATGGGCTTAGCTGGCCTTCCTGGGCCCATCGGACCCCAAGGGCAGCCAGGGCCCCCTGGCCCCCCAGGACCACCAGGGCCGGGCTACGAGGCTGGATTTGTGAGTGGTCACTGCAGCGATGGGATGGGATGAGCTGGAGCCGGGGACAGACACAGCTCAGCCCCTTCTCCCTGCATTTAGGGTGACATGGAGGGCTCAGGGCTGTCATTCACCCCTGGACCACCTGGGCCTGAAGGACCACAGGTAGGGCCATTCCTGCCCTTTCCCTCCTCTCCATCCCGGGCTCCCTGCAGTATTCCCGGCCATGATGTCCCCTGCCATCACCCAGTGCTCATGGTCCCCTTGTTGCTTGCAGGGTGTGCCAGGACTGCCGGGGGTGAAGGTGAGAAACCCTTCCAACATGCTGCTGTTCCTGTGAGGAACCCTTCCAACAGGCTCCATCCATGTAGGATGCCTGCAGGCAGCCTGTAGGGATGCCTCTGACACCTCTTTCCTTGCAGGGAGAGGTCGGCAGCCCCGGACAGCCTGGCTTGCCAGGACCAAAGGTAGGAGCACTGGGAGATTGGGATGGCTTTGTGCCAGCACCTAGGTGTGCAGGGCAGTGGGCAGGAGCCCTGTGCCCCATGACCTGGGACTGCATCCTACCCTTTACCACTCCCATTGCAGGGAGATGCTGGCATGCCTGGCATGGATGGCCGCCCTGGCCTGGAGGGCTTCCCTGGACCACAGGTAGGAGCCTCAGCCCCCCAGCTCTAGAAGACCCCTCCCCCACTCCAGGCAGGGCACCCTTGATAGCAGCAGCTCCATCCCCAACAGCCAAAATTCCCCCTCCCTGCTGTGGGACCTGGCTCATCGCGTGTCAGGGGTGCCTACACTCCCTAGGATGCTGTCACCCCCCCCACCTTGTTGCTCCACTGACCACCACCTCCACCCAAAATCATTGCATCACTTGGCTCATTGCCTGGAGCTGGGGGCAGAGGTGGGGTTGCCTGAAGGATTTTTTGAGCCAGAGGTGGGAGGGGGTCTGCACTGGTGAGCCAGAGTCCATCTCCATTTGGTGTTCCTCCTGCTCCTCTTTCCAGGGACCCAAAGGTGACAAAGGCAGCACCGGTGAGAAGGTAGGTGCCACCAGGCTGGGGACGGGGACCAGCCACTGGTGGCCCTGGGCTGATGACTTGTGTTTTCCAGGGAGAGCGAGGCAAAGATGGAGTGGGGCTGCCAGGCCCCCCTGGCCCACCTGGTCCCCCTGGACAGGTCATCAGTGTCTCCAGTGAAGATGTAAGTGGTGGCACCTGGCTTCAGCAAAGGGCAGGGGAAGGGCATCACGAGGGAGCCATCATGAGGGAGACTTCGCCAGCAGCTTTGACCCTTAGAGCCAAGATCAGGGCAAAAAAAACTCATTTTGTCTCTTTTTGCAGAAGTCTTTGGTGGCTTTTCCTGGTCCAGAGGTAGGTGCCCTTCTGTCACCTGTGCCCTCCCCTCAGCAGTGTCAGGAGGGCACCCTGTTTTTGGAAAGAGGGGGGTTTGCTCTTAGGAGCATCTCTGCTTCTCTCTGCAGGGCAGACCAGGCCATGCTGGCTTCCCGGTGAGTTGGTGACACATCTGGGGACCACGGGGTGACAGCTGTGGTTGCCAGTCCTGCTGTGCTTTGCTGCAGAGTGGTGGTGGTGATGGAGGAGGAGTTTGGGGCCTGCTTTTGGTGGGTTGGGAATGACGGGGACTCTTGTGTCCTTTCCTCAGGGTCTGGTGGGACCGAAAGGAGATAAGGGGTCAACTGGTCCCCAGGGTGCTCCAGGGTTGAAGGTATTTGCTCCAGACCACCTGCACCCCATGGAGTGGTCACATTCCTGGTCCCCCATTCTACCTGGCCACCAGGTGACACCAGCTCTGCATTGGCGGGAGCCTGGTCCCTCCGTGTTGCCTCCCACCTCCCCTTCTCTTGCAGGGGGAGAAGGGGGAGCCTGGCGTCATCATCAGCCCTGATGGGACTGTGGTCACTGCCACGGTGAAAGGAGAAAAGGTGGGTTCCTGGCAAGAATGGGGGGCACATCCCCATGGGATAGGTGCCAGGTGGTCCCAGTGGTGATGCCTTTCCCTCTCCTTTGTTTGCAGGGGGAGCCGGGGCTGCAAGGCCCAACGGGACCATTGGTAAGTCACCATCACCCTCCTCCTCCTTGTGTCCCACGGGGAGGGATGGGAATGATCCTAGGCAGAGGGAGTGCCCCCATATTGAGCATCCCTCACCCTCGTCTTCTCTCCCTTCCAGGGTCCCCCAGGACGAGCAGGGATGAAGGGAGAGATCGGCTTTCCGGGCAGACCCGTAAGACCTGCTCCCGGTTTGTTTGTGTCCATCGCCTCCACCGCGTCCCCCTCCCTGTTTGCACGTCCTGCAACCACTGAGCCCCACACCCTGCCATGTCCCTGAGGGATCTGGCAGTACTGGGGTGTCAGAGGTGACTCTGGAGCACCAGATGTGACACCAGGGGCTGGCAGGGGGACAGGGACGAGGCTCATTGTGCTACTCATGCGCAGGGACGTCCGGGCATGAACGGGCTGAAGGGTGAGAAGGGCGACCCCACAGACGTGCTGGGCTTGCGGGTGAGCACTGCTGTGACCCCCAGCTGCTGGCCCTGCAGGGTGGGGCACACCCCCCCCAAGGGGCTCCCCAAGGACCCCAATCCCTTCGGCAAAGGGCACATCTCCTTCTCTCAGGCGCTGGTTGTCCCCCTCCATGGTGGGGACTGTCTGCTTTGCAGGACTTTGACAAATCTTCTCATCCTCCACAGGGTCCCCCAGGCCCCCCAGGACCCCCTGGGCCCCCTGGGCCACCTGGCAGCATAGTCTACAACAATGGCAATGTGAGTATCACCACGGTCACCAGGATGGACAAGCTGGTGACTGGGCCCCCAGTGTCCCCTGCCTGCCTGGAGGGCACTGAGAATGCTCTGGTGACATCCTGGCTGGGGCTGGCATGTGGGACTGTCACCAGCATTGCGGGGGGCGGGGGCCGAGGATGCTGCTGTCTCTGCAGCCACTTCGTTTGTATCTCCACAGACCTTCAGTGACTCCAGCCACCCGGCGTTCCCTGGTAAGGAGGTGTCCCTCTCGCAGCCACCTCTAGGCATTTTGGGGAACCTTGGCAAATCAGGGCTCGGGGGAAACCCCCTCCCACCCTTAGAGCTGCAGCTCTGAGATGGCATCTCTGCTGCTCCCTACAGGTTTCCACCAGTTCTCAGGACAAAAGGGAGAGAAAGGTGACACTGGACCCCCAGGACCCCCAGGTAGGTGACATGTCCCTGCTGGCAGAGGCAGGCAGGGAGTGGCTCATGCCCGTCCTGGCTCCTCTCCGCTCCTCTCCCTCTCTCCACAGGCCAGTTTCCCTATGATGCAAGAGACTTCAGTACCAGCCTGCGGGTAAGCCCTTTGCACACAGGCAGCTGAACCCAGCATCATTTGGGGTACCTAGCGCATCCCAGCTGCTCACCCTAAGGCTGTGCCATCCCACAGGGTGACAAGGGAGATGCAGGTCCCAAGGGTGAGAAGGGCGAGCCAGGCAGCACCCCACTCTATGGTCCTGGAATCTCAGGACTTCCAGGGCCTCCAGGGCCCCAGGGATACCCTGGGCTGCCGGTGAGTACCTCATAGGGTGGAGAGTGAAGGGGGTCGCAGTGGAGGGTGGCATCCCTGGGGGCTTTGTTCCAACAGATACTCTCTCACACTGCTTAGGGTCCCAAGGGGGACAGCATTGTTGGGCCACCGGGGCCTCCAGGACCTCAGGGTCCCCCTGGTATCGGATATGAGGGGCGGCAGGGGCCCCCTGGCCCTCCTGGTCCGCCCGGGCCACCCTCCTTCCCAGGTCCCCACAGACAAGGTAAGTACTTGCTCTACTGCATTCCGCCCTGCACCCCCACATCCCTTCCTGCCACCTCCAGCATTCCTGCTTGTATCCCATGCATCCCTCCTTGCAGCTCTGCATTCCTCCCCGTGCTGCACCTCTCTCCATCTCACCCTCCTTCTCCCACAGCTGTCAGCATCCCTGGACCCCCGGGACCACCAGGACCCCCTGGACCACCCGGCACTAGCAGGATGTCCTTGGGAGTGAGTCAGGGCTCTGGGCAGGGGTTGCCCCATGGTGCAGGCAGCCAAACCCTGAGCCCTGCCCCGGCCTGTGCCCACAGCTCCAGGCCATGCCCACGTACCAGGCGATGCTGAGTGCTGCGCACGAGCTGCCTGAGGGCAGCCTCGTCTTCCTGACGGACCGGCAGGAACTCCACGTCCGCCTGCGCGGGGGCTTCCGCAGGGTGCTGGTGAGTGGGAGGGGCCAGAAGGGTACCCCAGCCGGGGCTGCACTGCCCGGCTTGAGGGGAGCAAGGACAGCGCTGCCCTGGGGGCTCGGTGGTGACTCTTGGTGATGCTTGGGGTCCCCCGACCCGTGCGCGAGGAAGAGAGGGGGGCAGCTGGGATCTGATGTGCCATGCCCTTGCAGCTGGAGGAGCACAACCTGATCCCCAGTTCGGCTCTGGTGAGTCCTCTGTTTCCCATGCACATCCTCATCCCTATCCTCCTTCCCAATCCCATCCCTATCCTCCATCCTCATCTATCCTCATCCCGTCCACAACTGTCTCTATCCATCAACAATTAACTTCATCCCCTTCTCCATTCATCCCCAACCATCTCAACCCCCATCCCCAACCATCTCCATCCCCATCCCCATCTCCATCTCCATCCAACCCCAACCATCTCCATGCACATCTTCATCCAACCACAACCATCTCCACTCATCCCCAACATTCTCCATCCCCATCCCCACCTGGAGCACCCTGCCCCCCCCCCATACCGTGTCCCCGTCCCCAGGACAACGAGGTGTATGACAAGCCGCCTACCCTCCACTATGCCGGCCCCCAGCCCCGCGGGCCCCTGCATCCGCTCCGCAACCACGTCCCTTCGGCCACCGCCCGTCCCTGGCGTGGGGACGAAGTGGTGGCCAACCAGCACCGCCTGCCTGAGCAGCCCCTGCTCCACCACCAGCACGAACTCATCAATGGGTACTACATCCACCGCCGGCCAGATCCTGCCCCTGTGGCTGCCCATGTGCACCAGGACTTCCAGCCTGCTGTGAGTGCCACATGCCTGCTGATGGGAGCTGATGGTGGCCAAAGCCATGTCCCTCAAGCCCCGTTGTCCCCTCTTGGCAGCTTCACCTGGTGGCCCTGAACACCCCGCTGAGCGGTGGCATGCGTGGCATCCGGGGCGCCGATTTCCAGTGCTTCCAGCAAGCCCGGCAGGTTGGGCTGGCTGGCACCTTCCGTGCCTTCCTGTCCTCACGCCTGCAGGATCTCTATAGCATCGTGCGCCGGGCCGACCGTGCCGCCGTCCCCATTGTCAACCTCCGGGTATGCATATCTCCACCCCCTTCTCAACGCTCTCTGAGCTCCGATGGACCACAGAATAGGATCACAGAGTCATTATGGTTGGAAAAGATCTCTTTAAGATTAGCAAGTCCAACTATTAACCCAGCACCACCAAGGTCTTGGATGCAGAGCATAGCAAAGCCCCCATCCATCATGAAGAATCCCCTTCCCAGAGGATGCTGGGGCTTGGAGCTTCTGGGCTGCTCTTGGGGTGCTGCAGGCAGGGCTAAACCCCCTCCTCCTCCATTTTCCCACCCTTCCCACCAGGATGAAGTGCTCTTCAATAACTGGGAAGCCCTTTTCACGGGCAGTGGGGCCCCGCTGAGAACCGGCGCCCGCATCCTCTCCTTTGATGGCCGGGATGTCCTACGGGATGCAGGATGGTGAGTGCAGGATTGAGAGATGAGGAAATGGGGTTTGGAGCATGGCAGGGCAGCAGCAGCCCCCCACCTTTCACCCTTCCAGGCCGCAGAAGAGTGTCTGGCACGGCTCGGATGCCAAGGGTCGGCGCCTGCCTGAGAGCTACTGCGAGACATGGCGGACAGAGGAGCACGCAATCATGGGCCAGGCTTCCTCTTTGGCCTCTGGAAAACTGCTGGAGCAGGCAGCCAGCAGCTGCCAGCATGCCTTCATTGTCCTCTGCATCGAGAACAGCTTCATGACTGCCACCAAAAAGTGATACCTGCCCTGGCACCCCTGAGCACCCCCATGTCCCCGGGGAGGGTTGGGCAAGCCTGCACCCCAGCACCCCTGGGCCCCACAGCCCCTACCATGCGCCCACTCTCACCCCACAGGGTTTCCTTCTCCTGCAGACCTGAAGCCAAAGAGTATTGCTATGGCCCCTGCCCTGGGTCGGCAGGGGCTCAGGTCCCACCTGGGGCAGGGCAGCCATGGGCTGGTGGCCTTCCTCCTCCTCTTCTAACTCCTAAAATTTAACCACTTCAGCTTGTTCCCCTCCCTGCTCGGATGCTCTTTTTGGGATGGCTGGGTGGGAGGATGCTCGGCAGGGAGATTTCAGTGCTGCCATGCGGACTGTTCCCTGCAAAAGCCTGTGGGGCCTCTCTCACCAGCCCCCCGGCCCCGCACTGTCCTTACCAGGAGCTTGGGGTTGGACCCAAATCCCTGCTGCTGAGGCCACAGGGTCTTCTCCAGCCAAGACACCAGCATCCCACCCAAGGGACTGTCCTGTGGTGATGCTGGGGCTCTCCCAGATGTTCTCCATCCTCCCCAGGTAAGGACTATCCCATCATCATTCGCACCTCCACCTCCCATCCAGCAGAGCTCTGATGGGGGTCTGATCTCCTCCATCCCATCCATGCACCCTGGGGACCCCCAGCTGTGCCCCCACAGCCCAGGTACAGCCACAGCCAGCCCAGCACAGGTACTGGGGAGACAGGGTGGCCCCAAGGCACGGCCAGTTGTGCCCCTGGCACGTGTTTCTCTGTGTGTGTGTGTGTGTGTGTGTGTTGAGCACATGTGGTACCGAGGGCAGGCACTGCCATCCCCCCCTCCATACGCCACCTTGTTGGGCTCGAATGGTGAAGGCACAGCAAAGCTGGCTGGAATTGGTGGGGGCAAATCCAAGGTGCTAAATTAAAAACCAAAAAAAAAAAAAAAAAAAAAAAAGAAAGAAAAGAAAAAAGAGAAATTTGTAACTAGCTTTTTTTGTTATCGTATGGAAATTATTACCATAAAAGCTGTGTGAGTCACACGGTCTCTATTTCTTACAGTCTACTGTATTTTGTGTAATTAATGCAATTTAAAGCGTGTGGATCTTTATATTATTTTTTTTGTCATCAGTTGTGTCTTATAAACCATTTTCTAAAGGCACTGAATAAAGAAACATTCTCTTGTAGCCTGGCTCCGAGCCATGATGGGGATGCAGTGGGATGGGGTCCTCATCCATACCCCTGTGTGACACACGGTGGTGTCACCATGGAAATCCTGCTCCTACTCTATGCGTGGGGACAGGGAAGGGGCACAGCCCTGTCCTCACAGAGCAGAAAACATGTCCCAGCAGTTACATCCTCGACAAAACAGCACCCAGGACCAGCAGTGGGACAGGACACCAAGCACACGGTAGTGATGACAATGCTCACTTCAGGAGCCAAGAGCCGGCCACAGTGTCGTGGTGCCAGCGCTCAGGCTCGCACGGTGCCCACCTCCAGGCTCTTCTCCTGTGCTGGAATTTCCACTGGGAGCTGGCACGGCTCCTTGGCCAAGGCCAGCTCCACCGGCTGCCTGCGGTGGCTGTGCTGGACACCCACTCTGATGGCCGCCAGCAGGTAGACCACAGCCAGCAGGGTGAAGTAGCCAAAATATACATAAAACTGCAAAAGAGGAGAGAGGAGAGAACAGCACTTGGAGCCCTCCCTTCATCCCGCACCATTCAGGGACCACTTCCATCCTAGGTGCAACCCCATCCCTACCTGAGGATGCACGGATAAGCCCAAACCCCTCTTGTCAGCCACGATGATGGTCATGACGGTCTTCAGCACAGTAGCAAAGAAGGTGTTGACCCCGAAGACCAGAGCACAGAGCTCTTTGGAGAGGGAGGTAGCAATCTGGAAACTGGGAGAAATGGGAACAGCGGTGAACCCCTGGCATCAACCCAGCTGCCGGGGTGGGAGTGGGTCCCCAGCAGCACCACGCACATGGCAATGGGCACCAGGAACTGGTGGGAGCCACGGAAGAGGATGTAGGCAGCATAGCACAGCCAGATATTGGTGGTGGAGTTCATGAGCAGAAGCAATCCTGCCTGGAATGCCGTAACCACTCCAATCACCAGCTCTGACCACAGCGTCCAGCGGATCTTCACGTAGCCAGCAGCGATGGAGGCGACAGCTCCTGGGGAGGGATGAAGGATGCTGTGAGTACCTCAAGGATCCCCTGCCCTACCTAGGCTGGGACCCAGCCCAGTGACCATCATGTCATCCCCAATGCCAAACCACCAAAAATACCGTAAGGACCACCATTCCCAAGGGGTGTAGCAGGACAGCAGTGACCCCCTGCCTCTCTGGTGTCCCCACAGGAGGCAGCAGGATGTGGCTGCTGCCTCACACCCCCAGTGTCCCTATCCCAGGTGAGTTACCCAGCAGAGTGGAGGCAGCATCCATGCCTCCGTTGTACACGCGGCGGTTGTCCGTGGTGGGAGAGATCTCGTTCCAGAGGATGTGAGCATAGTACAGCATCAGGTAGTACCCAGCGGAGTTAAAGACCCACCACAGGGACCAGAGGCGGAGCTGGGGCTGCCTGGCCAGCGCTCCCAGCTCCTGCAGCATACGGCACAGCACCATGTCCCGCCAGCCCTGGGTCCCCCTGCCGCTGTCCCCTCTGGCCATCCTGTCCAGCTCAGTGGGCACAGCAGCGTCACCGGCCTCTGCCGGCCGGTTGAAGAAGAGGCTGCGCCGAGGCCGCTCGAGGAAGAGCGTGAGGATGAGGCCGAAGCTGACAAAGCCCAAGGAGACGTAGTTGAGGGTGAGGAAGGAGACACCACCCAAGGTGATGCAGAGCTGGCCCAACACGGAGCTGGTGAAAACCCCCAGGAGCACAGCAGAGCGGGAATAACTGGCCATCCGCTGGTAGCGGGATGGTGTGACCAGGGAGAAGATGTAGGAGGAGTAGGCAATGCGGGCAGCCATGGTGATACTGTAGAAGAACTCCATCAGCTGCATGGCCAGGACAGAAGTGCCCAGCACCAGCAGCAGCCAGATGGAGATGTGGCTCAGGCTCTGCAGCACCAGCACGGGCTTGTAGCGCAGGTAGTCTGTCAGCAGGAAGACGGGCACCAGCACGGCCATGTAGGAGTAGGACAGCACCGGCGTGATCACATTGGTCACCTGCCATGAGGGCAAGGAGGGGCTGAGTGCTGAGCACATCCCTGGGCATGCCCCCCAACCTGCAGATGGTGTGGGCACTGGCTGCTGACCCCCATGGCAGCACCTCCTCGGGGAGGAATGTGACCAGCAGCATGCTCGGCTGGGGGTCTGGCTGAGCCTCGGCCCCTTCCCATGCTGGGAATGCAGAGTTCCCACAGGCACAGCAGCTGGCTGGGATCGAGGCCAGCATCCCTTGGTTGGGAGATGATGACATTGTGGCCCCTCCTTGTCTAACCCCATCCTTGCCAGCAGCCTGGCAGTGTACTGTGCCATCATGGAAAAGTCTCCCCAGTGGTATGGGGCATGACTTCTCCCAGCCCAGCACCCTCCCACAGGCTGCTAAGGTGAGCAGGGGTCACACGCTGCCCCCAGAATCAGTTGCCAGCCTGGGCATGAGGTTTTATGACAGGGCAAGTTGAGCCTGGGACTCAGGGGACAGGGTGACCTCGCAGCCAAGTGAGACAAGACCCCACAACACACCACCTTCACTCCCCAGAAAGCAGCACCACGAGTCACCATATGTTGCCATGCCCAGGACATGACACCCCTGTGCACCCCAGAAGCACTGAGGGATGCTCTGGACAGTCCCAGGATGGTGACCATGGCCATAAAGGGGGACACCAGGGTGGGGGACCCGATGCCCACAGCTCACCTCTGCCTTTGTGAAGTTCTTGTCGGCCCCCAGCAGATAGGGGGTGATGAAGCTCTCCCCGGGCCGGATCTGTGTCATGAAGCCATAGAAGCAGAGGTAGAAGACTTGTAGCTTCCAGTGCTGGTCCGGCACCATCTCTGACGCCGGCTTTTTGGCACCATCATTCTTCGGCACGGCTCTGCAGCAGGACAGCGGCATTATCCCGGGAGCCATTAGCTACACAGGCTCTGCTGGACCACGCAGCCTCTCTTTGTCCACAGGCGCTCTCGGACACATGGAAAACCAGGGCGCTGCAGTTTCTGTGGAAAAAGCAGCAATTGGCACAGGCTCAAAATTCCTCCAGAATCACAAGGCAAATAAATACCACTACCTTCTCCCCAGGAGATGTTCTGGGAAGAAGAAAAGCAGCCATGCATCTCGCTGTGCAGAAGCAGGGAAGGTCATTTCAGGCGGCATTCGTACATCACGTGCATCCGGAGCCTGGATGCATGGAGCATCTGGATCCACAGTGGGGCATCCTCAGCTCCCATCACCTCCTTTTCCTCCCCTTTAAGACTCAGTGGGGTTTGCTGCTTCCTGGAGCAACACTTCCCTCTGAGCTGCAGAGGCAGAGGGATCCAGATGCCCTGCACCAGGGATGCTCCAGAGGGGATGGCACAGGAAAGGAGTTAATGTGCACACCGGGCATGGGGCCACCCGTGTTACTCAGTAGCTGGGTGGCTGGCAGGACTTCAGCTGAGCCGCAGGCAAGCAGCTGCCCCTTGGCTCTTCCCAGTGGGACACAATGCCCAGCCTGGGGAGAATGCAAAATGCCACAAGATTCATGGTCCAGAGGGGAATTAAAAGCTCAGATCCTGAGGTTTGGCTGCAGGAAAGCTGGCAGTGCCAGGAGACCCGATTAGCAGTCATGGGATGAGGGCAGGGACAGGAGAAGGCTTGGACTGGTGTCCTCCCAGCACACCCCACTCCCACAGGCAGCCACCAAAGTGACTTTTCATGCCATATGATTCCTCGTATGCCAATACATGCCACGGGAGCAAGGTTTAGAAACCTGATTACCCTGATAACCACACAACGACTAATCACAGTCATTAAAAAGTAAGTTCATGGTCCCAGTCTGTGTCCCACTGGATCCTGCACGGTGAAATTAGGGGACAATCCCCTCTCTGCTGCCAGATAACACAGGATAAACAGGGACATGAGCCAGCACTGCTGGTGGCAGAGGAAAGCTGGTGGTAACCTAAACCTACAGGAAGCCAAGTGTTCATTTGCCCCAGTGAGGACCCACCGCTCCAGCAGCATTCCCATGGGATTTCAGCACTGGTGCCTGAATGTCACCAAAACACTCGTGTGCCAGAGCTCATGGCTGGGCAAATAGCCCCCACCTCCTAAACAGATCCCTGAGGATCAAAGCAAGCACTCGCTCACTCTTCGCCCAGCGAGCCTGTCCGGCAGTGGCTGGAGCACTGGCCCCTGCTGTGGCAGGAATGGTAAGGGGCAAGGAGCAAGGGGTAATCCCCGCCAAACACCCATCCCAGCACCGTGCCGGGGCCACTGCCAGCTGTGAGTGCCTGGACTCTGCTCCATTGCTTTCTTGTCCCCAGGCTGGGCTGTGGATGTCACCTGCAGCAGCCGCTTGCCTCCACGTGCACCACAACCCCTACGGGATGTTTGCTACCCTCTGCTTCCCATTCCTGCCCTGTCCGTGCAGGAGGGATACACAAATGCATCCCTGGCCCACAGAAAACCATCCACATGAAATCCAGGATGCAGCTCCATGAAGCTGCTCTATTCCCAGGGGCATTGGCTCCTAACTCCCAGCACGTGTCCCCACACACTAAAGGACTCCAGACCAGAACCCATCTGGCTGCACCCAATCTCCCTTCTCCATAACATCCAAGGAGCTACTCTGCTTGAGGTGAGTGGGCACGAGTCCCAGGGAATGCTCCATCCTCTGTCTCTGGTGCAAGCCAGGGAGTGGAGGGAAGAGGAAGAAGGAGAAGAGAGAGGGAGGGAGAGGGAGCACAGCCAGTCCGTTATCACCGTGTGAACCTGTTTATCACCGAGTTATCTGGGCGTGACCTTGACATGGATCACTGTCACGCCACACACGCTGTCAGCCCGGGGTCACAGGTGACACGGGCGGCTGAGCTCCGGCTCAGCTGCCCGCAGAGCCCCGGCCACCACGGTCCAGAGGGGACAGCCCTGGGGGTGGGCGTGATGCCCTCCCCCAAGCTGCATGTCGGTGACACTGCCAAGGCACCACGTGTTTGTGCGGAGCTGCCATGCCGAATGGGGCGCGTGAATCCCTGGAGTACTGTGAAATACAAAGTTGTGTTTCGTGTCAGGTAAATAAAGGTAACCTGTGTAGTTGCAATTGTGAAATGTGTGGAGCACGGCCATGGGACAGTTATAAAGATGAGTTCTAATAAACAGCCGAGGAAAGCATGGAAGAAGGCTTTTGAACGAATCTTTTTTTTTGCAAATAACAATTATAAGTCTTAAGCTGCTTTGCAATAAGAACTTTTGAATTTTAGCTCTAGAATGTTGCTTAGTATTAAGGTTTTAAACTGTAGCTTTAGAATGTATAAGTGTTAAGTTGTTTTGTAGAAAGAACTTTTGAATTATGACTTTAGAATGTTGCTTAGCACTAAGGATTTTAAACTGTAGCCTTAGAATGTATAAAGGATTTAAACAGAAAGGGAAGTGACCCTATCCCAAGCTCCTAGAGAAGTAAGATGGACATCAAGGTTGCTGATTAATGATTTCAAAAAGGGAAGCTGGACATCACTACCACAGATTAATTATCCTAGAAAACAGAAGCTGGACCCTACCATCTGGACACACATCCTGGGATGTACACAACAGAGTATAGAAATTGGAAAGGGACCAAACATCACCGTCATAGGTTTGTGATCCTAAAGTATAGAATTGTGACGTTAAAAGGTAGAACTGGAAACTGCCGAAAGCTCACATAAAAACTGGGAAATAGAAACTACTGGGAAAAGCTTATGAATATGCATGAATATGATCAATAAATACCAGCAAGCCCAACAACCGGTGTGCAGTCAGAGAGGAAAACCCCCATCGCTGTACCCAGCGCTGTCTTTGCTCATATGCTAACATATTAATTAATAAATTGATTAATTATTGATTGCTTGATATATTGGCTGAGTCAAGCGTCTCATTTCTAACAGTACCTTCCCTACAACAAGGGCTGGGAAGCTCCTGAAAATGAACCCTCGCCCACCGTACGGGCACCTCTCTGCCTCCCACCGCCCAGCATCAAGGGATGGGCACTGCGGGGTGGTGTGGGGTGCATTTGGCAAAGGAGGGTGTTGGGGGTACGCGGCACCTGCTCACCCTGAAAGAGGGGCGGGGGAAACAACACAGCACCCGGCACACATCCCCAGCACCCGGGGGAAACACTGTCAGCATCCCAGGGACTCCACGGACCGCGTCACTGCCCCGGCGACACCCGCACCCCGCACCCCGTACCTGGTGGGCGGCGGGCATGGGCACTGCGGGCCGGGGCAGGGAGGGGATCCGGGGCTCCCCGCTGCCACCCGAGCCCGATCGGCGGCGAGCCCGTGACAGCGACCGCAGCAGCAGCAGCAGGAGGAGGAGGAGGAGGAGGAGGAGGAGGGTGTGGGGGTACCTCGGGAAATGTAGTCGCGCTCCACGTGTGGGGCGGCGCGGAGACTACAAACCCCACAGTGCAGCGGGAGGGAGGAAGGGGAGGAGGAGGAGGAGGAACAGGAAAAGCCTCGCCGGGACAGAGTGCGCCGGCACCTGTGCCCCATATAGGGACAAATCCCCCTCCGAAAGCATCGGCAGGGCGGGAAGGACCCCCTTTTCCACTGCCCTCAGCCGGGATCAGCTCCTTGCCCATCCGCCGTGGCCTCTGGGCTGCGGGCCCTGGGGGACGCTGCCCCCGCCTTGGCTCCCTCCGCTGGTTTATGATACCCGTGGCTGCTTGGATTTATTTCTGCACCCCGTTTTTTCCTGGGGGTGGATTTGTTCAAGTCTGCTCTGTGCCGTATCCCAGAGGGTCCTGAACAGTTCCCCCCTGTGCTCCTAGCAGAGCTCCCGAAACTTCTCATCCCCTCTCTCCCAGCCTGGAAGCAACCCCCGAGAGTTGCTTATGGGGTGAGTCCGGCCATCAGGACCTGGAGGGGCTGAATCACTGCCGTGCACTTCTCCCGGAGGGAAGAGCATCCCTAGAGGAGGTGGAGCCCCCCGAGAATCGGGTCTCGGAGCTGGTGCCCCATCTCCCGGGAGATGACGCATCTTCCGAGCGCATCTTCTCTCCCCGCCTTTCCTCCCCCTTTCCCAGCGCTCACCCTGCCAGAAGCAAATGCAAGCTGACAGGGCACGGCTATTCCGCTGAAAGATTTATATCTTCCCGCCTGGAAGCGCGGCAGCAGGATACAAGACGTCCGGGGACTGTCACACACACACACACACACACATACCCGTCCCACCCAAGCAGGGCCAGGCAGCCCTGGATATTCCAACCCAGAGGCTTCCAGCCCTACTGAGCCCCCCAGGTGGTCCTGGGGAGGGTGGCCAGACCACAGCAGACGTGTCCGCCAGCTCCCTGTCCCTCCCGCGGGCAGGTGGGACCTGTCTGTCCATCCCTGATGGCCAGGATGGTGGCAGGGTTAGGTCCCCCCTTAAACGCAGCCGGGTCCGGGTGCAGGAGCTCCGCAGCGTGCGGGTCCGGGGCGATTTTGGGCACCCGGGCAATGCCAGCATCCTGGGGCAGAGTCACCCTGGGGCAGAGTCACCGTAGGCGGTGTCGCCTGGGACTGGCCCCGGCAACCACAGGACAGGGGCAGGGATTGGGTAGGGGCAGAGCTGGTTTAGGGGCAGGAGCAAGGGCTGTAGTAGGGCGAGGGCAGTGAAGGGGCGGGGGCAGGAGTAGGGACTGAGTAGGGGGAAAAGCAGGAGCTGGGACGGGAGGAGCCGGTTTAGGGGCAGGAACAGGGGCAGGGGCTGTATTAGGGAGAGGGCAATGACGGGGCGGAGGCCGGAGTAGAGACTGAGTAGGGGGGAGAGCAGGTACAGGGGCTGCGGCAGGGGTCGAATTAGGGAGAGGGCAGCGGAGGGGCTGAGGAAGGAGCAGGGGCTAGAGGAGGAGTTGGGGCAGGGGAGGAGCAGGTTTAGAGGCAGAAACAGGGGCAGGACTGGGTCTGAGACGGGAAGGGACGGGACAGGGGCAGGAAGTCGGGGGGCCGGGCAGAGCCGGCGGGTGGCGGGCAGGGCTGGGCGCTCCCGCTCGGCTCCGTTGCCACCGCCCCTGAGTCAGCCCTGCCCTCCCCCGCCCTGCCCCAGCCGTCCCTCGGTCCGTCCGGACACAGGTAAGACTTTGCCTTCTCCGAGGGGTGTGTTCTGGGCGTGGGGGGCCCGGGACCTGGAGCGGGGAAGGAGGGTCCCCGTGCGGGGACGCGGATGGGTGTGGTGGCGGCAGCATCGGGGCTAGGCGGCTCCCTGTGCGCCATCGCTCCGGGGAGCGGAGGGCGTGCACCCACCGACCTTGTCCCCGTGTCCCCCGCGTCCCCAGGAGGTGCCCCCGTGTGCTGCCACCTTCCCGGCTGGGCGGCTCTGCGAGGCTGCTGGGAGTTTTCGGTCCCTGGCTCCCAGCCTTGGGAGGCTCCCGGGCTTTGCTGAAGCAATCCCAAAGTGCTGTCCCCGTTTGGGGATAAGTGGGGGTCCCCAAGGGGAACGGCTTTCCGACCTGCCCCCACTCGTTACTGCAGGGAGAAATGTGCATAGGGATGGGTGACGGCGGGGATGCTGCGTGACTTTGGGTGGGAATATCCCGAGGGGTCCCATGGTGTGTTTCTGAGCCCTGGCTGCTGGTTTTTGGGTGTCAGCACACATGGCGTCTCACGAGTGTTAGGCTGATGGTCACTTATGAGCCCGTGCTCCAGGTGTGGTGGTCACCAAGTGGTGCAAATGCAGCCTCAGCATCAGTACCGGGGGGCGGGGGAGAAAAGGGGTCCCAGGCCTCAAAACTTCCTGTGTAGCTGGGTAGATATCTCCTGAGAACCCATTTCCCCAGGCAGGACTTTTCTGTCCTTACTCCAAAGTCAGAATCATCATAGAATCACAGAATGATTTGGGTTGGAAGGGATCTTAGAGACCATCTAATTTTAACACCCTGCCACAGGCAGGGTTGTCACCCACTCGGTCACTGAGCTGCTTCTTCAGCATGTGTCTCGAGGGAGCAGTGGGTGCCGTGCGCTGGGGTTGCTCCCCACTGGAGCCACCACCTCTCATCACACGGAGCGGGCTCAGGAGGGGTCAGTTTATTCAAGTCTGGTTCCTGGGGCAGTGTTCATTGCCCACCTCCTTTCAGCTGGTCCTCCCGGGGTCTGGGTGAGACCCGTTCTGGGGAGGGGTCCGTGCAGCAGCCTGGCCAGTGCAGCATCCTCCGGCACGCGCTGCGCTGCAGAGATCCCTACCCCATGTGGATGCTGCATGGCTTCTCGGGAATCACTGCAGGGATTCCCCCCAGTCCTGCAGGCAGACAAGGCAGGGCGGATGAGGCAGCTCAGGGCCGTGGTGCCCCTGGTGCTGGGGGTGTGGGGGAATGCCTGCTGCTGTGGCACAGATTGGGTGTTCCAGGCTTTCCAGGCCTGGGCGGTTCATGCTGCCCATCCTTGGGAGAGCCAAGAGCTTCGGTGCATCGTGAGGGATGCAGTACAAGGGAGTGGGTGGTCCTGGTGGGAGACACAGGACACTACACCCGGAGTCTGGGGTGGGCTGGCAGGGGCACAGGGATCCCCCAAGATAGAGGAGGCGCTCAGCAGCCCCTGCTGCAGACTGTAAGGAAGCAAAGTGCAAATGGAGAACCCTGGGGAAGGTGAAGAAGCCACTCAAAATCTCCATGACTTAATCCATGCTTTCAAGGAGCATTTGCATAGCAGCCTGTGGGAAAATTCGAGAGAGGGAAATCCCTGTCTGAGCTCCCTTTAAATGCCCTGGGCAGGTCCATGCAGATACCAAAACACTGGCAGACTGCTGGGGTGGGTGGAACGATGCTTGGGTCCGTGGGTGTGGCAGGAGGCTCCAGCCCAGGTTAGTGGGTACCAATGTAACCCCCAGCACCTTTGCCTTCTCTTTTTGATGGCCCCAGGAGAGGCTGGGCTTGTTTTGGGGCCCTGTACAGCAAGGCTGCAGTGCAGCAGCCACTCCTGGGTGGACTCTTCACTCCCAGCCCTGGGCAAGGAGCATCATCCTCCATCTTCTTGCCCTGTCCCAGATCAGTGATGCTCATGCCCACTGCCATGGCCATGGTTTGAAGCTCTCACCTTTCCACACTGCAGGAATAGGTCCATTGTCATCAAGTTGGCAGGAAAGCTGGGTGCTGGCACCTCTCTGCCTGCCTGCAGGGAGGAAAACCTCCTTTTAACACAGAAATTCCCACTTGTCCCCACGGGGCTCTTTTCTGTCAAGGAGGGAATATGGGATTCTCCGCCAGGCTAGTTCCCCTAGTCTGGGGAAAGCTCATCAAGTCTTGGCACACCAAACAATGAGGATCCCATCAGAGCTACGGATGGTTGGCGGGTTCTTAAATGAAACAAGGACTCAGGAGTGCAGGAAGCAAGAGCCTTCCCCACAAAGCAGTGGAAATAAGGAGCTTTGTATTTTCCACCAGATTTTTTGAGTTGTGTTTTTGCTTTGGTGGACCCCAAAGATTGTCCTTTTTGCTGGGCAGGCTTTGTGGTGGGACATGTGGAAGAGAAATGGCGTTCCCCATTTGGGGGGCCTGCGTTTCCAACCCCATTTGGTTTGGCAGCAGCCCATCACTGGGGTCTCATGGCATGGCCCCCTCCCTGCCCTTACCAGGGCATTGTTGGCACCTGCTGGGTCGACGCAGTGGGCAAACCCAGCACCGAGCAGAGGAGGAGAAAGGATCTGCATGGCAGGGCAGCCAGCCAGGGCAGCCAGTTTCAAGGGCAGCCAGTTTCAAGGGCATCAGGCTGGAGGATGACTCATGCATCCTTGCCACCAAGGAACAAACCCTCTTGCCCCTACTTTCCCAGCACAAGGTGATGAATTCCTGAAAATCCAAGTGCTCCAGAGGCCTCTGATCATGCCTTATAGGACTCTGGTCAGCTGGGCTGGGAAAAGCTGCATCTAGGACTTGCTTGTCCTGAGAGAATTATGGTGGTGACATCTCTGGCATGGGCTGAAATGCTTGTGTGGGTATCCCCAGGATGAGGACCTGCTGGGGGGGGCACAGTGTTTGGAGGATGCTTTTGCTCCGTAACTGACTCTCATCCCTTTATTCCGCAGGGAAGGAGCCACCCATCCAGCTACATCACCACCCTTCCAACACTGCCAGATGTGCCTTCAGGTTGTGCTGCGCCTGCAGCCCACTCCGGAGGTGAGGAGGCAGGAACGGCCCCACCCCAGGCCTGGTGCTGTCCAGGGGACCCTTGGGGTGATGGTGGCATGTTCCCCCCTGGCACAGGTCATGCAGGCTGGTGGCCATTCCAGGCTGGACACTGCTGTGGACATGTGGTCACAACCATGGGTATGGGGACATCACCATGGTGATCTGTGATGAGGTCCCTGCTGCCCAGTTTGCTCTGAAAAGGATAAAAAGGAGGCCTTTTGGCAGTGGCAGTGGCTGAGGGCATCCAGGGAACATCTCCTTGTGTGCAGGCAGAAAATGGAGGGCTTGGAAGAGGTTTTGAGGTTTCAGAGAGGAGTCATTTCATACCAGGCAGCCTAATCCATCTCTGGAGTGACCCTGCTTGGGGTGGGAGCTGGGCCAGAGACGTCCAGAGATGCTCACTCGCTCTGTGCCTCTAAACTTTCCTTAAAATATAGAAACAATTCCCTATTTAAAGGCTTTTGTTGGACTGGTAACATGAAGGCAGAGCATGACGACATGAGCCCAGGGTATCTGGGGAATGAAGCCCTTCCCTGGGACAGTGTGGCTCCATGGGACAGGCAAGCCTGTCCATGGTGGTTTCCTCTGTGACTCAGTTTCCCCACCTGGAAAACAGGTTTTTTTTGGGTTCCCTCCAGGAAATTTTGGGATTTTCCCCAAATCTCCCCTTGAGGGTATGGGATGGATCAGTGGGGGACTTGAAATTGCCTGTTTTGACTGCATAGCTTGAGTGGCCATGATTCCCAGGGACACACCAGTGGCTCACCTTCTGTCCTTTCCTCACCTTCAGGCCATTCCTTTGGATGTGCAGTGGCACCCAGAGAGGTGGCACTGGTGCTGTGCCACACTCGAGGGTGTCACACCTCATCAGGGCTTCCCCAGGCTCTGCTGGCCATTCATGATCCTCCATCTGCAGTGCATGGTGCAATCCAAACCCAGAGGCCCCACATCCCAGCCTGTACCTTTTCCACCCTCTCCCTGGGCTGCAGCCTCCTCCTTCCAAGCGTTTCTGAGAGCTCTCCTGCCTGTCTGTAATGAGCGCGGGTCTCCAGGATGGTTTGGATGGATGAGAGATCTCTGAAGTCAGGTCTTAGAAAATGTGGTTTATTAAAAGGGGGAAAGGCCCTGCTTGGAGTTGCCAGGCGCAACTCGTGGCAGGCCCAGGGGGAGAGGGAGAGAGAGAGAGAGAGAGAGAGAGAGAGAGAGGGAGCAAGGGTTCCAGGTGAGGGTCCCAGGGGAAGGTCCAAGAGAGGAAGGTCCAAGAGAGGAAGGTCCAAGAGAGCGTCCGGTCCCTCGGGCACACCTTATCAGGGGGCTTCAAGGTGGGCTGGAACAGGACTTGGGCCAATGGGGTCACAGATACCTGATACTTCAGGGGAGGGTCACAGGTGTGGGATGAACCAGACATTGGGGGTGAGACAGAGCATTCCATTTGACCTTTGGACCTATCTGCAGGTAAAGGGCGTTGTTTAATCAGAAGGGGGATCGCTTTCAACCTGGCTATACTATTGTTTTCTAGTTATTCAGTAGTCAAGGTTTGCTATTTCAAATCTAGTTCTCATCTCAATGTCTGTATTTTCCAAATCTTTTGCCAGGCAATCATATTTATAAGGTTTTCTTATTTCATCTTCCCCAACACCTGTCCTCATCAGCTCTCCCGCCCTGGAGTTTTCTGAGTAGGGCTGACAATAGCTGGCAAGACATTTGTCCCTTGTGAGCACACAGGAGGAGTTTTCCAGCCCTTAGGCAAGGGAAGAGGGGGAACGAGAAAGAAAAGAGGAGGGGATAAAAAAAATGCAACCCAGAAGAATGAAGAGTGGCACGAAATTTACTGACCTTCTCACTTTCTGTGGCCTCTGGAGCAGAAGGAAAATGAATTGGAGAGGGTTGGCGCTTGTGGATGGCCCTGGGAGCAGGACCAGGCTGTGTGTCCTTGGGCTGACCTATGGTTTGGGGTCTTTGGTCTAGGGTCTTTCTGAAGGACATGGGGTGAGTGTGGCTGGGGGTTGATGTCCATGGTGGGATCTGCTGTGGGGCTTTGACATCAGCACGTTGTCATTCCCAGCCCTTCTGGGGATATCTGTGTTTTGGTGAGAGCGTGTTTGGCTCTCTAGATCCCATCCTGTGAGTCTGGACTAACTCTCTCCAGTGGACTTAGTCCTCCTCCAGCAGTGAGGAAGGACCAGGGAATCCGCTGTGGGTAATCCACCTCATCCCAGTGGCTGCTCCTCCGGCTTCCCACACCCACCAAAGGCCTGTCAGTCTTGAAGAAGCCTCAGCCTGTCATGGCTGGAGAGCATTTTGGGAGTTTTAAGAGTTCACCAGATGTGGTTTTCCGCACAGAGACACCAGCTGCTGTGCCTCTCTGCACAGGGCATGTGAGGCTTAGCTCGCTGTGACCTGAATGTCTGCTTGTCCCCAGAATGGGTCTCCACCAGGTACTCAAACTCCTGGTGCCTCCTCTGCCCTCAGGAGTGCTGGGATCCCTCTGGATGTGCTGGGTGCTGCTGGGCTTGCCAGAGGAGGGAGGAAAAGGTGGAATGCTGAGCTTCCCCCCCTTGCCAACTCATTCGTCCTCCAGGAGATTAGTCCCTTCCATGGCTTATGGGGGGATTTGTGGCTGCTCCATCTGCTCGAGTCCAGCAGATCAGCGAGTGCCAGGGAGGAGCAGCCTGAACCCAGCTGCTGTTTGCACTCCCAGGCATCCCAGGGAAAGGGCTGCACCCTTCTTTTGGGTGTTTCTGGCTATATTTGTTGGAAGGGAGCAAAAATCCCTGGAGCCAGGCAGGTGATGGAGGTGATGGAGTTTAGACCTGACTGAGACTGTGCTGGTGGAGGTGGTGAAAACCATGTGGAGTAATGTCAGTGTTTTTAAGCTGCTTTTTAGACTGGTGAAAAGTCTTGAGGATGCTCCAGGATATCCCCTTTCAGCCAGGATACTTGCAGGGAGGTGTTTTCTCTGTAAATCCACTTGGCCTTTAGGAAAGCAGGCAGGCAGGTGGGGAGAAAGGCATTTCCCTGTGGGATTTGGGAGGGAATGGGGCTGTTTGATGGCTCACAAGTACTTTTAGACCCAGGTTTTCCTGAGGGGAAAGCTAGGAGGCAATAGGAATGATACAGGGCTCTCCCTTCTCCTGCTCCATTGCTCTTGTCACCAGTGGAAGGTGGTGGGAAGGGAAGAGGCTGGAGGTGAGTTAAGGAAGAACTTATGACAAATGGGCTTAGGGAGACTGGATTTATAGAGACTGACAGAACTAGGTTTGTGGAAGCGTGGGGGGGCTGCTGGGTGCCATCCAACTCCAACTCCTGTGATGTGGAGACCACAGGACACAAGGAGCCTTTGCCCGTGCCCAGATCCCAGCATAGAGGAGGTCTGGTGTGCTGCTGGACCCAGGAATGTGCTCCCTGCCATGCTGCTGCCTTTTCCTGGGGAATGGGGCGACACGGGACCCTGCCAGACTGCCCCCCCCACAGCTCTCAGAAAGCACCAGTTTCTCTTTTAAGGTGGCAGAAAAACACAAGCAGGGGAGATTTGGGCAGCATGGATGAGCTGCTGAGATGTCAACCCCGTGGCCATCCAGCTCACCTACCCCTGCAGAGCCCGGGGGTGACTGCTGTTCTCCTTCCCCTGCTGTGTGGTCAGGAACACCGATGGAGGCTGCCAGTTGTCAGCTCGGAAATCTTTTAACTTTTCCTCATCTCCACAAATGGACAGTGTCTCTGCTCATTAGGTACCCACCCAGGGGGCAGATGTCAGCTCTGCTCATGGCTTTTCTCAGCTCATCTCTGCCCAGGTTCCTGACGGCTCCGCAGCGCTCAGGTTCCATCACGTCACTGGGCTCTGCCCGTGGGGCTGCCCCTCAGCCAGCTGAGCGGCACCTCCCCTCCAACCCCTGCCCCAGGCTTGCTGCTTCCCCCTCCTCATGGGTAGTGTTTGCAAGGATTTTTAGTTAAAAGGCTGAAAGATCTCAGGTACTGGTGACACAGTGTGTGTGTGTGTGTGCGTGTGTGTGTGCGTGCCAAGCTGGAATTGGTTTTCCTCACCCAGGCGGCACATGGGAGGAGAAGGCAGCTCTGAAGGCTGCCCTTTGAGGCTGATGCATCCTGACAGCTTGTTCACTGGGACATCAAAATCATTGCCTCTGTCTGCGTGGAACACCCAGGCAGGCGGATGATGGGAACACGGGTCAGGGGAGGATCCCTCTCTCCCTGAACAGGGAGCGGTGGCGTCCAGAACCCCAGAGCAGAGCGGATCCAGGTGATGCGGGGGCTGCTGCATCCCCAGTGGAGAGAAGGGGAGTTCCCTCCAGCACAAAGGGGGCTGGCAGCCTGGGGGATCAATGCAGGTGGAGCCATCTCACTGGTATTCCAGTGAGATGGCCATCCCATCCCATCCCATCCCATCCCATCCCATCCCAGCTATTCCCATCCTCATCCCATCCCTCCCTCACCACTGCACAGCACATCTTCCAAAAGACCTTGAATTTTCCCTGAGGGTCACAGCAAAGATATAGGACCTCTCCAAGCTCTCCACGCTCTCTGCAGAGCTTGGACCTCACACATGTACACCATGGTCCCAAACATCCCAAGGAAGGCTCCTGATGGTCACAAAAAGCCAGGGATTCACCAGTGAGGGGAAGCTGAAGTCCTGAGTTTGCAGGAGAGGCAGGATGGGTGTCGCAGCAGGCTTTGGTATTTTTGGGAAAGGGGAGTGGTATGGAGTAGGGGATGTGGTATTAGAGGTGGTAGGATAGGGCCTGCCTGGGCAAAAGCAGGGAGTTTTCACAGCCCTGTGGGACCAGGCACGGGAGTTGCCCCCACATGGAAGTACCACCAGCTCACCTTGGAAGCTGGGCATGAGCAGGGAGCCACCCTCAGCTCCCTCCCCTTGGTATTCTGCTGATGGCCTCAGATTTGTCCATGTGTTTGTGTTTCCTCCATTCCCATCCAAGACTAAATTTTGAGCCCCCTGGAATGAGGTGGCTGAGGGCTCCAGTGCAGGTGGGGCCATCAAGCTGCATGTGCTGCCCAGCCCCTGGGTCCCTGTGGCCTCACTGGAATGAGTTAAGGGCAGTGAAATGCTGTAGTCTCCAGAGGCTGATTTTTGGGATTGGTCATGTCAGTGCATTGGAATTCCTTGCATCCTCAGGTGCTTTTATCTGGGAGCAGTAGGTGGGATTTTGCTGGGATCTGGGCACTCTGCTGTTCAGAAATGACTCCTTCAGCATCCTGAGTGACCCTTTTGAACATTCCTGACCAAATTTCTTGATGGGACCTAGTCCATGAGAGCTAGCAGGCGAGCTGTGCATGCAGGGATAGAGCCGTGCTCTCTACTGCTATGGATCAGGATGTGGAAAGCTTTTGGTCGGAGAGGCCTACTGGTGCCTCTCCTGGCAATGCACGCTCCACTGGAGAGAGAGCATCCAGGAAAAAAAATTCAATTGGCTCCTTTGCTTTTACTGTCAGGGCAGCCACAAGGTGCAGGGCCTTTGCTGTAGAGAGGATGTGGGAGGGGATGGCAAGGGTGATAGTTCCCCAGCAGCCCAAATGTTGCTTATCCATCTCATGATACCTTTCAAGACAATTTCTGAGTGCCTTGGACTGGTCAGCAATGAGGAAGGAGCCACTGTAGTGTGATGTGGCATGTGCTGTGCTCAGCAGAATCTCCTGGAAACAGCCCCAATGGAGCTGTCAGATGGTGCTTAAAGCAGCCAAGATGCCCTTTGCAGTGCTGAGGTTTCTGCTTTTGGGTTGCTTGAGGTTCACTCTTACCTGTTCCGGAACTGAGGTTGTCCCAGCACAGCACCAAACCTCCTGCGTGCCTGGAGGTGACCTGCACCCTGATGGCAGAGAACACCTCGTGCACATGCACTGGTGCTTGCTACAGGAGCACAGGGTCATGGCTGGGATCCCACCTGCAGCTTGGGTGCAAGGGGTGGGACATAACGAGGAGCAGAGCTGCTGAAAGATGGACCCATTTTTGATTTAGAAAACTGCTAAAAAATTCCTTAATGCTGTGTTTGCTGGATGCTAGGCCTTGCCTTTGGATAAACTCAAACCTAGGACCCGGAAGATGAGTGCGAGTCTCTTCCCCCATGAATTTATGGGATGCGGGTTGATGATTTGTGCTCACTCTGGCTCTGGGAAGCAGGGTTCGGGTTTCCTTGCAACCCCTTGTCCTTCCAGCATCCCTAAATCCTTGCCTGAGCTCCCTTTTCCTGGGTATGTTGATGAGACTGGTGCCATGATGAGGATTTTCCCTTCTTATTATGAATCCTGGAATCAGTGACCAGCAATTGGTACTGATTGGAATAAAACATTTACCAAGGACTCCTCTGATTTGGCCCTGGGCTTCCCTGTTCCCTGTGCTGCCCTTGGCCACGGCAGCAGGGGCTGGGAGGATGCTCTGTGGATTCCAGGTGGGGGGGCTGCCTGGGCTCCTCAGGATGCTGAGATGTGCTGTCTTCCAGATCCTTCCCTGCCTCCTGCACTGCTGACCACCAGCTCCACGGGATCCCTGACCTGGCCCTGCGGGTCTTCCAACGGTGAGTCACAGTTTGAGGTTTCCATCCTTTCCAGGTTTTTAGCTTTGGCCAGAGCCCATGGGACTGGATGTTGCAATTGCAGCAGTTACTGGGATTTAGAATTTATCTGACTGGTGTAGGCTCAGTAGAGAGTGGAGAAATCCCTCAGAGTCCATCCTGGCACCTGTGCTGCTTGCAGGTGACACCAGCTCAGGATGTAGCCACTACCTTGGAGAATGTGGAGGGAAATTTTTTGAGAGGAAAAAACATAAATTATGAGGACAGCTAGTTGCTGCGAGAGGCTGTATATGCTCTGTCCTTGGAGGTTTTCAGCCCCAAAGGGATAAAGCCCTGGGCACCCTGCTCTGACCTTAGTGCTGATGCTGCTGTGAGCACCAGCGGGGCTGAAGACTGACCTCAGGAGGTCCCATGGGCTCCCCTCCCACTGACAGGCTTCTTTCCTTGGCAGGAAAGTGCCCAGGTCGCTGGGGATGAGCATGGAGGTTGCTGAGTCACCAGGAAGAGGAAGGTTTTCCTTGTTAACACATAAGGTGTCCCAGCACACTAAAAGTGGCACCAAGTTCAAGCAAGGGGTCTGCAGCTCACCCACCCTGCTGCCCAGGGAATATTCTGAGCAGTGGAGAGGTTTTCCTGCCCTCTGGCACTTGGTTTCTTAGTGGCTGAGGCTGCTCCATCGATTGTATTGACGGGTAGTGCATGCCCCAGTTAACTTATTGAGAGCAGCAGCAAAAATCCAGCTGGCACCCGGAACCCGTGGTGCTGAAACGTGCTGGATCCTTTCCACCACCGCTGGGTTTCTGCCCGAAGCAGGCCCCTGGCTCCACAGCTGGGCGCAACCACAGGCAGGTGACCACAGAGGAGGACTGCTGGGCTGCAGTTACCGGGGAGTCTCCGGCATTCCAGGGATCTCCTCCTCCACAGGATGATTTCCTGTGGTTGGTGGATGCTGAGGATCTGCCCAAACCTGTTTGCAATGCAGAAAAAAAAAATTCTGCTTGCCTACCCAAACATAACCTGGAGGTGATGCTCTTGATCATTCTCCCCCGATCCCCACCCCAGTCTGTGTTTTACTTCTCTCTGAAGTTCACATTAAGCAGCTTTGGTCTTTCCTCTGTGCCGTGCTTTAACCTCTGCCATGTCCTGCTCTGCAGGCTCGTGCCGTGGACTGCTGGGTTCCCCCGCTGTGCTCAGCATGCCCTTTTCTGGTGCAGCCAGACTTTCCCAGGAATCACTCTGGAGCTCAAGGCCATCCTGTAGGGTAAGGTAAGGTCCTTTCCAAGTCATACAATCCCAGAATGGCTCAGATTGGAAGGGGCCTTAAAGCTCATCTTGTTCCATGGGGACACTTTCCACAGGCCCCATCCGACCTGACCCAGAACACTTCCAGGGATGGGGCAGCAACAGCTTCTCTGGTCAAATCTGGGGAGGAAGGATCTTTGCAGATCCCTTAGGCTGTAAAACACCTGCAGGGAGGGTGCTGGGGCCTCTCTCCTGCATTTGTGCAGGTCTCTCAACCCGCCGTCTCCGCCCTTGCCACCTGCTTACCGCCACACTGTCCATTCCATTAAAACCAGCAAAAGAGCTAAGCTGGGAAGTGCAGAGATGGGGTGATTTTCATCAGCCCCTCTGCTTTTGTGACTAAAATAGATCAGGAGTGGCCATAGGCCATCGTGTTGTCCCAGGCATTGACTAGCACGAATGGATGGCAGTGCAACATTTCCATTAGTGGAGGGGAGGATGCATGTCTCTGAGGGAGAACACTGCTCCATAAAGCAGAAATGTAGCAACTGACAAACCCATTTCTCTTTTCTCCCAATTCTTTTATGAGTGTCACTTATCCCTGTTTTCTGCACAGAAAACATTGGGAGAGACTGGCCAGAGCAAACAGCCTGCACCTGCAACACAAGGGTGTGTTTTGGACAGGGGGATGGATGTTCCCCAGCAGAGCTGCAAGTGACCCAGTAAGGTGCAGCAAGGATAGAACTTGCCAAAAAAAACTGTGAGGAGGTTTATCCATGGCCTCTGGTGATGTGGTGGATACTGGTTGTGTCTGGTGTGAGGTTTCTGCCATCACCTGTCCAGCAAGTGTGTTTTATTCTCTGGCTTTAGTGAATACACTTTCCTGCAATATAAGGCTAAATTTGGGTGAATATCACAGCATCACAGCATCTCATAACTCCCATCTCCCTCTGGTAAGGTCTCTGTCCTGGTTTAGGGCAAATTTGGGAGAAAACCTCTGGAAGGAGCCCCCAGAAAGCAAACCCCCACGGCCCCTCCCCCACCTGGTTCGGGAAGAATTTCCTCGGAGAGAAGTGGAAAAAACCTGTTTATTTAACAGGCAAAGCACTCCCCAGCACAAAAAATGAACAACACCAGATGACAAAAACTCTTTCACAGCTCTGAAGAGGTGACAAATTCAGAAAGTCTCTCCTGGGAGTGGTTGCCCAGTTATTGGTCTCTGGCACTGGGGATGGCTGCTGCAGGTCACAAAATGCTGGCTCTCGGTGTGTCTTGGTGTTTCCCAGGTCCCGGTCCAGAGCAGGTTCAAATGGTATTCAGAAAAGGGAATGAAAAACAGTCCAGGGAAAAAATTGGACTGCCTAGCTAAACTAACTAATAAGCAGGAGCAAGGGCAAAAGCAAAAAGCAGGAGTGAGAGCAAAGCGAAAGCAAGCCAGCCAGAAAGCAAGCCCTATCCTCTCTCCTAGACACAGACCATGGGGGGAGGTGAACTGGCTGATAACAAGACAAAACAAACCTTTACTTTTTGGAGCCAGTCCTGAAGGCACAGAACATAACATCAAGCATAAACAGAACACACCACTGGGGAAACAAGCACCATAACGCCACCCTAGGACAGTCTCTGACATAATTTTTCTGCCTTCTCATGCTCCCTGTCCACTATCCCATCCCTTCTCCCATGTCTGTGTCCCAGCTCCTCTCCCACATCCATAGGAGGGAGAGGATCCTGGTGCCTGTCTCTCACAAGCCCTCCCCAAGGCTGTGTCTTGGATCTCTTGCTCCGTGAGATTCCATTGTCGGAACTCAAGGCTGATCCTGTGTGTGTGGTACTTTTTATAGCAAAACTACAGCTGGGAGAGGCACCTGGAAGAACACAAGGTGGGATTGTGGGCATTGTCCTGTGCAGGGCCAGGAGTTGGACTCGATGATCCTTGTGGATGCCTTCCAACTCAGGATATTCTGGGACTTCACACTGAAAAACTGCTGCTCCATCTCCCATCCAGGTGGTGGGATGAGTGGTCACTGCTGATGCTGGAAGATGGAGATTCTACGGGGTTAGCAATGTGCTCAGGTGGGAATGCTGATTCTGGAGATGCTGTGGGGTGGGAATTGCCCATTCCAGCAAGGCAAACAGCTGTGACAAGAGGCTGCAGGGTGGTGGTGGGGACATGCCTGCCAGTGCCAAACCATCCCAGTTTGACCCTTCTGCTCAATCTGAACTTGAAGGTGAATGAGTGGAGCTCACCCATCGATCCAAACTGGGCTGATGAGTGCCATGCCCTGCGGAGAGCTCGGCCCCCAGTGCCACCTCCCTCTCTCCCCCTTTTGTTCCTGCCTCCCCTTCACGCCTTTCCAACGCCATCAGTCAGAGCAAAGCACCCTGGGCTGCTGACCTTGCTGGGGGCTAGGGGGACAACATATAGGTCCCCGTAGAGAGCAGTTCCACTGTCTGATGGGCTTCTCCCAGTTGCCACTGCCACCTCTGCACTGCCGGTAAGCCTGGCATCCACCTGCCATCAGCTTGGGGTGTGGGGAGGCATGGGACAAGGCAAAGGGGTCGGTGCCCATCATGCCAGGAGCCACATTTTTTGTAGGCAGTGATGTTATCTGCCATGCACTGGTTCTACTGATTTAAGGGCTCTGGTGGCCTCACGTGGGAAAAATGCAACTTGAAGCATCTCTTAATCTTTAGCTAAAAGGTCATATGAACTGGAAAAGTGTATTTTTTTACCTATTGGGAAACTAAACCTGATTTGAGGTTGGAAAATTAGAACTTGTCTTGGCTAATACGTAAAAAAGGTCGGGTTTTGGGGGAAAAGAAGATGATGCTCCTTTGATTCGCAATCTTCTGTGCTTTAGCCACAGATTTTTTCCCGCATCTGAAAATAACAAATCATTTTAATCTAAGTATTGCTTTTTCTGATCTTTTAATCCAGCTTGCTTTCTATCGGCACAGTAGCCTGAAATGATTTATCCACCTGCCTCTCTATTATATAATTATTGGGAAGATTACTGGGGAGCCAGCTTTAGCTTTGCTGGGGAAGGAGGAGGGGGCTAAAAGATGGGGTGGAGGTTCATGGAATCACAGAATCATGGAATGCTTGAGGATCTTAAAGGTCATCTCATTCCAAACCCCTGTTGTGGGCAGGGACACCTTCCACTGTCCCAGGGTGCTCAGGTTTCTTCTCTGTGGCCATCAGAAGACATAGGAGGGGCAAGCGACGAGCTGGGTCCTTTGGGCTGTGGCCATAGTTTGCATTTGAAAATTTTAGTGTGGGAAGTTTCTCCCTCATTGTGTATTCATTGGAATTGAGTGCCCCATGATCTGGCTGGAGCATGACCCTCTGAGACGGAGAGGATTTGGGTGAAGCCCTGCACTTTTCTATACTGTTTGGGGCCTTTTATGGCTGTACTTGTGGCTTTGGGAGCAGCATGGTGAGATAGTCTGGCCTCGGGAAGAATCTGGAATTAGGGGTTGTGCTCCTGATGCTTCCCATCACTGTGCAGAGCCGTGGAAGGGGAACATCTGCAAGGAAGAACCAGCATTTGGGACATGGTGGTGATGCCAAGAAGGGCTGGAGTTGGCCATGGCTGCTTCAAGCTCAGCTGGTCCTCCCAGGAGCCTTAGGAGCCACTCCTGGATAAGAAGGTCTTGAGCCCTCGGGTGATGGGGTGGCTGGTGACAGCTGCTCTGCAGAAGGGCTCTACCAAGGGCAAATGCCCAAGCTAGATTTGGCCGTAGCTTTCAGGTGAACAGGTGTATCCCTGGCATGGAAAGATGGCACAGCCAAGGGTTGACACAACCCGGTGGAGACTTGGGTTGCCAGAAAAACACCGCTTCTGACTGGTCCGACTGGCTTGAGCTCTGATGGACAAAACATGAAGATATCTGAGAGCTCCAAAAATTCCTTTTCCCTTCCCCAAACAGAATGTGTGGACACCAAAGGGCTGGTACCTGCCCTTGCTACTGAAGGAAGGACAGGAGATGCTTAGCCTGTGGACCATGGCCAGCTGGATGAGGTGGCTCAGAGCTGGGACAAGGGGACACCCCCAGCACCAGTCAAAATCAGATACTGGGAGCAGTGGCTTGGCTTTTCTTGCTCCACAGGGTCTCAGGGATCTTTTTGGGATGTCCAGAATTGTCCTGCATTTTGGGCTGGGTGAGTGTCTGTGGGGGGACTTTGAAACACCCTTAGGGCCTGGTGTGGCCAAGGGCTGGTGGGAGTGGGCAGTGCCCACCCAGAGTGTGCCATGGTCCCTCCACTGCTCTTGGTCCAACTTCCCAGAAAGCTGTTCCAGCAGCCTCCAAAGGAGGAGATTGCCATCTCTTGGAGCAGTTGTTTGATGCATCAGCCAGGAGGGCAGCAGTGGATGGGAACAGCTGAGGAGGGGTCAGGACCAACATCGGGGTACGAGATCATCTGGTTTGGGTGATGGAGCAATTGTAACACATCCACTTCCTGCAGGGAGCCAGCTGAACTCTGGGATGTGCAGGCAGGGCTTCAGCCTGGTCCTTCCCACCGTGCTGCTGCCTCTGAGATGGAGGGTTTAGCACAGCCTGTCCCTCCCAGAGGCTCTGGCCCTGCACTGGGTGGGCAGGCACCCTGTAAAACATGCCCAAATTTTCCCCTGCACACGGGCAGCATACCGGTGCTCATCTCATGCTGAGATCCTTTCTCCTTCATGTTGGAAGCATTGGCTGGTTCACCCTCATCGCCTAGAGGCATTCAGATTTGCTCAGTGGCCTTTAAAAAAATAATAAAAAGAAATAAATAAATCAAAGTCCATGTAATGACAAAAGCATCAGCAGTGGGTGCATCCCCCTTTCCAGCAAACCCAGGGATTTGGGAGAAAATAGGTCATGTGCCCTTCATCCCATGCCACGTGGTGGATCTCCCAGGGCCAATAAGGTTGGGAGCCCTTCCACGCTGAACAGCGGAATAAGAAAAAAAAATCACTGGGATTTTTTTTTCCCCCTGTAGCATTTTTCATCCTTTCCAAACGTGAAAAGACTGGCCATCTGTCTGGATCCCCCTCCCACCAAAGCGGCACAAAAGCGGTTCTTTGGGAAAGGTAAGGAGATTTAAAACATTGTCTTAGTGGAAGACCAACCGCCACAGGCAACTTTTCCCACCAGTGTAAGTCAGGGAAGCGTCCTGGAATGAGCTGGGTCCTGGGCTCCGCTGTGGATTGGAAGAGCTTTGAATCCTTAGGAGCAGTTTTAAGGGAATCTCTCGTGGAGGAAATTTAAGTCTCTGGCAGCGTGAGGTGGGATAATGGGAGACATTGGGAGACACGCGAGCAATGGGATTCCCTTAAGTTAGCGGCTGCTCGCCGAGTCTCTCCTGGGAGAAATTCCCAGAATATTTTTGGGAAATTATTTTGCTGAATATTTTTTTGGTTTTGTTTTTGCAAAAAAAAAACCCAATTGCCAAATATTTTTTGTGAGTTAAATTTGACAAATCTTGCTGTGACTTTGTTTTGCAAAATCATTGTTCTCAAAGCGTATGCTTTAGTTAAATTATTTATTAAATAGTTAAGCTAGTTATTTTAGTTAAATTCCATTTTACCCATGCCTGGCAGCCAGTGCCACCCTGGGTAGGGAGGCATCCATCTCTTCCTTAACCAGAATATCCAGCTGTTCCTAAATTCTGTGATTTGCAGCTCAGGCTTTGGACAGTGTCATTTGTGTGTGCACTTGGGTGGGAATGGCACAAATGGAATTGCCTTCAAGGAATGGACACTAAAATAACAGGGATGTTAATCATGTCTTAGTGTGGCAATAGAATAAAACCCCCAACCCTCATTCATTTGATTTTTACCTTCTGTTATTGTTTTTTGTTTGGTTTTAAGTATTTCTACTTTTTAGTTCCAGTATATTTCCAAATTTTTAATATTTTTATTTTGAATTCCATTCTAGTTCCAGTATTTTTAAAAAATATTTTTAATTCCATTCCACATCCATTAATTTTTAATACTATAAATATTCTTATGATTTAATTCCATCCTATTTTCACTGGTTTTCTTTCCTTTTGCTGGGGAAATTTGATTTGGCGAGAGGAATCCCTTGTGTTATGATGCTCGCTTTGTTTTCTGTTTTCCCTCAGATAGACATTTTCCTCAGGGTGTCAAAATTCTTCCTGATACCATGATGTTTCTGTTGCATTTTCCTTGGTTTCATGATCATTTTATATGTAGGAAAGTGAAAGACTAGTGGCAAATGCTATAGAATATTTAAAAGCTGTTGAAATCAACCCCAAATTATCATCTCCATATTATAAGGAAAAATATCCTCAGATATGGTTTTTCTCATAATCTGAGATTTCTGGGATAATGTGATTTGAATGTAAACCATCTTAAAAAGTCTGATTTTATTAATTGGAAGTCACGTCCAGCTTAAAAATAAACAAGAAACAGTAGCTCAAGGACACTGTGTTTAAATTTCCATAAAATGATTGACCTTTGTTTTGACAGATACAAGGACAGATGCTGGGCTACATTTTGATACAGAAACCTAACCCTGAATTAAACAGGCATTCTTTCCTAATAGCTGGGTTTTTGCTCTTAATACAGAATTCTGGAATGACTCGGTAATATTTCCAAAGCTCTTAATCTCAGACTTCCCCTTTCTTTTAGGGATTAATTTATATAAATATTTTCAGCGTTCTCAGACACAAAAACAAATTTTTCTTCTTGGGATATAACTGCAGGAAATGTTCTTTTAATCTTGCTGAATTAAGAGGATGCTCATTCCTTCCTAGAAAAGTGGTCATTTTGAGGTGGGGACAAAAGGCTGCTGGGACAAATCTCTTTATAAATGCCTCCAACATTATTTCAAAGCCTTCAAAATAGCATTGGAGAAGCTGTGGGAATGTAGCATGGGATGTGGGAAGAGGAATGCTGTCAGGATCACTGGCCGATGGAGCAAATCCCTCAGTGGTGGCCAGCTCCCTTTTGGGGTGGACCAGGAGGCATGGGGAGCTGTTCGCTCCCCACCCTGAGGGATACTCCCCTGGGTACCAGCCAGCCATGCTGCTTTGGTGGTCCCAGGATTGCTTTTTCCAGGGGATCAATTGCTTTTTCCAGGCCCCCTCTTGGAAAATGGCTGTTTGCTGCGGAGCAGGCGGAGAGGGCACTTTGATGGCGGTGTGGCTCTCCGTGGTGGGGGGGGAACATGCCTGGCACACTGGGGTGAGTTTGATTGCAGTGGTGGCAGAGCACTGGGAGCCCTGGCTGCAGGCTGTGAGTGCCTTTGGAGAGCAGGGGTCGGTCCCCAAACCCACAGGGTGGCATCTCTGCCCTTGAGCCCCCCAGTCCTGCAGATAAGGGTGGGTGACAGCCCCTGTGACAGGAGTCTGATGGTTCTCTGCATCTGCTTTATGGCCAGGTGAGTTGGAAAGGGAATCTGAAAGCTTCTGCAGTCGGTGAGGGCTGTCTCTATCCACTGAGCTTTTTCCCAGCTTTCTGCTGAACGCATCCATCCTGGTGCTGTGATCGCACGCACACACACACGGATCTGGTTTAATTTATTTATTTAATTTGGGGGTTGCTAAGTGGGCTGGCAGCAGGCAGTGGTGGCACCCTACTGCCACCAAACCCTCTCCACTCCATGGATGCAGCTTTGGAGCTGGATACCACCCATGGCAGAGGCAGGTTGTGATATCGGTGGCACATCCTCCATGGATTTTGACAGAGACCCACAGCCCTGCAGGGATGCAACCACTGCAGTGGCTGTGCCCTCACTGCCAGGGCCAGGTTTGGGGACGGGGCAGTCGTGACCCTGTCTCCAGCAGCCCCAATTTCCAGCAGAGCCAGTTCACCCATTCCCTAGCTGGGGTTTGGCTCAGCATTGAGACCCGAAGTTAGAGAGGACCTACCACAGGGAGAAGGGGAGAGGAGAGGCGGCTCTCCTTGATTGTAATTGGGGTTGAGGTTTAGTTGAAGTGAAAACAGATTGGGAGTGACAGTTTTGGAGCCTGCTGTCAGGGTCGGAGCGCAGCATGCTGGCGATCCACCCCCAGATGCCGAGGGCCCCAATCCTCCTCCTCGCCAGCTGGAGCAGGGAGAGCCAGCACCACGCAGGATGGGGACAGTGCAGCCCAGCACGGCCACCACGCAGCCCTGTCACACACTGCCCTGCAGCCCCTTCCTTTGGGCTGGGGACAATGTCGGGGGGGACACGGCCCTGTGGTGGCCATCGGTGTGGGATCCCCTGCTCCTGCCTCCTCCGGCCCTGCACCAATGGGGGCTTGTCAAAGGAGGGCTGGGGTCAGTCTGCATCCTGACTGATCCCCTCGGGGTGCTGGGTCGCTACTCCAGGGAAGGCAGGGACAAGAGTCTCGTTTCCCACGTCTCTGATCAGTCTCCCATTCCCAAAGAGCATCCATGGCCAGGGTGAAAGTCATGGGTTTGAGATTGCAGACAAAGAGCACTGGATCCAACTGGAATTGATGGGACCAGGGTGGTTGTAACTCCCCCCATCACCCTTGATTGATCTCCACATGTTTTCTGTGCTGCACCTAATCTGTCCCTTACATCCCCAGCATGGCAGCTGGGGGGAGTGGGGGGCTTGGACCTGTCCCAGGTGCTTTGAGAAGGTGGGTGGCATTCATGAGAGTAGCCCCAATCCCCCATATTTCTGTCCAGCACCACCTGGACAGACTGCTCTGGGTCAGCCCATGTGCTCCAAATCTCATCCCTGTTTCCAGGGATTAGAGAAATGGAGATGGGATGAGATGAAGCAGTAGATTGCTTCGCTTTCAGGATGAAGGGATTTGTGTACTGCCCCCAGATCAGTGGATTGAAAATGGAGGGAAGTAGATTGAAAATGGAGGAAATTATTGGGATGCTGCTGCCTGTGGGATTAAAGCCAGGGCAGTCGGCAGGCTCTCTGGAGGAGGAGGTGAATGAGGGGGGTTGTAGGATGGCTGCTGCCGGGCACTGTGAGGAGATGCTCCTGGTTGCATCCTTCTCTGTTTGGGAGGATGCCCTGGAAGATGGGCACTTTCTGCTTTCCCAGGTCCATGGAGGGGTTCTCCTCTCAGCTGTCCCCCAGCTGCAAGGATGTTGGCAATGTGCCTGGAGCTTTTTGCAGTGCTGTGCCTCTCATTTCCAAAATGCTGGAGAACAAGCTCTTGTCTCTGGAGGTCCATACACCTCCCTGTGGTCTCACCTTTGTGAGCATCCAGTATAGGTTTGTGGCCATGAGCATCCTTTTTGGCGAGTCCTTTGGGTTCCCTTGAAAAATGATGTCTAAAATCTGGCACTTAGGTGGTTGACTGTCTCATCCCTTGGGGTGTGTTTGCAACTGCGCTGGCTCCTTTGGGGCAAGACATGGGTCCTTTGGGGCTGATGCACAATTCTGGCAGAGCGTTCCTGGGGCATCTGTGGAGGCATCTCCTGCTGCAAGGTGGCACCTCATGGCTTCTGTTCCTTGGCCTTTGGCTGGGAGGAAATAACGCTGAATTGGGTGCATTTGGCTTGGTGTCAAGGTTGTGAGTGTGGTTGTTTAATAGAGATGAGCTTTATTTCCCAACACGTGAATGTCTGGAAGATTTAAAGAAGAACAACTGGCAGCATGGTGTGGCTGTGGAGAAGCTCTTTTCCTGGATCTTCTTCAGTGCAGCTGAAGCCTCTCTCTCAAGACCCTGTGTCCCTCTGCCCTCCTCTGCTGCAGAGCCTTGGTTCCTCCAGCCCTTCCCCGTGGGTCCGTGTTTGCTGGCCCCAGGGGTCTGTGGTTGCTCTTTGCTGTCTGGATCTCCTTTGAAGAGTCAATTCACCATTCCTGGTTTCCTTCTCCTGATCTTGCAAGTCAGCTTGTCACTCCCAGCCACTTTCAGGTGGATGGGGAGCTTTTCCTCTGTTCTGTGCACTTAATTGCACACAGTTAAGTTGCAAAATTCTATCTTATTTTCTTCATATTGCTAAGCTCATTTTGGCTTCTTGCTCTGCTCGCCAAGAGCTTCTCCCACCTGGGTTGTCACCTGGCATTTTAACAGGACTGTCCCTGATCAATATTTTGGGGGTTTTAGAGCATTTCCCAGCCATTTTCCAGTGGTTTCACCCACCCAGCTCCCTGCACACCCCACAGTTACTCCACTCTCTGGCAGGCTCAGTGCAGCTGCCCTCTGCAGCACTGCTTGTAGTACTTCCCAGGTCCCACTGGCGCGGTCAGTGATGTGGACGCAGAGTGTGGCACTGCAGCAGTCACTTTCCTGGTCTCTGCAGTGCCAGGCGATGACGTTGGACGTTTGGGATTCTTTCCCCTGGCTTGGCTTCTGCAGCAGAACCCGCCCCACTCCGCAGTGCCGAGCCCAGCGGCAGAGCCCAGTCTGGGGGGGCAGTGCAGTGCTGATGGCTCTGCCTCCCTCAGCCTGCTGGGTCACCTGGCATCAGCCAGGACCCAGCCAATGCTTGATCCTCGCTGGACTGTCAGCAGCTCCGATGGATGCTCCCAACCTCTCCAAAATAATGGCTTGGGCTTGGAGGGAGAGCTGGTATTTCAGGAAAAAACTGTAATTCCTTTTATCTATCCTTTAATCTGCTGGTAGACCAAAGGAGAAAGAGTCGATGTTCCTTACCCCAGGAAATGTTATTTCCTTGGCACTCAGGGTCTTGCCAAAGGCTCACAGACATCTCTTGGTGCTTCTGGTCACTGAATTGTGGTGGACCCAGCTGCAGTGAGCACTGGCTTTCATCACCTCATAGGGGGAAGTTCCTGATGGCACTTACACAGTGTGACATTCATTGAAAATACTGTTTTCATTGGCAAGTTGTTCCAGAAGTAACTAAGAGAGTGATTTGGAAGTGGCTGAATTATAGCACGATGATCCCATCCCCTCCCTTCTCACCCCAGCCTTCCAAAATCAGCTTTAATTAAACAAATTAAATGAGGTCCCCATTATTCTTTGAATAACTCTTAGTAATTCTAATAACCTTGTTGAGATGGTGGTTAAACAGGTCCAAGCCACTGGTTTTGCTCGGGGTCTTACAATCAAAAAGCCTTGAAAAGAGCCCAAACAAGGTTTTCTGGTTTTCCTAAGGACATCTAACATCCTGCTGCTACTACATTGCATTTCTCTCACTCATCTGTGTCTGACCTCTGCTTGCAACACTGCAGCAGCTCATATGAGTGAGTGAGAATTCTGCGCGCTGTAGATCTCTGCAGATACATCTCTCAGGTACCTGATTTTCCTCTAAACCTGCAATGAACACAAACCTCAAGGTTTTGTCTCCCACAAATGTATGAGGGCACAGAGATAGGTACTCTCATCCTACTGTCCTGTTGCAGTGGGAAAAATGGATGTTCCAGACCATCATCCTGGGGAGGTTGGCAGGGAAAGGCTACAGTTTCATCCAGTGATCTTGACACAAAAGATTGCTATAGTGGTTCTGCCATCACAACAAAACTAGTCGTTCTCCCTGGACTGACTCCCACCTTGCTTTGGTGGAGGCTAATGCCTGAGCCCATAAGTGGGGTTCACCAGATAAAGGAGAAAACCAGGAAATCAACTGGGAATTTCCTGGAGGGGAGGGCAGGTGTTTGGCTGTGATGTGGCTGTGCCCACTGCAGTGTGACTGCATTGGAGCTTTGCATCATTGTATCAGCGCAGACGTTCAGAACAAGAGGAAATGGCTTCAGGATGTGCCACAGGAGGTTTAGATTGGATATTAGGAAAAATTTCTTCATGGAAAGGGTGGTCAGGGACTGGCACAGGCTGTCCAGGGCAGTGGTGGAGTCCCCATCCCAGGAACTGCTAAAAAGGCACGTGGATGTGGCACCTGGGGACAGGGTTTACTTTGACAGTGCTGGAGAAACAGCTGAACTCAGTGTTCACAGAGGTCTTTTCCAACCTAAATGATTCTGTAAGGCTGTCATCTCAGCTGGAGGGGAGCAGGGAAATGGGAACAGGCAACTGAGAAAGAAGCCTCCAGAGATGCCTGCTGTGAGAGCCAGAGCAGGACATTTGTCTCCTGTGCTGCTTTTAATGATCACAGGCAGGGGAGAGGCAGGAATATCCTCTGGCTGACGTACTAGGAGGGCACAGGGCATCTTTTTTGGTAAAATATTCCCACAAAGCTGGAGAGTGGAGAGGAGGAAAGGTCAACCAAAATGACTACAGCTATGGAAAATGGCAGCAGCTGGAACTGCAGCTTTGTTCCCAAATGGCTTTTGCTGTCACTCATGTAGATGGTGCTACTGCCCTCGCACAGCTTCAACTCCCAACAGCTGAAGCGCGTTGGTGGCTGATGCATTTACATGTGATTTAAGGTTTTTCCTCCTTTCAACCCTGTCTTGACCTGGCCAGACTGCGCTGTCGTCATAATCCCGAGCTGGCTGCATCGTCGAGCTTCCCAGCTGCTAAAACACCGCGCTGGAAATCGCCGGATTAGGTCCTAATGGCAAGATCAAGTCAGCAGGAGATGAGTGGGGAGAAAGCTCCTGCTTACTCAGATGAACAGGCAGCCCTTCTTGGGAAAACAGGCTAGAAAGCCTAAAATGTCAGAAAAATATCCTCTTTCCTGGCCTCTCTGGCTTTTCTCTGCTTTTAACACATCCATTGTCTTCCAAGGGTCAGAAAACCCTGGTCAGAGTTTTGTGAAGACGATATGGAGAAGTCAGAGGTGTTTAACCATTTCCTCCCTCACAGAGGAAAATGCTATCTTGAGTGTTGGATGTTCTGTCCCAGATGTTAATCCCCAACACTAAATTCTGCCACCCCTATTTGAAATCCTGACTGTGGGATATCGCAGTGTGCTGGAGGATGCAAAGGGGGTTTTGGGTGTGGTCCTTTGGGAAGGTGGCACAGCAGGGATTGCACAGACCAAGGCCCTGCCCATCCTGCTCTTTACCTGCACAGATCAAGGGCTTGTGGTCAGCAGGGGTCTGAGGTGTTGGATTTTATCAGCCTGCACTGACCAGGAGAAGCTGTGGCTGCCCCATCCCTGGAAGTGTCCAAGGCCAGGTTGGACGGGGCTTGGAGCAACCTGGGACAGTGGAAGGTGTCCCTGCCCATGGCAGGAGGGTGGAACAAGATGAGCATTAAGGTTCCTTCCAACCCAAACCATATTGTGATTCTTTGATACCCCTACAAGAAAGTGGGATTTTCTGGAGACCCTGTGATGGGTGTGGGGGGCTGATGGAGACTTTCTCCTTTGCATTGGCTTGTTGGTGCCTGTGAACTTTCCACCTAGACATTTCAGGGAGGGGGTGAGTTATGCCAGTGGGGCATCTTTGCACAGAGTTGTCCTCTCTGTTTGTTTTTGGACAGCTTGAACAAAACATTGCTATACCCCCCAAAAACAATTCTAGGAAGCAAAGCTTGCTTGCATGGGGCTTGTGCATCCAGCGAGCCCTAGGAATGCATGGCAGGAGGAAGAGGAGGACAAGGGCTGGCTTCAGCAAGCACAGGGCTAGCAATGTCCCCCAGCCCCTGCAGGGATTTGGGCTCTGCCCAAGCTCAGCTGAGCCTCCTGCCATCAGGGATAACATCCCTGATAGGATATCAGAGGCATGATTCCCTGGATCCCAGCATCTGCTTTTCCAGCTCCTGTATGGAAGCTAGGCTGGAGAGCAACTTCCAGCCCAGAGCTCCATTTCCCTCCTCCTGTTCTGCTACATGTGCCTCCTCCTGTATGGGAGATGATCATGTTATTAAATTAATTCAATACACAGTGTTCAGATTTCCTCTAATTGGAAGGGAATTGCTCAAATTTTAGGGATCTGTTGGTATTTGTGAGGTATCAGCGAACATAAACTCAAGAGCGCCAGCTGAGGCAATTGCTCCAACCTCTAAAAAATGGGAAAAGAGAAAAATTGGAGTGCGTACGTTTGCATCTGAGGAAAATGAGTCTTCCTGCTGTTCTGGGCTTTCATTTTCCTTCCTATTCCTTGACTGCTGATTCCTGAGTTGCTTTTTCAGACATAGGGAATTCCTGATAGATTAAGGAAATTTCCCAGAATTGAATATATTTGAACCAAGGAAGAACCAGATTGCTCTGAGAACTGATGATGTCTCCTCCAGGCACTTTTGCAAAGGCAGCTGCAATTAACAGGCCTATTTCTTGTGGAATGGGATCATCCTTTGGATGGGCATTGTCCAGCCTTGGGGCAGATCTCCCCTTGCTGTGGTGCAAAAACTTTTGCCTGCTCCCCATGCGTGGCAGGAGGATTCTCCAGTCCTCCACCTGTGGTTGCCCAGGTGTGATGCTTGGCAGAGCCTGGCTTGACTCACTGTGGAACTTCCCTTATGGGGCCTAGCTTGACACTTCTGTCTCCTAATTCCATGTCTTTGACCTCTGTGGGGCTGCACCTGCTTCGCACTGGGCTGGAGCTGGGCTCTGTATCTACTCTGTCCATTGGGCTGCATGTAATGGTGTCCTCAGGGCTTTCAAGTGGCTCGACAAAGGGAGCCATTTCAAAGCTGTGGTGAACAAGGCAGAACACGATGGTGAAGAGGAAGGGGCTGAGATTGTTCTCTCTCCAGGCAGGGAATACTCTGAAATGCTCAAAATGGCATTCTGAGGGATAATTTTTCCAGCCCTTTGTCCATGAAGAATGAGGGCTGATGGGGGAGGCCTGTGCCCAGAGTAAATGTTTCGGATCTATTGTTGCCATGCCTTCCATTGAGCTCATGAGTCCCCTATAAAACACTTACCTTTCACTAGTATGATTAAGAAAAGGCCAATATAGCTTTCCCGCTCACTGGAGCATGAAGCGTGTTTAATTTAATAATGCTGATAAATCTTAAAGCCAGGAGCATTTGGCTAACACATGACCCACTTTTTCAATCAATTGGAAGCATTTACGTAACAGCCTGATGCAGGGTTCCTCCTGCAAGGGATGTGGAGCTGGGGATGGCAAACACCCTCCCTGCCACAGGACCAGGGTGAATGGCTTTAGACTGAAAGAAGGGAGGATTAGATGAGGTTTTAGGAAGAAATTCTTCCCTGTGAGGGTGGGGAGGCCCTGGCACAGGGTGCCCAGAGAAGCTGTGTCCCTGGAAGTGTCCAAGGCCAGGTTGGACTCCAGGGCTTGGAGCAGCCTGGGATAGTAGAAGGTGTCCCTGCCCATGGCAGGGGAGTGGAATGGAATAGCTTAAGTTCCCTTCCAACCTAAACCATTCTATGATTCTGTGATGTCTCCGGTGCAGGAGTTTGTCTCCTAGCACATTGTGAGCACTGGAAATGCTGACCTCCACCTATCAGCTTATTGACCCTTTTTGGCACTGCTTCCCATGCAGGACTCAGCCTGGGGTTAACCAACACAGCTAGTTACTCTTTTCCTTCATTGTACACCTTACAGTAGGCTCAGTCCTGAAAATTCCTGATCTTGCCTGTTCTGTTACAGCGTCTCAGCCCATTCCTGTTACTTTAGTCTCCAGTGTCGGTTGCCTTTTTCCTCGGAATATTCTCCTTCTCCCCACCCTGAAAAGCACCTTTTGGCTTGACATAGAACCAGATGGTTTGGGTTGGAAGGGACCTTAAAGCTTATCTTTGAGCTTCCACTATCCCAGGTTGCTCCAAGCCCTGTCCAACCTGGCCTTGGACACTGTCAGGGATGGGGAGCCCACAATCTCTCTGGGCAACCTGTGCCAGTGAACCTGTTTTGGTGTTCAGCACATTTCATTTCTTATCTTTCTTGTGAGGATTCCATCTTTTCTTTCATTTGTAACATGCAGCAGCCTCAAGCCCCATGTTTGCATGTAGATCATAAGCAGCCTCATTCCCAGTGAGCCAGCATCCTTTAGCTTTAGGGAGTTCTATCCCCCTGCAAACCACGTGAGTTTATCCATTTTGGGTTTCATAATAACCTCTAGGAAGAGGTTTTGCATCAAACCCATATCCCAGACTTGGTCTGTGCATTGCTGCTGTTTATTCATCCCAACTTGCATTAAAGCAGTACTTGAGAACTTGTTTATCTCCTGCTTTCTTTGCTCACTTAAGTTCCTGCCTGAGCAAAGGGAAATGCCAGATGCTTGTGAGCAGGATGAAAAAACTCCCATCTGATACAGACTGAGGGATTAAATAACATGAGGGAGAATTACTCTGTATCCCTCAGCATTGCACGTAGAAGGATGCTGGCACCTCCCTCTGAGACAGGAGTGCTCTCCCCATGCAATGGGCTGCAGGGACATTTCATATGCCACGTCCTCATGCAGAGGTGCTCCTAAAGAGGCATCAGGAGTGAAAAATGAAGGATTTGTTGCCATTCTGTGGTTTTTATTTATTTCTCCACATTGACTTCAAAACATCAGTGACCCTCTAGAGGGCAGAGGAGGAAAGAGAGAGAATGGAAAAGGAAAACAGCACGGTCTCCTTAGATATGTGTGACAGGAGTGGCTGGAAGTGATGTGGTCCACAGTCTGCCCAGCTGGGGAGCTCTCAGGTCAGGATGTGTGGCAACCAGGATGCCAGTTCTGTCCTTCCCATTCAGTGCTCCTGGAGTCAGATAGACAATTCCTGACCACTGAAAAAGTGCCTTGTGGTTTTCTTGATGCTGGAAATGGTGAACTTTGGTTTGCTAGATGGGTGCTGTGGGTGCTTTAAAGCCCCACTGCAGCCTCTGGCCCTTGGCCAGGCTGCTCATCTGATGCCCTGGTCCAGAGTTGTTTTTTAGCTACTCTGTGGGGTCCATCCCACCACGAGGAACTTGTTCTGAGAGCAAACCTTTCCCGCTGTGTCCCCAGGTGATCCTGCCAAGGTGCTGCCTCTGCCGGGGCTGCTCTCCCAGCTAACGCACGTCTCCCGTCCCCTGGTAGGAAATGGAGTCCAAGGTCTCCGAAGGCGGCCTCAACGTCACCCTCACCATCCGGCTGCTGATGCATGGCAAGGTAAGGGGCTCCCACAGCGGGGGTGTCCTCACAGGTCCCTCTCCCACCTGCCCAGCCCCTCACCCAGCTCTGTCCAGCTGTCCCAGCCCCGGGAACAGCTGTCCTGCCAGTGGGGAGGGTGGCATGGTGCTCCTGCTCCCTCTCCTTCCTGCCCCTCGACCCTGTCCCCCTGCTGGGGACAATGCCCACCAGGTCTTCATTATGGGGTTGGGTTGGATTCTCATCATGTTTTCTAATGTCAGTTCCTCTGGTTTTGGCTTTTTCTCTGTGTAGGAAGTTGGAAGCATCATTGGGAAGGTAAGGATGCCTTTTAATGTACCTTTGATGCTGTTCCTGCACCTGTGGTATGGCAGATGCCATAGTCACCTCTTCCCTGTGATGTCCTGAAAAGTGTTGGGTGCCTGAACTAGTTGCTGCATTTTTGAGCCAGAAATCAGGAGAGACCCACAAAGGGGTCAAAAGACCATTCCCCTAAAAACCTCACCAACCACCAAACTGTTTCCAGCTGCTTCACTGGCTGATGGCTGAGAGTTTACAGTCACGTTGCTCTGGTGTTTTCATCAAATAACTCATTAATAGATGCTAAAAATGTCACACAGATACATTTAAATTATATTTTAAGTAATTCTATAGCCCCTGTCTCTGAGGCTAGAGGACTCCATTTACCATGTGCAAAAAAACTTCCTGAGTTGCTCTGGTGTTTCCACAGTGTTTTGGAAAGTCCTGGCTATAGAGTATTAGGGTTTGTTTGTTGTTTTTTTTTTTTTTGGTGGTTTTAAAAGAAAGGTTTATAGTAGCAAAGTTTTGCAGCATGAACACGTTTTCCCTGTAGGCTTGTGCCTTATTTTTCCATCAGCATGTCCATCTCTGGGAAGATTCACAGTTGTGAATTTGTATATATATATATATATATATATTTGATGATTTACATGCTCAGCACTTCAGCTGACCATCACATGAGGATTCAGGGCCAGGCACCACAGCTCCCATGTTTTTGGCTACACATTGGCATGTATTAGGGAGATGCATTTTTGGTAGGATTGTTTTAAAGGTAGAAATTGTGAATTTTCTGTAATGGCTTGGTTTTCCCTCTTGTTTCAGAAAGGAGAGACTGTGAAGAAGATGCGTGAGGAGGTGAGAAGCCTGCTCTGTGGATGATTTGTAGGAGGAAAGGAGTGCAGAGTAGCCATAGCTGCACATTGCCCTGTGTGATATGTGCAGTAATTCCCAGGGTCAGGACAAGCAAGCCAGCTGTCCCCAGAGCTCTTTGGACCAGTTTTTTTCCTTCACAAACTCCTGTCACATTTTCCAGAGTCAAGTATTTAATGAAACATTGAAATTAAGTCACTTGTAAGATGCTTCGAGTTTGTCCAGGGTCTTTGTGCCTGCAGCTCCCAGGGATTTGTCAGGACAGTGAGCAAAACTCTTAATAGGCAATGACCCCGTGAGCTGGTCTTACCCCGATCCCATGGGTTTGCTTTGCAAATAAAACATTGGAAACGCTTTCGAAGGGTTGGGATAAGGCAGGGCTGAAGTCACTGCAGAGGCGGGGTGGGAGTTTGGGAGGTTAGCTGGAATGCTATGAGGCTGGCACAGGTGTCAGGCTGAGAGAGGACCCAACCTGACTGCTTGGTTGTGGCTATTCCAGGAGTCCTCTTCTCTTTCCAGAGCGGGGCAAGGATCAACATCTCGGAGGGGAACTGCCCTGAGCGGATTGTGACCATCACTGGCCCCACTGATGCCATCTTCAAGGCTTTTGCCATGATTGCCTACAAATTTGAGGAGGTAAGAAATGTGAGCCAGCCCATGAATGGGGACAGCAGTGCCTGGTTGGATTTGCCTAACTGGGTCTCAGCACAGAACCTTTCACACATCTCTAACTAGGGTGAGTCTGGAGCACAAGTCTGATGGGGAGTGGCTCAGGGAGCTGGGGGACTCAGCCTGGAGAAAAGGAGGCTCAGGGGGGACCTTCTCACTCTCTACAACTGCTTGGAAGGAGAGTGTAGCCATTTAGGGGTTGGTCTTTTCTCCCAGGTAACAGGTGACTGGATAAGAGGAAATGACCTCAGTTTTGGGTTGGATATTAGGGAAGATTTCTTCTCTGGAAGGTTGGTCAGGCCTGGGAACAGGCTGCCCAGGGCAGTGATGGTCACCATCCCTGGAAGCATTCAAGAGGGAACACTTTAGTCACCTGACTACAACGTGTGTAGATATGCCAACTGGACACTGGACGTGGCTCTGGTCAGGTACCAAGGGCTGACGTGCTGCACTTTTCCTTCCCAAGGACATAACCAACTCCATGAGTAACAGCACCGCTACCAGCAAACCTCCGGTGACATTGCGGCTGGTGGTGCCAGCAAGTCAGTGCGGCTCCCTCATAGGCAAGGGGGGCTCCAAGATCAAGGAAATCCGAGAGGTAAGGCAGATTCCATTTCATTATTGCACTTCAGTGCAGCTCCTCAGAGCTGATCTGCAGCCAAGGGGGAGCTGCCCTGGAAAAGGGGATCCCTGTGCTGCATCATGCATCATGTTGCTTCCCAGGATGGTGTGGCTGATGTAGGAGCAGCATCCCACGGGATGCCACATGCCGAGCCCTCGGGAGGTGCATGGTGTTGAAGCTGGAGCTGGCTCTGAGTGAAGGCATTCACCTGTGGGATTTCTCCTTCCTCTCTTTTTCTGTCTCCAGTCCACAGGTGCTCAGGTCCAAGTGGCGGGGGACATGCTGCCCAACTCCACGGAGCGGGCGGTGACAATCTCGGGGACACCCGACGCAATTATCCAGTGTGTCAAACAGATCTGTGTGGTGATGCTGGAGGTACAGTCTGTAACAAAGGGGGTAAAGTACATATGGAAAAAAAATTGCAGCTGGCCCCACTACAGCGCTGGGAGCTGTGGAGTGTGTCTCTCTCGTCCCCTTCACCACGCGTTGTTGGATCACTCTCATTTCCTGGTACCTCTGCTGGAAATACACCCCATGTCTTTTCCCCACCATTGTCCGTAGTTTCTAGAGTCCCACCCTGGAAGCCTGTCTGGTCGGGTGCCCCAAAGGAGGTGGTTTATGTCAGGGCAGAGGGTGCCTTCAGGGCATAGGGGTGCCAGCAAGCTAGGACAGCCTGGCCTGGCATCCCAGCAGCACTCAGGGTGCCATGAAAAGTGGCTGTAGGGGCTACAGCCACTGCTTCAAGAACCTGGTCTCTGCCTCACAAGGACCACAACCAGGAGAAGGAGGCTAGAGCATCCCCTGCGCTGGGGGAGCTGGAACTGGGAGCACAAGGCTGTGTTCCAGTGAGGCACAGTGGGAATGGTAGTGAGGAAGGCTGGTGGAGAGCAGGGACTGTAGGGCACATGGATATATGTCCAGGGTGCCCTTTTCTGGGATAAATGCTGACAAGCAAAGCTGAAAGATCTCTGCCATGGAGAAATGCTGGTGTACCAGTTGCTGGAGATGACCTCAGCCACATGCCTCACGTACACACCTGCCACCTCAGATGGTAGAAGCTCCAGGAGGAAAGGCCCTGGGACACAGGATGGTGACACATGCTACTCCTGGTGCATCCCAGAGACAGACAAAGCAGGACCGATGTAAGGCCCTCTGCCTAGCTGCACAGCCCTTTCATAGCAGGAAGGAGCACGTTTCCCACTGGAAAAGCTGCAGATGGGGATGGCAGGGCTTGGTGAAGGTGATGCAAAGCCAGATGGAAGCATCTTCAGCTTGGCAGCAGCACATCTCAGGAGGGATAGCCAGGAGCCACATTACCCATCCCTGCTGGCTGTGATGCTCAGGCAGCTGCACTGCTGCCAGAGGAATTTTGGATGACTAGGTCACAGACTGCAGCACCCGATGACTCCAGGTCACAGACTGCAGGAGAGATGAGCCTGAGGTGATGCTTGCCAGATGTATTAAAAAGTTTTTCTCACAAAGCAAGATGTACTGCTCCTCCGTACAGCTCAGCCATGGGAAAGAGAAAAACCTACAAGTCTTCTTGCAGTCTGAAATCTGGAAAGTGCCCTGGCTTTAACAGCTCACAGAAATGTTCCATATCACCTTTCAGTCTTATCTAAACAGATAATCCCAGCTCGTCCCCTCCTAGATTTGTAATGCAATAAAAGAATGAGTGGGTTTGGAGACGTACTTTGATCAGCTTTCCCACAGACAGGTTCTTAGCAGCAAGATTTAGATAATGCTCCTTGTCTGCAAATAGATATCCAAAAAATGTAGAGGAAAAAAAAAAAATTCCATGAGATAAAGTAATTTCTATTGCCTGTCCTTATATAGCAGTCACTGAGTTGTTTAATTTTGGGTAGAAAGCAGAAGGAGAGCTGAAATCTCTCCTGATCCCTAGAAACCTCCATGTTTCCTATAGCCTGTAAGTTGTTCAGGAGAAAACCAGGAGGGAGAACCTGGGTGAGCAGCTCCTGCTCATCACACCAGTGACTCATTCACTGCAGTTCTGCTCAGACCTACCCAGAGACCCAACAGAGAGCAGCAAGACCACAGAATCATGGAATCACGGAATGTATGGGTTGGAAGGGACCTTCAAGACCATCTAATTCCAGCCCCCTGCCATGTGCAGGGACCACCTCTCAGCTGACACAGACCACAGGTGCCTCACTGCACCCACGTCACAGCTCAGATGGCGATGGACCGCACCAAGGCCTGAAGGTGACCCTGTTCCAGTGGTGAGGAAGATGAGGGCAGCCAAAGAGCTTCAGCATGGTGCCAGGTTGCTCAGATGGGCTGTACCTCCCCATCTTGCTGCTTGAGGCTCTCCTCAGGGCATTCTGAGGAGGGTTTCCAGAGCCTAGAGCAGGCAACGTGGTTTGTGCAGAGCAGAGCAAAGCTGAGGGAGGCAGCGAAGGTCCAGGAGGCCATTTAGGGGCCCGTGCCTTGGCAGGGGATCTCCCGTGCTCCAGGTTGTCCTTGTTGCCCATGAAACCTCTCTTTCCCCCATGTGCTCCTGTCCAGAAATGCGGTGTTGTCTGGTGCGGGTGTTGCTGTGGCGGCCCCGGGGGCCGTGCTCTGTTAGGTGCTTTCTAACACTTTTTGCCACCATTTCAGGAAAGCTGTTCTAATGTTCTCTCTCCCTCTCCTTATCCCTTTTCCTAGTCCCCACCAAAAGGTGCCACCATTCCCTACCGCCCAAAGCCCGCCTCCACCCCTGTCATTTTTGCAGGTGGTCAGGTAAGAGCCGACCCGCTTGCAGCCTCCACTGCCAACCTGAGCCTTTTACTGCAGCACCAGCCGCTGCCCGTTAGTGCACTCAGGTTTCTTGCCTTCTGACTTGCATGGTGTCATCCCATCCATTGTGTGCCACGGCAGCTGGACTGAAAGCTCTTGGCTTAGCTCCTGTGGTGGATGCTGGACAATGAGCAGAAGGGAAGAGTCAGCCTGGGGAGACAGGATGTCATCTCCATGTCAGGGTGTCACACAAAGGAAAGGCTGGAATTTACTTCAGTAGACCCAAGTTCAGTATTTGTCAGTGGTTGAGAAGGAGAGGATTAGAAAAGCATTGTTGAACAAGAGGCCATCACTGCTCTCTGGCACATCCAGCTCAATTAAAAGTACCTTTATGTAGCTGTAATTGATCCAAGGTAGAAAGGGTTTGTCACAGCTACTCCGCTGCTCAGGGCAGCCACCATGGAAGAGCCGTGTTTCCCTCCCTGGTGCTCAGCTGGTTTGGGGTCCTGCTTCCTCCTGTGGCAGAGCCTGCACTGTGTCACCCCCAGTGACACTGCAGCCTTGCAGACATCATGTGTTATTTCCAGCAGTGAGCTTTGGGGTGGTTTTTCCTTTGTGGGATAACCATCACACAGGCGAGCTGGAGGTTATTCTGAAAACAAAAATTAGCAGAAACAAGAGCAGCTGAGCAAACAGCTGTTTCTAAAGAGGGAACTTGCACTGTTGCTTTCTCCACCTCATCTCCTCACCTCATCTGATGACTGAGGGCCTGCCTGTAGATGCCACCATGCTGAAGTGCATGACATCCAGCAGGGGATGTACCTTCCCAAGAGCTCCAGCACCACAAAACCACAGCTTATGCCACCCAGAGCAGCTCCACATGTTATTTAATTTCTCTCCAACTATAATAAATAGAAGTACAAACTAAGAACAGGAGCAAAGCCCAGAGCACAGGCTGTTTCAGGCTGAATTAGTCAGTCATTGGGATCAGGAGTGTGTCATTCCATCTGAGCAGCCGTCCTGGAAAAGAACTTCGAGTCCAGCTGCCTGGTCTATTCAAAAGGGAGAGTGAGATAGAGGCAGCAATTCTCCTGCTGTGAATGGTTGGTTTCTTGGACAGAAGTAACATCATGGGAAGAAGCAGCTGTCTCTGAAGTGAGAGCTCTTCCCAATGTTGGGAGCCCTTTGACTCTGCCCGGGGGTGGCATGGGGCGGGCGTGCCGAGGACAGCTGGTGACAGTGGTGACAGGTGTTTGGGGTGGGATGAGCCTCCAGGAGCTCAGCAGGCTGAGTGATGTAGCAGCCAATGACAGCTGCCAAAGGGACCAGACCTCAAAGGTCAGAGTTGAGTTGCATCTGTCCAAGACACCTTCCTGCCCTTGATTACCTTTTTTGACTCAGTTTTTCTAATCAAAAACCAATTGCCAAATTAAACCACTGTGACGGGCAACTCTTCAGCCTCTGTCGTGTCCCCATTGTGCTGGGATGCTGGTGGGCACTGAGACAGCCATTTTCCCTTTTCCTCCTGCATGATTTTGGGGGTTTCCTTCACACAAAACACTTTGCTCTTTGCAAACAATGCAGCAAATTTGCAGGCGGTTCCAAGGTTTTTACCTTTCATTTTTCTTGGCAATCTTTACTCTCCCTTTTCAAAGTGTTCTCCATCTCTTTTGCCATTTCTTTCAGAATCATCTGTATAATGTGTCAACAAGTGAGATATATTTTGTGAGCTGGTTAAGTCCTAAATACTGGGCTCTCTAGTGTCTGGTTCTTCACCTACATTGGTGTTTATTTTGGGGTTATTTACAAACAAAAAGAGAAAGGATTGCTACAAAGGATGGGAAAAACACACAAACCCATTTGCCTGGCAGATACTTGCATGGATTTATCAATTACAGCTGGTGAAAGGCATCGCAGTGCAGGCAGCCCTCACCTCCATGCCTTTCCAATGCCCCAGCAGAGCACTGGAATATACTGGGTGGATGTAAAGCATCCACTGGGACTTGTGCACCTGGAAATACGGAGACGCTCACAGAGCTGGCTTGCTTTTGGGATCACGCTTTGGGCAGTGATGTCAGTGTGCACCTGCTACACAGGTAGTTCTGGTTATCAGAGGGGCACTAAATATCATCCACTTTCAACCCCCGTGCAACTGATCCTTATTTTTTGTACAGCAAAGACCAGCTACAGCCTGATATTCCTGCTCCATGCAATGCTGGCACCTATAAAGAGCTGTTTCTTTCCTTCTGAAAAAGCCAAACTGAGCCTGAGCCCTTGAAGTCAGGTAGCTCAGCATGGTCTAGGTTGGATGGGAGGTGGAACATCTCCCTCCTGCCCCAAGGATTTGGTGCCCCAGGGAATTTAATGTGGTACAGGAGGTCCCAAAGGAGGGATGGAGTTCTCTCATCATGTCCTGTCAGCCCTGGTAACATCTTTGTTTTTCCTTTACAGGCCTATACAATTCAGGGACAATACGCTATTCCACACCCAGATGTGAGTTTTACCCTAATTTTTCTTATACCCTTTTCTGTCACCTGCATGCTACTGTCAATTCACATAATATTAATATTAGCCAATAATATTAATAGCGTATTTTCAAAGTAACCGGCCATGTGTAGTATCTGTAATACCTCGAGTAGCCTTTTAACCTGTTAGCACTAAACTTTATTACTTTTGAGGACTTGGCCTGATGCTAAATTGCTTGCATTATTCAGCGCTATCCCTTTGTTCTGAGAGAATCCTGTGCATTTTGTGCCTCAAAATGATCAAAACAAGAAAAAAAATTAAATTAATACTTTCCCTTCTATTTTCCCCTTGTCTTTAAAATGTTGGTAAGCCAAGGGCATATTTAGCTGCTGAGTGCCTTGGTGGGGTGAGAAGTAGCCAGAGCTCTGGGAGTTTTGTGCTTGAAGGCTGGGCAGGGATGTGCCTTTCTGAGGGGGTGCTCCTTTGGGTGACAGGGAAATTGGACAAACCCCCACTGTGTCTCCCAGAAGGGATGGGGAAGGTGTTCATGCTGAATCTCACCTTGCTGAGGACCCCCAGACCAACATGGTCACCCTGCATTTGGTGGCCGTCTCACTGCTGTGGGTGGCAGGGCAGCATGGGGAGAGCCCCCACTTCACCTTGGGCTCCTTGGTGCAGAGACAGGAGCTGCTCAGATCTGCTCTGCCTCAGGTTTGCTGATGCTGGGATCCCCTGGCCTCCCATGCCTGTGGGGGGTCAGGGAGCACTTCTGTGGGGGAACATGTAGGGATCAACAGCTGGAATGCGTGCACCTGAAATTACTAAGGAAAGTAGAAAATCAGTCTGTTTGAAGGATTTTTTTGCGGAAAGCAGCGAAGCTCAGCTTCTGAGGTGGTCATGGCTCTTAGAAAAGGCAGGAACTTTCTAAATGTGTTTCCAAGGGGATAAAAATACCCATCGGGTCCCATTGCAGAGGGTCCCTCCTGTTGTGAGGCAGGGGTCTGCAGTGGGGCTGAGAATGTGGCAGTGGGTGAAAAGCCTTCTCCAGTCATTCCACCCATGGGAAGGGGTTGATGCAGCTCAGCGTTCCCTTTTTCAGTGAGTGCATTGGGTACTAAATCATGGAATTACTTTTTCCATGGCTGAGAAGGTGGCAAGGCTGTTTGATACCACAAATGCCTGCCCCATATAGGAACATTTGGGAGCTGTAGGCTGGATTTTCTTCCTAGGAGAAATGGTTTAACTGGAATTAGAGGAATCCAGGCTTTGGCTTTTCATGTGACACCAGTATGTGTGTACTCTGAACAGCCTGCTGTGGTGGTTGATAAGAAATATTCCTAACTGTGTACTCTTTGCTTTTGCTTCATAAGCAGAATACAACTAAATAACCTGTATAGTTAGGGTAGATCAATGCAGTCTTTATCCTGGTTTTTTTTGCAAGTAGTGCCAACAGCTTAGTGTTTTCCTTGTTCCTATATTCCTCTGATTGTCAGGATTAAAATACATTTGCTGACTGCACTCTGTCCCACTCTCAGCAAATTTCCTGAATAAAGCTGTTGGTACAGGGGCTACTGACTCCATCCTTACTCTCAGGGTGTTCTTTCAATGATTGGTCATTTTAAACAATGTTCAGTGTAGAATCCAGTCTAGAATGTGCTTTTAGGGCATTTTAAAGATGTTTTAGGTGTCTGTGTTTAGTGGCTGCTTTTGCAAAGCGGGCAGAATTTTGAAAGCCCGGTGTGTTCTCCTGTCTTGATTTTCCAGGATTTCCAAGGGGCTGAAGGGGGTCCAAGAGAGCTGGAAAGGGACTTTGGACAAGGGCCCAGAGTTACAGGACAGAGGGGAATGGCGTCACACTGACAGAGGGCAGGGTTAGATGGGATTCTGGGAAGAAATCCTTCCCTGGACACCCTTATGAGCCATAGCTTCCCCTGGACACTCCAGGACATGGGAAGCTATGGCTCATAAGGAGCTTCAGCATTGCCTGGGTGGTTTTGGCTGTTTGGGATGTGATGGGTAGCTGTCTGCCGTCCCAAAAGCTGTGGGATCATAGAGTCTGAGACTGGGTTGGGTTGGGTTGGGTTGGGTCTGGTTGGGTTGGGTTGGAAGGACCCTTAAAACTCATCTCACTCCAAACCCCTGCCATGGGCAGAGACACCTTCCACTATCCCAGGCTGCTCCAAGCCCCACCCAGCCTGGCCTTGGACACTTCCAGGGATCCAGGGGCAGCCACGGCTTCTCTGGGCACCCTGTGCCAGGGCCTCAGCACCCTCACAGGGAAGGATTTCTTCCCAGAATCCCATCTAACCCTGCCCTCTGTCAGTGTGACGCCATTCCCCCCTGTCCTGTAACTCTGGGCCCTTGTCCAAAGTCCCTCTCCAGCTCTCTTGGACCCCTTTCAGCCCCTTGGAGCATCTCCGTGACCTTCTCTGGACATGCTCCAACAGAACTATGTCCTTCCTGTGCTGGAGGCCCCAGAGCTGGATGCAGTACATCAGGTACAGTCTCACCAGAGCAGAGGGGGACTAGCCCTTCCTTTGACCATGGAAGATGAGCTGGAAGAGATGGACATAGCAGCTTTTTCTATGACAGCAGATGCTAGCCATCTTCTCCTCTCCTAGACTTGTATATTGGTATAATTGCAGAGGCTGCATAAGTCCCACTATCTGAACTATGTCTGGAGGGTCTACTAGGTCAGTGTTAGAAAATATTTTGGTCTCCCCCCTGGCAAAAGCAGGACCCCAGTCCCAGGGCACGGCTGGAGCCTACTGGGCAAAGAGATTTCATCTGGAGTCCTGCTAGCAGGACCAGGTGTCATAAAGAATTCCAGAAACTGGTGCAGCTCCAGAAAACAGGATAGTTCTGAAGTTAAAAAGCAGTAGATGCTGATGTCCCTGCTTCCTGAAGGAGCAGTGGCATGCCCAGTGTTATCTGGAGACAGCTGTGTTGTGGCAGGAACCCATCATATTACACCTTTGGCTAAAATAAGCCAAAGACAGCCAAAACAAGCACAGAGATGTGCAGACACCTCTTTTTGTGGAGTGGTGAGACCTCTCCCCTGAGACAGTGGAGGCTGGGTGTCCTCATGCCTCTCTAGGCAGGACAGGGATCCCACGGGTAACCTGTCCAGGGATTTTCAGGTGTCTTATTCCTTCCTGCTGCTTCCCTCAGCCTCCCCCAGTGTGCGCAGGCCCCCAGGTCAGCTCTTCCCAGCATTTCCCCCTCACCGCTGCCAGCCAGACCTCCCCGCTCTCCCTCCCCAGCCCTGCTGCAGCAGCAAAAAGGTGTTTGAGTCTTGTTGTCCCCCAAAACATTGAAACTATAACTCCTGCCTCCCCATTGCCAGGGATGATGGGCAAAAGAAGCAGTTTAAATATGGGGGGTGATACTGTGCTGACTACTCCCAGAGCACCTGTGAAAGTGGGAGGTGGTAAAGAGTCTCCCTCCTGCTCACTGCCAGACTTCAGCCCAGTTTGGTTTGTTTTCTTTTCTTTTCGTGTCTTTTTGTTTTCTTGGTTTGTTTGGTTGTTTTGTTTTTTTGGTTTTGTTGGTTTTTTTTTTTTTTAATTTGGAGCAGTAAAACTGAGCACAAAATGTATTCCAAACAAACACCTCTCTGTAAAACTTCCTGACCAGACAGCAAAACCTCCTTGGCACAACAAGGGATACAAGGATCTGAAATACCTACTGGTCATGACTGAAGCCCATAATTCCCCATATTTCTAAAGAGCTGGCATTTAGAAATGCAGTTTATCCATCTCACAGAGGCACTTCCCATTGGAAGCACAGTACAAGAATGTGTGCTGTGGGGACAAGCGGTGACAGTGTGGCTCTGGTGGCACAAAGAGGGTTCCTGGGTGCTGGCTGTGACGCCCACCAGCTGGCCCTGCACTGAGGCGGAGGAGTTGAACTGACACTAAGAATGGGCTTCTCGCTGGTGTTGTACTTCAGACCCTGACCAAGCACTTCTGCCAAAGATTTGGGCTTTGTTGCACTATACCCAGGCCAAGTCCTTTCTGCTAATGTTTTTGCCATGTTTCACCATGGCTTCCTGGTTTGTTTTTTTTTTTGTTTGTTTGTTTGGTTGTTTTTTTTTATTTTTTTTTCTATTTTTCAGTTTGTTTTCCTTCCCCCTGCCCCCCCCACCCGTTATAATTTTGTTCTTGCTTTTCGCTATGACTTGTTGTACTCTATGACAATAACCTTCTTAGCTCTAATGTCCCTCCTACCCCTCAGCAGTTGACCAAGCTCCACCAGTTGGCTATGCAGCAAACCCCCTTTACTCCCCTTGGACAGACCACCCCCGCTTTCCCTGGTACGTACCCACACGCCCTTTCAAGATATCCTTCTCTTACCTGTCGAGTTTCTCTCTCTTTCTAAACTCTTGTTGTTTAATGGAAATGAGCAGGGCGAGTAAAAAGTGGCAATATCCATGGGGAGAGGTTCAGGAGAGGCTTGATGGATGTTGTGGGCGTTATGGTGCTCAAGGCAAGCTCTCAGTCTGGGCTTTCCCAGCAGAAGCCGTGAGCACCATCCCTCCCTCCACAGAGGAGGCAGCATCCTCTGCCCCGCACTGCTCCAGATTCTGGCAGGACATCCGTGCTTTCCCAGCAGGACATCCGAGCTCTCCCAGCGGGACACCCGCGCCTTCCTGGCGGGAGCGGCTTGGGGCCGGCCGGGGGTGCTGCCTCAGGGAGTGGTGCTGAGCCAGGCAGGACGGCACTCCCGCAGTGGGAAGGGGTCGTGGCCGGAGGGGGCTGCACTGATGGGAGGACAGCCAGCCTCGGCCCTAGCCTTGTGCTCAAGGCCAGCATGTTCCCAGTGACCTGGAAAGCAGATAGAGCACAGGGGATGGAGATACTTAAAGTACCGCTTGGAAATTACTTTTCTGACAGTATGTTCATCATATTTTGAGCTTCCTAGATGAAGTGACATTGCTTATCTCCTCGAAGGGAAAAGCATTAAACCTGTTTCTTCTTTGCTCTTCAGGAGAAAAGCTGCCCTTACATTCCTCCGAAGAAGCTCAAAATCTGATGGGCCAGTCATCAGGTAAAACACAAAGCTAGAGGGAAGTAAGCAGGCTTTGACTGAAATGTATTCCGTAAATAGGACTGTGCCATTGTTGTGCTCCAAGAGGAATCATGGTATTCATGGTGAAGACAGCAGATTGTCTTGGTGGGCAGGAAGAGATCGGGCAGCACCCTTCTCCTTGGTGCAGCATGTCAAAGGAAAAGTGCCTGGGCTTTATTACCTGGCTCTGTGACATGTGTGTAACTGCCATAGAACTGCAGAATATCCTGAGTTGGAAGAGACCCACAAGGATCATGGAGTCCAACCCCTGGCCTTGCACAGACACCCCAACAATCCCACCATATGCCCGAGAGCATTGTTCAAATGCTCCTTGGGCTCTGGCAGCCTTGGTGCTGTGCCCATTCCCTGAGGAGCCTGGTCAGTGCCCCAGCAACCTCTAGGGGAAGAACCTTTTCCTGATCTCCAGCCTGACCCTCCCCTGGCACAGCTTCATGCTGTTCCCTCAGGTTCTGTCCCTGGCCACAGAGAGCAGAGATCTGTGCTGCCCCTCAGGTGCAGTGAGGTCTCAGTCAATGCTGTCTGTACCAGGAAGATACCAGAGTCATCACCCTTATTCCTGCATTTAATTATGCATAAACTTTACTCAGAAACCACAGAACAGTGCCAGTGGGAACAGCCATGACATGCAGCTCTGAGCCACTCAGGGTGAGTTGCAATTTTAGTGGGACAGGACCCTGAGGAGCCGAAGTGTGGCTGCAGCCTTGGAGAAATTTTGCCGTCAGATGTCCCACATTCATCCGTATGTGAGGAAGAGATTTGTCTTTTTTTTCCTACCATTGCATAGAGGAGCTATCCTGAGACCTGGAGGCTCACAGGCAGGATGAACCAGACCTGGGGCACACAGCCATCCTATGCATGCCTCAAAGGTTTGGTGACAGCACCCAATTATGAAAGCAAGCATAGCCCAAGCAAATAGACCCCACAAAACTGCAGAAATACAGATTTCATGACACTGACCTGTGCAGACATGTTTTCTGCGTGCCCCCTCTGCCCTTTGCAGTCACCCAAGGCATTAATCCTGCCCTGACACTCTTGTTACAGCCTCAAGGACTGCTTGTACATATCAGAGAAGGAGGATCTGGAGTGATGAAATAAACAGTCTCCAGGTTATGGAGAAGAATGTGGCCATTCCTCAAAGGCTATGTGATGCAGGGATGGTGCAGTACCATGGCACCAGGTGTCCCAAGGGCTTCCACCATCATCCATGTCATCTGAGTGTTGGATGGAGGATGCTGCCTAGGAGTCTGAGCAGCTTAGTTTATATTCCCTAAGATCCCTGGATGCCTCAGTGCTGCTCAGAGCCCTCACTGATGCTCTGCTCCCTTCAGAAGACATTTTCTGCCACACCCAGGCTGCGGCTGAGCTGAGCCTTGTATCACATGGCCAAGGGAGAGGGACACCCTCACCAGAGGGATGTGTCTGTGATAGGTGCAGTCCACCATCCCCCAAACTGTGAGGAGGCTCAGTGTACCAGCCAGTCCAGGTGTAGTGTGTGCTGTAAAGCCAGCATTGAGCATTGACTGTGGTGTGATACCTGGGCAGGAGGTGTTTTGTGCAGGTTTTGGCATTAGTACCCCTGGCAGGGGTGAATGGCAGCAGAGGGCAGACAGCTGGAGGATCTGCATCCTCATTCCCTGCAATTCCTTTCCTCTCTGTGCTCCTAAGTGAAAAATCTGGTGAGAAAGCCTCCTGCAGGCAAATGTCAGCAATGTGTGTCTGGGAAGATGCATTCAGGAAAGCACAGGAAGTACATTGTCACATAATCATGGAATGGTTTAGGTTGGAAGGGCCCTTACAGCCCATCTTGTTCTACCCCCCTGCCAGGGCAGGGACACCTTCCACTAGACCAGGTTGTTCTAAATCACATCTACCCTGGCTGTGAACACTTCCAGGGATGGGACAGCCACAGCTTCTCTGGACAGCTGGTGCCAGGGCCTCCTCCCCCTCACTTCCTAACATCCTAAGATCATGCGTGAGCACAACAGAGATAACCAGAGCTCCTCTTCCTCTGTGCTGAGGCCCTCCATAGAAATATATGAGGAATTGGGTGCTGCTGCTGTCTTGTTTTGCAGGAGCCCTGCAGTTCCAGTCTCTTTGCGCTTCTTCATTCTGCACCTCCTTAACCAACCCTCTTTCCATAGATACAGATCTGGCAGTCGTTTCTGCTCTTACAAGCTTTCATCAGTGGTTTATATCATAAGGATTAGGGTTTTTTTTCCCAGTTACTGCAAATTCCTGTCAGGCACCAGACGGGTTCTTTCTTGCAGATTTTACATAGGACATCCCTGCTTCGGCACTGAGGTGATTTAATATGGGAAACCATGGAATAGGCAGGCTTTGTCCTAGGAGCACTATGGCATGTTGTCCTCTTACTTCTGGAGCTGCACTCACAGGGTATCCTCCTGGCTCAAGCCATTCCCACCATGAGGGAGAGAGCTCTCCCTGCCTCAGGGGAGGGTGGGACAAAGCACATCGCTGCCTTCACTCCTCACTGTGTAATTTTAGAGGGAAGCAGGATCTAAATCTCCATACTGTTCATCTTGCTTTCCCTTGGGAATAAGAGGGACAGCTGGTCCTGAGTCCAGCTAGGTTGCATGTCTTAGCAGTCTGGCTCAAATTCAGCTTGAGAGTCTGTGGGGCTTGCAGAGGACTTGTACCGCCAGATCCCGCGGGGACACTTGTTCTGGGGCACCGAAGCTGCTGTCACACGCCAGCAGCTCAATGCTGCTGCATCCAGAGAGGGCTGGAGGGTGCATGGACAGCGTTCCTGTGGGGGTGGTGGGTGTCCCGGCCGGCATGCTCTCTGCTGCTGTGTGGGAAGGTGTTTCACCCACCTCTCTTTGCTGATGCTGGAACCTTGCACCCTCCTCTGAAGCCATTCCTAATGGAAGGGATGAAGGGTGGGAAGCAAGGCACTCATGGGATGCAGGGAAGGTGACACCCAGCTCCAGCAGAGTCAGGTAGCAACCGTCTTCCTCCTCCTTGTCCCAGAATGTGTGATCCCCTTCCCCTCCCAGCCCGGAGCAGGACGCAGCCTTGGCAGTGTTGCAGGAAAGCAGCGGAGCTCCATCGCATTCCCTCTGCCAGCTCTAACCATGTTCCCTTGCATCTGCCCAGGTTTGGATGCCAGTCCCCCGGCCAGTACTCATGAACTCACCATTCCCAATGATGTAAGTAAATCCAAGTGCTTCCTTGGCATGTCCGTGTGTGCGTGTGTATATACACATATATGTTTATATATACATGCATATTTCTATGTATAATGTGCAGCCATGTCACTTTGTTAAATATATTTAGAGATGCCCCTTCTCCATGTTCCCTCATCCATGTGCAGTCCACTGGGGATCAACCTGCAGCACAAAGTGCCCGTTGGACTTTAGTCCATTGGTAGCTTGCCTAGGTACAGTCCTTAATACTCCATTTTCTTTTCCAAGTGAACTCAGTGCTCATGAAATATGCCCAGTTGACAGCACTGGGAAAGGGAGAGAGCTCCCATGCCACCCCTGATTAAACTCTTAATTGCTTAATCAGGCTGTGGCAGGTCTGAGATGATGTTCCAGCTCAAGGGTAGTGACAGGGTAGAGGGTTGGGAAGAGGAGGTAAGAAAGTGACATTTCTGATGCCACAAAGTGCCACATGAGTGTCTGAAGGACAGCACGTCTCATCTTAGTACTGCTGGCAGGCAGCTGTGGGGTCTGATAGGTGGAAGCTTTGTGGTAACATGGGTGCTGGACTGGGGTATTTGCTGGGATGAGGCTGGAGCCATGCTGGGCAAGGAGAAGGTGGGATGGAGAGCATGACACAGCCAGCACCTGGATCCATGAGCCTCACATGCTCCTGGACTGCTTTCTATGGATTAAGACCCAGTCTGTGCTCAAATCAGGACGAGGGCAATTGGAGGGATGACATCCAGTCTCTGTTCCCATCTCCATCACTGACAAGCACCTTCAGCTCATCCTCATCAGGAGTCTCTGGATGGGGCCTGGCAGCTGTTGCTCCTTCTTCCTGCTGTTAACCAGCAGCCAGCAGTGCCCTGGAAAGGCAGCAATCGTGGCTGCAGCTGCCGTGCACCTCTGCCAAGACTTCTGTCTGCCCAAGAGACATGGCAGTGCAAGAGCCTGTGAGCACCTGCTGACCGAAACACTTGGAGATGCTTCGCCCTGGGCCAAATCACCATGGGAGGGATCTGCTGAGGAGACAGTGGGGGCTGATCCCAGATCTGCTCCACCCAGCAAGGACACCTCTCAAGGAGGCTGCAGGGAGCTCAGCAAGCACTCCTGAAGTTCCAGCAGCCACATCTACTGAGCATCAAGGACTGTAGCAATGAAGGCATCTTCAGAAACAGAAAGATACCCCTTGCAAAAGAACTCACATGGGAGGAAAGGATGCAAGGAGACCTCTGAGAACTCAGAAGCACTCGGACCATTCACTCACCAGAGACCCAGCTCTCACCAGACCTGGGAAATATTAGATGTTATCACCTGCATCTTGAAAAACTCCTTCTTACCTCTCCCCATTGTTGTTTCAAAGGCTTTTAAACACCCACTGCTACCCTCTCAGGAAGCAGAGGACAGGTTTGGGTTCCTTTAAGAGTCATCTGGTATGTTTTAGTGATGTAGCTTGGAGTTGTGCTAGAGTGGAACGAAATTGGATGATACCCATCTTGCTGCTCCTCTTACTGTCAGAAACTTGAACGCTGTTCAACTTGAGTGTAGCTGAGCATCTGCCTAAATAGTTTGGCTCCTCAGGTCTCTCCCGTAGATTTTCATTTGCTGAAGCATCTTGCAGTTATTTCTGTGCTGTGAAGACCAGGATGGGCTGAACATCCCCCCACAGACCCTGGGACAGTGGATACCCTTCCGGTGTATATTCAGGTCCATATGGGATAAACCACCATGGCAGCCCCATGGTCTGATCAAAGGATCAGGGAGTATTTGGAGGAGTAATCATCTTTACTTATACTGTGCAGAAATCCAGCAGCTGCCAAGATGAACATTCCATGTATAAAATGCCCTTGGTAAAGAGCTTAAATGGCCAAAAAGGGCATGCAGAGCACTTTATGCCTGTGTTGGTCAAGCTGGATATCCCTGAATGTGTTACCAAGCGAGGGAGATGCTTTGAGGGAGATGCACAAGTGAGCAAAGACCATTGAAAAAATTCAAGCCACTGAGGATCATTGAGGAAATTCAAGGGATGAACAGTTGAGGAAATTCAAGTCTCCATCTGGCTCCAATTTTTTCAAGAGTTTGAAAGATGTGTTTTTACATAGAGTCCACCTTTTCTGTGGGTGTCACAGCCATGTGGTGCTCTCTTGTGCCTGCTGGCAAGCCACTGGATTGCACTGAAAGAGCTAGAGGGGGTAGCAGAGGCACTGAGGATGTCCCAGTGGCATAAAAGAAATGTGGGATGGGGTCACTGCACCAGCTGATGAGGGGGCTCCTGGGGTTGGCCTTTCCCCAGGGACGGCAGCAGGCTTGTTTCCTTCTAGTAATGTGTCCAAACCACCTTTGGGTTTGCTCTGACTGGCAAGGGGATAAGTATGTGCAAAACACTGGCCATTCATTAAACCATGAAAATTATTATTACTGAAATGAGCCCTCCTTGAAGCCCTCTGAGGTGCTGGGCACCACGTGCAGATAATGGAGATTCTTCCCCACAAGGAGCAGAGCAGGGGTCTGGATGTGTCCTTGGAGGACCATGCTCACGCGCTGGTAGGAGTCACCCTGGGCTGTCCCTCTCCTGTTTTCATGAGCATTAAGGTCACACTTGTTCCAGGTGTGCCCACGTCCTGCTGGTGACTGCCAGAGCTGCTGCTTCTCAGACATTCCCTCCGTGCTTTCTTTCCTAGCTAATAGGCTGCATAATTGGACGCCAAGGGACCAAAATCAATGAAATTCGGCAGATGTCAGGAGCGCAGATCAAAATCGCGAACGCCACGGAAGGGTCATCGGAGCGCCAAATTACCATCACAGGAACCCCTGCAAACATCAGCCTTGCGCAGTACCTCATCAACGCCAGGTGAGACCCCCTGCTGACCTCCACCACCTCCCACCACAGCTGATCCTGTCCCACCACAGCCGATCTCGTCCCGCCGGCATGCTGGGAGCAACCCGCTCTCCCAGTGCCATGGGCCAGCAGGGGCTCCCCGAGGCTGGCTGGGATGGACGGTGTCTTGCTGAGACCTCTGAGCAGGGACCAGACATCACCAGCAGGACATCTGGCCTCAGCTGGCACTTTGGCTGGGGACCGGGAGCCACCACGCTGCTGGCGGAGTGGCCACAGGTCACGCTGGGCGCCTGCCTTCCCTCCACCCTCGCTCAAGGATTTTGCTCGCAGGTGGGCAGTTGCCACCGTCTTTCCTGTGGATGAGGCAGGGGACGGGGACAGGAACGGATCTGAGCCACTGGCAGGGAGGCGTCACTTGGGACCTGCTTGCTGGGATCTCAGCATCACTTACTGCCTCTTCCACATGCTTCCAGGCCTCCAAAAGGCTTTCCTCCATTCAGTGAAAACAATCAGTCCAATAAATGCAAGACATGGGAACAGCCTGACTGCTTCCTTTTCATCATGAAAAGCGTGGCACAGCAGGACTTCACAGGGGCCAAGGGTTCCCAGCACTGCTGCTGCCTGGGGAGAGATGTAGCCCATGCCATGGGGGCTGAGGGCTGGCAAGGGCCTGCAAGGGGAGTGTGCAGGGGAGGCATAGCTGCAGAGGTGAGCTGGGGACCTGCTCCATGCAGGCAGTGAGCTGTGTCCAGGGTGTTCACTCAGACCTGTTTGCCTGTGTCTGTGGACTCATGGGGAGTGAGTTTAAGGGGATACAGGACCTTTCTGGTAGCTTTGCACCCACCTGGCAGAGCCACTCAAATGGGCCCATCCGCCTGGGCAGGATTGATGCCATGCCAACCCGCCGCCAGCCCTGGATGCGCGCAGGAGGGAGGCTGCTGGCGGTGACTTACACTTGTTGGGGTGTGGGCTGGAAGCACCAATGAGGTCTGTATGTGCTTTCTCCTCCTTGCACCCAACCCACCCGAGCCTCGACCCGCAGTAGACCCCCGCCATCCCATCCTGCCTCGCTACCCTGCTGCCCATGCCCGTGGCATCTCTCCCCGTGCTCGGGTGAGGGATGAGGCCAGCCCCCCACCTGCGGGCATGGCTGAGTGGCTTCCCTGCAGATTCTTGTCAATCCTCCCCCACTCCTTGAGACAGGAGAGAGAAAGAAAAGAAAAAGAAGTGGCTCAGTTGCTGGAAAGGGCTGGCTGAGCTGCCCCTGTACAGAGGTAACCTGGTGGGGTGGCAGGACGGGGCTCTGCCTCTCCCATAGTTTCCAAACCAGAGCAAAACAAAGCAGCCAGGGGACTTAGCACAGCTGCCTGTCACCCGTGGGACGGATGCTGCCGAAAAAGCAGCTGCCGAAAAAGCACTCTGGGATGACTCCTGCAAGCACCTCTGGTGGGTGACACCCCTGCCACAACCTGGCTGCAGTGAGGAGAGGGGAAGGCAGCCAGCCATTGTGCTGACTCTGTGCTCCAGCTCCCCATGCCCTCCTCGGGGGACCGCCAGGCCACCCAGTGATGCTCTGCCCACTCAGTCTACGCAGGATCTGGGCAAGAGGAGGAGCACTGCCCCACAGGTCTTCATTTTCTTTTCTGCTCCAGTGATTAAGCTCTTGTTTTTTGTCTCCCCCCCACCCCTCTCTCTGCTCCTGTCTATTCTAGGCTGACGTCTGAGGTCACTGGAATGGGCGCACTCTAATTTCCACCCACCATCCTCCACTCCGCACCACCCGACCCTCTCCAGCCACCGGCACTCTACCCAGCCTGTACTGCCTGTACATTTACCGTCTTCCCTTTGCCTCCACAGATACTCTTTTCTTTACTAACAAATATATATATATATATATATATAAACACACAGGCGCATATGCACACTGGAACGTTTCTTTACAAGCTCTTTACTCTGTGCTCCCGAATCTGCTCCCAAACTCTTTGGTTATGGTCCTTGTTTTCAGCATTAGGATGTTAATTCTTCATCTGCTTTTTGGGGACAAGGGAGGGGGGAGGGGGGCGTTGTTTTTTTTCTCTCACTGGCAAGACTTCAGGAGCTGGCAGGGTCTCTACTGTCAGTCTAGCATAGCTACCTGTACATTTGAGGTGACATTGGCGGTACTTTCTGTAGTGTATGGATATAATGATGCCACCCAGAGCTGTGCGTGTTTCAGACGACTTAATTTTTCTCACCCTCCTTCCTTTGGTGCTCCCCCTTGCTTGTCCTGGCTCACCTTCGCCACCTCACGCCCCTGCCCTTAGGGTAAGGGCATACTTTTCACCCCTTGTTATTTGGGAAGCAGAAGCCAAGTATGGGTTCAACCCGCAGGCTTCTCTCTTGGAACACGGCATGGTCCAGACAAGCCCATTTTCCTACTAAACTAAGGGAATCACATACACACAGATGCACACAAATGCTCTTTTTTTTTTTTTTAACTAACAAGCACCTGGAAGTGGGAAGAACTCAGCTGTATGGGATTCACACCCCCAGGGGCCTTTGAAAGCACTCTTTTGGCAATCCCCCACAAGCAAAACCTCAGGAAGCTCTGTGAGCCAGCTGTGTTTGTTGTTGTTTGTGTTCAATAAATGTCTGTAGCTCTGGTACTGATGGGCTCCAACTGTTCTTCTCCCGGGTCGCCCCAACAATGCCAGCCCCACCCTTCCCTCTGCATCCTTCGACACTTTTTTAGCTACTTGGAGGGAAGGTGGGGGTTTTATGCAAGAGTTCTCAATTTTTTTATTATTATCATTATTATTACTAGTATTACTATTATTATTTATCATCAGCATCATAAATCTTTTTTGTTTCATTTTTTAGAGAAATGCACTTCCAATGCTTCTTCCTGAGTGATTCCATGCTTTCTGTTTTATTCTTTTTTTTTTTTTTTTCCAAAGAGAGAGTATTTGCATTGCATAATCTTTTGGTTTTCCCTGAGATTAATTTATAAATTATGGTGTGACAACCATCATCTCTCACTGCCCCCTTGTCTGGACGGATCTGCCATGTGTGTGTCCCACACCCTTCCCCAAGACCCTCTCTGCCCAGCCCTGCCTTCTGCTTCTAGGCTTTCTTCTCTCTCCTGCCTTTCCAACAGGAAAACGTATGTTTTTCATCTGTTAATTCCTGACTGTCCCTTTTCCCAGATTGCAAACGAGGGGACCATGACACATCGTGTCCCCAGACAGCTGAGGCAGCCACACAGTACATTTTTGCACTGTACCATGTGGGAAATATATTGTTTTTTGAGGTGAGCCCCAAGACTTCTTGGGCCTTTCCCTCTCTTCGACCCTCAGTACCAGCAGGCACCACTGGCAGTTTCCCACCCTTCTCCTGCCAGGATGTTGGGCCACTTCTCCTCCTGTCTCCAGCACTGCCTGCTCAGCACTCACACAGGCTGTGTCAGGGATCCCGGGCAATGCGACTGCATCAGTGGAGCCAAGGATGGGCAGGGGGTTGTGGGCTCCAGCAGGGAGCTGGTGGGGATGAGAGCACAGCCCAGGAGCCCAGAAAGGTGAAGGTGGTGCCACTGAGCATCAGGGTTTGCTCTGCCCAGGTGTCCTGAAACCTGTGCATGCTCAGCTCCCCAAAGCACTCCAAGCTTCTATGGTTTAAAGGTGCTCCCAGATCCTCCATAAGGTGCTCTGCTGCCTGTCTCCAACCCCTTGCCCTGCTCTCCTTGGCACTTTGGGTTCAACTCTGCCTTTTGGGTGGCACAGCAGCCACACAGGCTCAAGAGCATCCCCTGGTTCTCCATCCAGAGTAGCACAGGTACTGTGTGGAGTGCTGAGGGGCTCAGGTGCAGCCAGCAGCCTTTGCTGTCACCTGCCCCATGTATTTGTGCTGATGCTGAGGATGGAGGGAGGCAGGCACCAAACAGGGCCTACTCCAAGTCGCCAGCTGGCCAGCAACCACAGAACCACCTTGGGCTGTTGGCAAGGGGCACTCCTCATCTTCTCCTGTTCATCATTCTGCTTTAGAACAAGTGTTTTATCTGTTGGAAGAATGAAATATCTGTGTTTGAGACCCAGTGAAAATAACAACCCCAGTGGCCTGGGGGGTGAGCCACGGCAAAAGCTTCACATCTCACTGTCACCACCCGCCATGGCAGCCTGGAGTGCTGCCCCTCGGAGAGGAATGGTGTATGGAGGAAGCCAGTCCATCCTGCTGTTCTTAGCTCCTCTGTGGGGCTGTAGGACAAACTGGAGCATGAGGAGAGCTTCTTCACGAGGAGAAGATGGAGGCACAGCAGCAGCAGAATCACGTTGACCAAGACTGAGAAATCCATCCCAGGCCAACAAGGTTGTGTCATTCGGACACCTGGGGAAGGCCGGGGAGTGTGACAGCATCCTGGACACGGAAATGGCTTTGCACAGAGCCTGCAGATCACGGCTGCCCTGAATTCCTCTGCTCTGTGTGTATGCTCCCTGTGCCATTCCCACCTCCACTGAGAGAGTGCTGCTGAAAATAGTAAATGCCAGGTTGGGTCTGCCAGATGCAACTGAGCTCAGAGGCTGCTGGAGAGGGGGAGCAGACTGCAGCAATACCTCTGTACCCATCCCCACGCCAGCGAACCCACGGATAAGAGCCCTTCTGGGTACCATCCCCATCCCAGCCCACTGCCAGGCATCCATCACCCAGCCAGGCTGCAGGAAAGTCACCCCAGGAATCAGTGGTGAGGCAGAAGAGGCTGGATATGAGTGTTGCTCGGGTGTCAGGCAGGTGTCCAAGACATTGTGTCAAGGCTTGTGCTGCCACAAGGATCTCTGCTCATGGGAGTGCTCCAGAGAATGCTGGATGCGGCCACAGGGGAACAAGGGACAGTCCAAGCAGTAGCAGTCACCTGGGTCACCTCACAGGAGCACTGCACAGTCATAGAATCCTATAATATCTTCAGCTAGAAGGGATCCACATGGATCATTGAGTCCAGCTCCTGATACTGCACAGAAGAACCTGAAGCATCCCTCCTCCTGGCATTCCCTTTGACTTCACAACTTTTCTTTGGGGGTCACATTGCCAAGCTTATTTTGCAAATTTAAAAAGGAAAAAAAAAAAAAAAAGAAACTGCAGTGTTATGTGGTAATCAGCTTATCTATCATCATATGGGCTTGAGCAAGGTTTGGAGAAAGAGGTGTTGAAACCATTGCAGCATCTGGGAGCATGTTGATATGAACAAGGATAACAACAAAATCACAAGGAATGTATTATGCTCAGCTTTGATTTCCTTGGGATGACTCAAAAGGAGATTTGCTCTTTTCTTTGGAAGGAGCCTCAGTGTTTTGCTTTGATTTTTGATAGGTCTTGGATTTCCATTTTAGATGAACTTAAAATACTGTGATGATGCGTCCACAGCCATGCCACTGGGGAAAATCTCTAATATTACAGTGAATATTCAGTAGAAGGTGAATGTCCCAGTTAATCAACAGAATAAGCTTTAGTACATTGCTTTTCTCTCCCAGAACAATGCAATGTTACCCAGCCAGAATGATTTAACATTTCTGGAAGCAACCAACTCAGTCAAACTCTTTAGGAATGAGTTATTTAGGGGGATATTTTGACTTTGACTGGAAAGTATTGGTCCAATGCCTCCTCCTGCCCCTGGACTGTGGGGGTCTCCATCAGAGAGGGGCCAGTTGAGGTCTGTGCTCAGCCCTTTGGCCCCAGGTGAAGGTCCCCACTCCCCCTGCATATCTTTGTCGTGCTCCCAAATTGTTTGGAGTATTGTTTTGTGCATTTTTTACCCCTAGACTGTATTTGGAAATCTAGTACAGAATAAGGCTGAAAAAAATAAACCATTTCCCCTAAGGGAAAGTAACTTTCACCAGGGAGACACTTTAAATTTCATACTCTCTTTGAGCTGTTATTCCAGCATTTGTTGTTGTATCCATGCTAGTCACTTTTAATTATATTAATTCCCAGTTTATGCTCCATTAGCACGGGTAATCTCCTGCCTCCTGTACGGGCAGAGGTAGAGTTTCTGGGGAATCTCTGCGTGGTGTGGCAGGGATGAATGCTTAATCCCATTTTCTCCTTGGCCACAGGGATGGAAGGCATCTCCCCTAGCCCTGCCTGGCTGCAGCCCCCAGCCCCGGGGGGGTTGCCGATCCCCGGCCCTGGGCGCCTCCGACTGGTCACTAGATGTCCTCATTGCCCAGCTTTTCATGGATGCATGCACAGCCACGCCGGGATGTGGGCGGCACTGGGATGTCCGATGCTTCCAGCCGCTGCTCCGATGCGTGCAGAGGACATCCCGCGCTGCTGGAAAGGAACGGGCTTTTGTGTGTGTGTCCGTGACACTGGTGACGGGCAGTGACATTCCTCGAGCGGGTGACTGGCACCATGCCCCTCTGCAGGAATGGTCCCGTCAGTGCTGGGACCTTCATGGAGCCAGCCCACATGGGCAAGGATATGTGTCGAGCATCTCCTTGGCCATGGGTGGCACAAGCCACCTCCTTATGCTGGCCCGAGCCCACTCTGGCTGGCAGAAGGACGAGGTTTTTCTGGGGAGGTCCAACGGGTCTCCATGCCTGTGGTCCCCAGGGAGGCATTCCCAAGCTGGCTGCTCTGTGCCTTGGCTGGCAACAGGAGCCTCTGCAGCTGCCGGAATGACTTACAGAAAGGTCATGGTCTCCGTGCTGTCCCCCTGCTCCCACACTGGATGTTACAGGGAGCTGGGACTCTGCTGAGAGGATATTTTTGCTCTCCCTTCAAAAGGAATGCAGCTGCAGATCCTGATCTGTGTGCTATGCAGCAAGCCCCAGGCCCCCGTCCAAGGGGTAACGTGGCAGTGACTTTTAGGAAGTACTGAATATATCAGATGTGCAACTCCCTCCACCCAGATGTGCAGCCCTCCTCCCACTCTGGCTCAGCACCCTTGTCCTGCAAAGAGGAAGATGACACTCCAGATCGCTCCAAAAGCATCCCAGAGACCAAATATAGCCAAGTTCAAAGGCAGACTGGCTTTGGATTCCCACACTTGTGTTTAGGCAGTTTAACCACAGCGATGTCTCTTCCCAGAAATGATGATCAAGTCCACTCTGCACAAGGGGAAGAAAACCAGCCAGGAGATGGGGATGAGGATGGAGCAGCAGGAGGAGGCTTTGGGTGTGAGCCTCATCCTGAACTGCAGAACTGTGGCTGATTTAGAGCACATGTGCTGTTTCCAGAAGGAACTGCTTTGATCCCGAAAAGACAGGCTGGGATGTGCATGAGGACTGGAATATTTTAAGCATACTTGGAGTACTGTGTCCTGGTTCCCTGCAGGCAGTGTCACTTTTTGTCCCTGGAGAAAGCCTGTGTCTGAGAGAATTTGTGTCTGGATCAAATGGGATGAATGGTGCTTGTCTCTGGAGCTTCTCTGGGTTTTGTTGTGTCCAGTGGAACTGGGTGCCACAAGATGCCCCACAGGAGCATGGGCACGTGAGATGCTCTGTGCAAGCATGGGCACGGTGGTGATGGGCCAGCAGCCAGCAGGCAGCATGGCCAGGCACACAGAGCACCGAGGGATGGGGCAGCATTGCTCCAGAACTGAGGATTGTGTGCACAGCTTGGGATCAAACCACAACAGATATCCAACAGGATTTCCCAGTGCAAAGGGGAGCGGGCCATAATGTGCTCACCCAAAAGCAGTCAATTAGCAGTGTGGAGGGTTTTTTGGTGGGAGGACATTGCAGTGATGTAACCTGACACTGCTGCTGCAGCTGCTGATGTGGTTTTCCCAAGGGATGCTGATCCATGCTTCCCAGCAGGAAGCATGCTCTCGAATCACTTACAGGAGAACTGCAGAAGAACTGTCAGTAAAAAGCCAGTTAAAAATGCAAACCCAGAGAAACTGCCATCTCTATGCTTAAAACAAATTTTCAGTTGCAAACTAAAATTTATTCTTGTCGCAAGTAGACCTCCCCTCGACTTATTTTGGGCTGAAATGTGATTTCCAGAGGCAGGGCGGTGCAGTACAGTGCCAGGCTGCAGTGCCAGAGGTTGTAGGGAATGAGTGCCCTTCCCCAGTGCTCCTCTCTCAGCTGCCCATCACCCCCAGCACAGCTGTGGCCTTGCTCATCACCCCCAAATCTTACTGATGGGTCCAGCAGAACCAGCTCTCCACAGTCACCATCCCTGCAGCCATGGGTTTGTAGGGCAGAGAAAGGGCAGATCCTCAGCCCAGCAACAGCCTCAGTGTGCTCAGATGACTTCTCTGAAGCTCCCAAAAGGCTGCTCTCAGCCCTTAGTGAGAGCGCATGAGGCAAATGCAGCACACCAGGCAACCACCTGGGCTTACCTGGCAGCCCAGCTCATGCTGGATGTGTTTGGTGTGAGCTCCCATGGAAAAAAAGGGAGATTTGTTGTGGTGTAGCAGAGCTCTGTGTGAGCATGGCTCCTCCAGCTTGGCTTTTTGTGGTGTGGGTGATTTCAGCATCACACTGGAGAGTTGCTCAGGGTGTTGAAGCAGCCTCACGTTCATGTAGCCTGAGAGGCCAGGAGGCACCGGTACCGGAGCCTTGGCTGAGCCCTGACCATCTCCCTTGCTTGCCCTCTAGCTCTGCAGATCCTGACCCCCACGGGAGGAACACCTTCACCGCCTGACCTGGTGCCAGTGGCTGATGCTTGAGCCCCCTCCGAAGATGCTGCCGGCTTTCTGCGAGCTTCTCCCGCTCCTTCGTGGCACCCTTGGGGCAACTGCCTGAACCCCCCACCCAGGGCTGCCCAGACCCTGCTCCCTCAGCTGGGGCACGGGGCAGCAGCGGGCTCGGGGGGCTGGGGCAGCAGGTCTCAGAAGGACCTGGCTGCAGCTTGCAGCCAGTGTGCAGCGGTACCCACTGCGAGCCAGCACTTCCCACCACCCTTATCTGCGCTTCCTCATCGCCCCTCACGCCCCTGCCGCTTTGCGATGTATTTTGTGGCTTATCCCTGTCATTGCAATAAACTTTTGTTGCTTGAGGTGCCCTCCATGGTGAGTGGAATGAGGCTGGGGAGCCGTGGTTTGGACAGTGAGGCACCCACAGGGAGAGAGGTGAGGTGCTGGGGGTACCTCCGTAGCACAAAAGCCTCAATGACCCCCGAATGGTTAATGGGGAAACTCAGCCCACGAAGCAAACTGTGGTTTGGAAAATGGGCCTCAGAGCCCTGGCTTCACTCAGCATCAGGAAATGATCCCACACAGGAGTGGGGCTGCCAGGAGAGAGGGGGAACAGGACAGGGGGAGCACTGCAAAGAGAATCCTGAGCGTTCCTGAAAGGCGGTGACAACCGGGATTCATTATCCATTGGGAGACGTGTTTATAGCAAGCATGAGTCACTGCTGGGCCCCGGGAGCAGCCTGGCAATCCAGTATTGCTTGTGATCAAGATGGTGTACAGGCTCCCCATCCAGCCCCACACAATGGCAGCTCTCAAACACACCCCACCAGCCTGCCACATGCCAGCCCTGCTGGACCTTGGAGCAGCCCTGGTGCTATTTTTGGACACACTGGGGCATGGTTTTCCTCTGGGAAGATTCCTTTCTACTCAAGAACAGAAGCCAGAGTGCTGTCCCAGCTCTGCATGTTGCCCTGGTGCTGTGAGTGTCTCCATCTCCAGCCCATCCAGCCCTGGGCTTGACACACATCCAGGAGAGGCCAGCACTGCCTGCCCAGACCTCTGCCTTATGTGGAAACAAAGGCAAAAAATGGTGTATTAACTGTTTTTCTCCCTCTGGAATTATGTTTTCTGAGTGCACATCACCCCTTCTCCCATTTGGCCCTGCAAAGGGGCTGTGGCAGCCAGGGCAGTTCACCCTTCTCTACACCCTTGCTCAACCCCAGGGACCAGCATCCCCAAATCTCTGTGGAACCTGGAAGTCATCCTCCCCTTGTTTGTGCTGCCTCTGACATGCCCTTGGCTGGGGTGCCCAGCCCTGCTTCCTGACAAGCCAACCACAACATATAGCTCCAGGCCTGGCACTCGCTTTTGACTAAAAACAAGGTTTTCTGGGTTTCTCCTGCCCAGGAATTGGTTGTATGCTTTCACTTGGAAAAAAACCCCTACTGCTGTTCCCATCCCCTTCCCAGAGCAGCACGCCATGGAGACCACCCAAAATGGGGTGTCACCAACTGAGAGCAATGCTCTGTGAAACATGGCTCAGAGCTCCTTTTCCCCCTCCCTGCAAGCCCTGGGCCATCCATGAAGCACCTTCCGTGGCCTTTGCTGAGCTGGGAGACTTTCCCAGAGTCAGAACCAGCTCCGGTTGGGAGCAGCCTTGGGGAAGGAGTCAGTGGGGCTGTGTGTGCAAACAACCCCAAAGGTTATTGTGTCCACCCACCCCAGCACATGGCTTGAATCTCTGCCCAGGCTGGAGAGGTGGGATGCAGAGGGATGTGAGCCACCTGAACGCCCTGGCTTAACCTCTGTGCCCCACTGAAGGCATTGAAGGTTGCAGAGGCCCCACAGCCCCGTTCATTGTATCCAGCCCTTTTTGCTGGCTGCAGCTCCATGGCTTCTGGCTGAGAGGGTGAGTGTTTGGAGATTAAAACAGTCTGTTTACTTTTGGCTGTGCCTCTAAAAATAATAAGCTTGTTGGGGGGCAGGGTGGGGAGATGCTTATCTTTACACCCTGCTGGGATTCCCCTGGCTGCAGCTTGTGCTGGAACCTGTTGCATGGAGCAGAGGAAATAGGCTTGAGGAGAGCAATCCTAGACTCATGGGGTGGTTTGGGTTAAAAGGGAACTTAAAGACCGTCTCATTCCACCCCCCTGCTATGGGCAGGGACATCTTCCACTATCCCAGGTTGCTCCAAGCCCCATCCTGTCTGGCCTTGGACACTTCCAGGCATCCAGGGGCAGCCACAGCTTCTCTGGGCACCCCTGCCAGGGCCTCAGCACCCTCACAGGGAAGAATTCCTTCCATATCCAACAAAAGCCTACTTTCAGTGTAAAGTCATTCTCCCATCTCTGTGGCTGGATGGTTTGCATTTGCTCCTCATTGTCTGTGAAAGATCCAAGAACAATCGGCACTGCTTAGAGTGGGCTGGGAAGGCATTCTTGCCAGGAAGGATGGCTGACCTGTTTCATCCTTCTAGGAAAAGGCTGCAGCTGAATCTGGCTCTGGCGTGGAGGGAGCTGGGCTGCATGCCTTGCTGCATCGCAGCACTGCTCTGGAAGGGCACAGACACACTTGCAGCCTGGACAGCTGCTGGGGTGGTAAAAATAACGAGTATGAACATGCATGCTTAATAAAAATGGGAGCAGAAACAGCCTGGAACGGGGCTGCTGGGAACCTCTGGGAGTTTGCTAGACACTTGCAAGCTCCTGGGCTCTGGAAAACTACAGAAAGGATCCGGCTGGCTCTGTGCTGCACTGTGCCAGGAAGCCAGCTGAGATATGCAGAGGGCAGCCAACAAGGAAGATGCTTTTACTGTCTTTCCCAAGGCTTTGGGATTGATGCTTTGGTTTGATGCCTGCATCCACAAAGGATGAAGAGGGGGGCTGCAATCCACTGCAGAGGAAAAGCAGGTTTTCAACCTGTGTAGCTTGTCCCTTCACAGTTGGGTGATGCAGGCCGGGCTCTGGGAGTGTGGGGCTGGGTGGAACCAGCACTTGCAGTCCCCCCAGCTGGAGGCAGGGCTGTGTCTGGCAGCTTCTCTGCTGTTCCTCAAGTGCCTGGGGTCTGCCTTCCCCAGGGAACATGTGCCCAGCCTGGCAGGCGTGCTCTGCTTCCTGGGAATCACCCAAGCCATGCCTTTTATCGCAGAAGAGCAGAAAATATTCCTTGCTCAGCTGCTGGTGGGGTTAGTGTGTGGTTTTCCACCCATTTTTCCTGGATGTGCTCCACAAGATGGGGTTCCTTTGTCCCCTGTCCCTCCAGTGATGTCCCCAGGGCTGAAAGTGACATGTCCCAGGGTGCTGTCTTTTCTCCAGGAACAGGAAGACAGCGCAGGTGCTGCTGATCTTTCTGGTTTGAGTCAGTTTTGTTCCCAAACAATGATGCTCCCAACTCCCTAAACCCCATGCTTTGGGCTGTTTCTATTTTCTGAGTGTAAAATGGAGGCAAGGGGGGAAGTCCTGGAAGTGAAGCTTGGTACCCACCTTCATGCCTCCACTGTGGGACAGAGGAAGAGATTGCGACTCTTAAACTGTGGGGTACCCCAAATGTGTGACATCCTGGCATCCCGTGGCTCCCCTATGAGCCAAGAATCCCTGCAAGCGCTGGGGTGGCCCAGGAAAAGGATCCTGAAAGCATTATCTCCTCTCCTCCAGCACCCACGCTGTATCCACAACCTCACTCTCATTCCATCCTCTCATCTTCCCTAAGAAGCTGAGCCAAGCTTTCCCACAGACCCAGACAGCTATTAGGGAAATATTATTACCAGATGGTTTGCTTTTTTCCATAAGAACAGAGGCCAGAGTGAAGTAATGGGGAAAACATTAACCCAGCACACACCATCCTGGGTGTGGGGACGTGGATTTGCTGCTGGAGCCGTGCTGCGTCCTGGTGTGCCAGCATGGAAGGGGTCTGCAGAGTGGGCTGGAGGGGGACACTCACACCCTGTATGTGCTGGATGGATGGGAGCTGGAAATCCCTGCTGGAGTGGTGGTGACCCCCTGAGGTGGCTTGGGAAGTGAAGAGTCTCTCCCCAAATGGTGCTGGAAGGGAGGGAAGGCTCCCCCCAGCCAGCTCGGATGCAGTTGGCAAAAAGCACAGCAGGGAAGTTCGTGCTGGGTCAGCAGTTCGGAGAAGCACCATGTCCCAGCTGGGCTGCGTCTTCTGGGGTGGCTTCGAGCCCTTAGCAAGAAAAGGTGCCAAAGGGCCGCTTCGTAGGACTATCAATGGTTTTGGAAGATGGGTTGTCTCTTCCACGGGGTGTTTTTGCAGATGGATGGATGCCAGACACTTCTCTAGGCCTGCTCTGCCATGGTGAGATTCTCCCAAGGCACCTCTGGGAGAGGTGATGTTTTCCTGCTCAGAGGGGTTTCTCCATTGCCTCCTCCCGCAGAGATCCACTGTGGAAAGCTGAATTATCATGTGCAGAAGCACCACAAGCCACGTTCTTTCCAGTGGGGTTTGTGGTTGGTGCAGCACTGGGCTCACAGCACGGTTGCTTCTGTGGTGCAGGACTGAGCACAGAGATGGGGAGGACACTGCGACGGGGGCTGGGACAGACAGCTTGGGGTCCTACAGCCAGTCTGGGGAAGTGCAGCCCCTGGTAACCAGACACGTGGAAACATCTATCATCCCAAACATTTCCATCACTGGGCGCCTATGTCCCGAGGAGTGGGGGGAAGGTGAAAAAGATGGCTCAGGCAGTTGGCAGGGCACTGGTATGCTTTGTGTGGTTACAACCAGGGAAATTTTGGTGTTCCCTAACTGGGACATCCCCCAGCACCATTTGAGGGGACAAAGTAGCCCTAGCTGCAACCTGGCACTCGGTCCTTCTCTGCTTTCCAAAGCACCCTTTGGTTATGTATGTACTAATGGGTTCAATCCTGGCTTTTCCCATGGGAATTAATTTCAGCTCCTTTCCATGTTTCCTATGGAAGCACTATTTTTCATTTCCAAGTGGATTTGATTAAAGGGAAGAAAAGGTTAAATGGAAGAGTTACTATCAGAAAAACAGAGCAAACTCACTCTTTTCTCAGTCTCTGGGAGGAGAAAAAGCAAAAATTCTGTCCCAAGTACACTTTTTTTTCCCCCGGCACCCAGTTTGGTCTGGAATTGGACTGAAAGTTTAGTGCAGTGCTGTAGTCTGGGACTGGGGAAGGAGAACACCCATTCCCTGGGGCACTTAGGCACCCTGGAGGGGCTTCCCTCGCCCATCTTCATGGCACTCCAGAGGGAAGTTGATAGATGGAGGAGGTTCCCTGCTCTTGTCAGGGGGGACACAGCCATAGGGCTCAATTTTGCTGGCCTCATCTGAAGAGGAAGAGAACGGGGACATCCTTCACAGGCATGTGTTGTTGGATTTCGAGACACAATGGCATGCTGCTAGTTCCACTGACTGGGGAGCAGATTTGTTTCCTGCAAAACTAGCTCACACTCTTCCAAAGAAATGGCTATTCAACGTCCTGAGGACACTGCTGGCTGTTGTCCGTGCTTTAGCACCACAGACCTGGAAAAGACAATGATTTAAAATACTTTGGAAGCTGGACACTACTGCAGCCCAGCGATCTGGTGAGATGCTCCTGGGACATTGTGCCTAATGACAGCCCTGGGGGCACCAGGCCTGGGTTCCAGGCAGGGACTGGGGTCCCCAGTGGGGTGGGAGGGGCTCCCCAGGGCACACAGGGTTCTGACAGGCTGCAGCTGCTCAGGGCCTTGTACAGTCAGCAGGCGCCTTGCACAGGCCATACCACAATCATTAAATCTTTGCTGACACAGCCAGCTGGCCTCCAGCTTTCTCCAGCTCTGCAGAGCTGCTCCCAAGAGGGGTTTTCTTTTCCCTGCCCGCAGGGAGGGAGAGGTCGGCTCTTCTTCTGCTTGGGATAATCCCCTGTGAGGGAAGGGGAGAGAGGAAGGGAGAATGCTAAGAGGAAATAACTCTGCTAAGCTGATGCATGAAGACAGAGCCCTTCCCAGTAACCCCTTTCTGGGAGCTGCTGGCTGGTTTTCAAAATCCCGGGAGAGTTCCCTTGTAGAAGCCTGAGGAGGTGTGTTGGAAAGTCAGATCACGTCTGATCCCCATGAAATGTCAGGCAGCAGGACTTGTCCCTGGACATGCTTGCTCTCTGGGACAGCATCTTCAGTAGGTTTGAGATGTTGTGAAAATTTGCCTTTCAGTGCCCTCATCTCCTGGTGCCACGTGTGCAGCCCAGCAAAGCCCACACACCTCAGTGCCTGGGTGGTTCGTTGGACTCGATGATCCTTGACGGTCCCTTCCAACTCAGCTTATTCTGTGATTTTGTAAATTCATGTCTGAGTTGAAAAAAAGGATGCCTGAAGTTTTTTGGGTTCATGAGGTTCCAGTTCAGCACAGTCTGCAGATTATTTTCCACTGGTTTTGGATGCTGTTTATCCAAAGAGTCATTATTTAATGTATCTGCCTGTGTAGAGTGGACAGGGTCCTCCACTGCTTTAACTTGTAATCAGTGCAGCTTCTGGGTTCTTCTGCGTTGTCTCAACTTGGGACACCTCCAACAGCCAAACCTGCAATGTCTCTGCCTGACCATCCCCACAAAGATGCTGTCAGAGGACAGGCAGGGTGACAGACGTGGCGGCAGCCCTGCATGGTCCCCAAGTGTGTCACGTCTCCTGCTGCCTTCATGCCACCAGCCTGGGTGCAAACTTTGTGCCAGCTGTGTTTGTGCTGTTGACTCTTTGCTCTTTGGAGCCATCAACATTTTATTTAATGCTTTATTATTATTTTACTTAATGCTTTAAAATGTCTTATTTAAAGCTTTTGGTGCCCTCCTGTGCTTTTGGGAGCAAGTTACAGCTGCAGCTGTACCAGGGTCAGCCCTCAGGTATTTCACCTCACCCCCTACCCCTTCATAGCAATTAATGCTCCCACCCATGGGAGGTTTGGCAGGACCTGGGACTTTTCCAGGACTGTCTCCGGCTCTGGCCATAAAGAGCAGATGGTCAATACCACCTTGGGGTGCCTTACTGTAGAGGTCCTCAGGCTCTCCTGCCATCTTACCAAGTGAGAAGGTGCTCATCTCCAGATATCCCTAAGGACTTGTGCTCCTGTTTTCTACCTCCTGGCCTTGATAGCTTTGACCATCGTCCCAACTCCCTGCCCTGAGCATGGCCCTGAGGAGAAGAGCTTTTTGCAGTCTTGGGTGGCCCTGTGGGTTTCTCCTTAGGAATAAGCCCCTCCTGTTCCTGACTGGCTTGAGCAGAAAGCCCTGAAAGTCAAGAAAGTGAAGAAAGTGCTTCTCCAAAAATGTTGGGCACGTCCATGGTGCCCCCATGCCCCCAGCTTCAGCTGTGCTGTGTGGTGGGGACTCCCCTGGCAGAACCCAGACCAGATGTCCTGCAGGTTGGGATGTGATGGGAATGCCTGTCCCCCTGGCGCAGCTTTCTTGGCCCAGGAGCTGAGAGGAAAGTGCTGGCAGGTGTCCCAAGCCCCCCTGCCCCAGCAAACAGGCTGAGCCCCACCATTGGGCACTGCCTGCTCCAGGGGTCCCTGAAAGGCTTGTGGAGGTCCCAGGCATCAGTGGCTGGGCTGCCATTGCAGGTACAGTGACATCCATAAAAAGGGTAAGGAGAAATGCTTCCTAAGTTTGACTCACAGCTGACACCTCCTGATCCCTCCCTCCGTCCTCAGGCTGGAGAAGTCTCCTCCTCACCCTTAGCCTCCTGCCTTCTCTTTCTCCCACAGAAACCAAGGGGAAAGCAGTAAAAAAAAAAAATCTTCACCAACTCCTGCCTCCGGATCGTGGCCTCGCTCAGCTGCTGGGTTTTTCTTCCCTGCTTATTTCCTTGGATCCAGCTTGATGGTAATCTGAACCGAGAAACATGAGGCTGCGAGACTTTCTGCTCACTCTGCTGCTCCCGGCCAGCTTCCTGTGGGGGGGCTCATGTGCTCAGCGCCCAGAAATCAGCACCCAAGTCTCAAGTGCAGAAGGTAAGCCTGGAATGCTTTCCAGGGTGGTTTTCCTTCCCGGGATCAGCAGAGAAGCCTGACTGCTGTTTCCCTCTGGGACGGATGCCTCTGCTGCAGACATACCGCAGATTTGTTGGGACATTCGGGCTTGCTGAGGAGAGCGGTGTAGGATTAGAGAGGATCTGCAAGAAGTACCCACTTTGATGTTCTTTGGCTCTTTTTCCTTGGTTCTATCTGGTCAGGAGTTACCCGTAGCAGGGGGATGCAGGAGAGGGGGATAACAATGGGCACCAGTCCAGCTTTCTGAACTATTCTGGGCTGGATGCTGGCTCTTAAGGGAAGTTTATGTTATTGCTCTTTCTTAAAATTGTATTTTTTGGCAGGACGTGTCAGAAAATTTTTACTTCCTGATTGCATTGATTGCTAAAATGGTTTCATTTTTTTGAGTGGTTCTGGCAGCTGCATGTTATTTGGTATAGTAAGGAGTATAGGTCTTGCAAAGATATCCTTTGAATGGAAACAGAGAAGAAAGTATAGGAACGTGTTAAACACCACAAAATTATGTTTTCTGAAAAAGTGATTTTGCTTACTCTTGATGCCAAGGGGATTAGGATGTGAAAGCATTCCCCTTAGCCCAGATCCCTGGAGCCTTCTAGGAGGGAAATGGGGTGGGCAGTGCGGGAAGCCTGGGAGGGGGAGGTGATGCAGCAGGACTGCCGGCCAATTCCTGCCTCTCCACTTCTTCCCAGACTGCCCTGTGGACCTGTTCTTCGTCCTGGACACCTCAGAGAGTGTTGCCCTGAGGGTGAAGCCCTTTGGGGACCTGGTTACCCAAGTGAAAGATTTCACCAACCGGTTCATTGATAAGCTCACCCAGAGGTACCTCCCCCAAGGGTTTATCCGGACTGCTTTGGGGATGGAGCCTGCTGCTGGGTGGGATGCTGAGATCCCCCAGTGTGTCTGTCCACAGAAGGAAAGAAGGAAAGCAGGGATGCTGGGGAGGGGGATGGGAGCCTCTGTCCCCTCTCCCAGTCCTCAGCTGCTCAGTTTTGTCTCTGTGTGTGCTGACAGCAGCAGCGTGGCTTTAGCAGGGCTGCTTGCAGCCACCCTCAGGAAAGGCAGGAATTGCTGGAGCGGCTGATATGGCAGCCCAACCCCACCACCTCCGGGTGGCTGTACAGTTATTGTGCAGTGCCAAAGCGATGCTGGTCCCTGTGCTCAGGCCCAGAACTGCCCGGGTGCATGGGTGGCAGCAGGACATTTATGGAGTTAAACTCAGCACTCACAGGGTGAGCTGCAGAGCAAACCCTCCTTTACCACTGGTGCACCCCAGCTTTGGGTGCCCCTTACTCATCCCATTCCCCGGCTCTTTATCTGCCTCCTTCTCACCCACCTCGGCAGCCACCAACCGAGGTCAGACCCTGGCTTTCCCAAGGGAATGCCCAGGGATGCCCAGGAGCACCAAAGCTTCTGGATCCCAGACAGGGTGGTGCTGGGCTTGACTGCAGGCAGGAGATCCATGGATGCACAGGAGTACCACAAGTGCTGGAGGTACATGGGTCTTGCTGAGCTCCTCAGGGCAGCAGGAGATGTGTGCTGGTGCCCAGAGGGGCACTGTGGGAATGTCCCAGTGCTGCACCAGCTGGAAGGGCAATGCCCTATCTCAGGAGGGTTAGGAGGGAGTTACCAGCTTACCTGTCCATTGCCCAGGCAGAAGAGTTGTCTCACAAGGCTTTGAGTGACCAGGAGCCTTGTGCTTGGGAACAACCTGCCAGGCCTCCATCACTGCAGCATCACTCTCCCTTGTGCAAGGCCCTGGGCTCAGTACTGCAGTGGGATGGAGGGAACAGCAGTGGACAAGGCTCAGGTGACTTTGGGACAGCCCCTGCTGGGCAGAGAGAAGATGTGCAGCTCCACTCCTTTGGGACTGGCCCCTGCTTACTGAAAAATAAATCACATCCCTTTGGGATTGGTCCCCATATCCTGAAAAGACCTTTTTTTGGGGCAGTGGACAAAGCACAGGTGGTGCTTCTGTCCCAGGGAGTCACAGGTGCTGGATGTGTCAGTGCACAGGACAGGGCTGCAGGGTTGCAACCCACACACACTCATGCTTCCCCAAGTTAGAGCATCCTTCCAAGGGAGGCATCCCTCTCTGATTTTAACCATCTGGCAGTGGAAAACTTCTTTGCAGGGTCTTTCAGTGGTTACCTGCCTTGCACACGCACACACCTGGCTGTCTGGCTCAGCCCCTCCTGCCCAGCTCCAGCCCCTGGCACCTCTTCCAGAAGCCTGTCTTGCCAAGCTGTTTGATCCCTGCAGATGCTCACCCACTGCATCGCTTTGCCCTTCCAACTACGGGACAAGCTACCCCAGGGTCCCATGCTGTGCTTTACATGGGAAGCATGTCTCGGCTCTGCAGGAGAGTGGGAAACCCTGGCAAACCCTGTTCTGCAGAGGATTTGCATTTTCTATGCTGGTGTGAGTGAAGCGAACTCTGTGTCCTGGTGTGTCCGTGCAGGTACTACCGCTGCGACCGCAATCTGGTGTGGAACGCGGGAGCGCTGCACTACAGCGACGAGGTGGTGCTCATCAAGAGCCTCACGCCGATGCCCAGCGGGCAGAGCGAGCTGAAGAACCGTGTGTCGGCTGTCAACTACATCGGGAAGGGCACCTACACCGACTGCGCCATAAAGCGCGGCATCGAGGAGCTGCTCATTGGGTCAGGCAGCAAGGCTGAAGCGGGCACAGGGGGGTGGGGGTGGTGTGGCTCTGGTGGGTGGAGGGTGGGAGCTTCTGGGTTGGGACATCCCTGTGCATTGTGCAGAGTTGTCCCCAGGCTGGGAAAAGAGATCACAGCGTGGGGACAGGGGTGGCAAGTTGCTCCAGGTTTGCTGGGATGAGGCAGGCCCTGACCACAGGCTGGGGCACTGTCTGGGGTGAGTGTCCCCAGGTGTCCAAACCACTCCTCTCCAGCTAAATTCTTTCAACGTTAAATCCTGTGTTTAAACCCTTCCAGTGGTTCCCATCACAAGGAGAATAAATACCTGATTGTGGTGACTGATGGACATCCCTTGGAAGGTTACAAGGAGCCCTGTGGAGGCCTGGATGATGCTGCCAATGAAGCCAAACTCCTGGGGATCAAAGTGTTCTCTGTTGCCATCTCTCCCAACCACTTGGTAGGGACCACACAGCAGGGATGCTTCCGGCAAGGGATCCCCAGTGGGTCCATGGGACCCCCAGTGTGACAAAGGAAGGACACTCAGAGCCTGCACAGGTGCCCACAGGTCTCACTCTGCCCTCCCCACCCTCAGGACCAGCGGCTGAACATCATTGCCACGGACCACGCCTACCGCCGCAATTTCACTGCCACCAGCCTGAAGCCCACCCGGGAGATCGATGTGGAGGAGACCATCAACACCATTATCAACATGATTGTGAGCACTGCCCACCCCTTCCCCACCCCGCCCCCTCCCCAGGCCCCCCTGTCCCTCTTAAAGCCCTTCTCTTTGCTTTCTTGTCTTGCAGAAACTTAACACGGAGCAATCGGTGAGCATCCCCCTGCGACTGACCCTGTCCCCTGTGGGTGACCCATGGCTAGAGGGGCTTGGTGGCACAGCCCTGCCTTGCAGGCAACCCCTGTCAGCCTGGGAAGCCCTCCCCAAGCAGGGTGCAGGCTGACCCTGCTGCTGCCACCTCCTCTAATGCTGTTTCCTCCTTCCCTCTGTGCAGTGCTGTTCCTTTGAGTGCCAGGTGAGTCAGCCTTTTGAGAGCTCTGTTCCCTTCCCTCTTATCTCCGTGGTCCCAGGTTGTGCCTCAGGCTGGTCTAACCCACATCTCTCTCCTGCAGCCTCCCCGAGGGCCCCCCGGACCTCCTGGTGACCCTGGCCACGAGGTGAGGGACTGGTTGTGGGACTGTGGGACTGGGACAGTAGGATGGGCTCAGTGGGGATGCTCAGAGACCTGGAATCATTATCATAGAACCAAGAAAGTTGGAAAAGGCCCCCAAGGTCACCTTTGGGGCATGGACCTACACCATACTCCCATATGGCCAGCACCATCTGCTCCCTGTATCCATGAAGCATTTCTGCTCCCATGCTCCCTGCTCTTCTTTCAACAGGTCATTGTTCTACTCCTGGGGATGATAAACTAACTGTTTCTTTCCTGTACTGCAGGGAGAACGAGGCAAGCCAGGTCTTCCCGGCCAGAAAGGAGAGGCTGGAGACCCAGTAAGTGAAGGACCAGCCCTGGTGACTCTGCACATGGGCTGTTTTTTGGCTGCTTCTGGCCAGACTTCTCGGACTCATCCTCACCAGCATCACCCTGTTTCTACGGGGTGTGCAGTCATGCATGCTGTGCAGTGGGGTGGCTCCTCCTCTTGCTACAAGGCTTCCTTGTTCCTCACCCAAAATAGCCATCCCTCCTGCAGGACATGTCTCTGACTCATGTGTGCCAGCCCAGGGGTGGACTCTGGGCTCCCTCCTGTGTCCTCTGACATAACAAACACAACAGTGTTACAGGGAAAACTTTGGTAAATAACCTGAGAGCATGAGGAAACTATTTCCCTCATCCTCCCTCTTTTATTTTACTAGGCACACTTATTTTTGGGAGGCACATTTCTCCCACACACCTAAGCATGCAGTTACCAATCTTGTGTGCTCCCAGACTGGAAACCCCATGGCATGCCTTTTTTCTTCCCAAGGGTTTTCTGCCCTTCCCTTTCCTCCCAAATGACGTGTCCCCAAGCAGCCAGTTTCCCTCACCTCCATGAAGAGCTGGAGATGGTGGAGGTGAAGCCAGGTCCTCTTGGCCCTCCACAATGATCCCATGCTCCCAGACTAGGAAAACAAGGAGCAGAATTATGGGAGAGGATCCTGTGTGAGAGAATGGCAGTTGGGCCCCATATCAAGAGTCTGGGGAGATGCTGTTCAATGGTGGTGACTGTTTCTGCCTCTGTAACACTGTGTTTCTGTCCCCTAGGGCAGGCCAGGAGACATGGGACCTGTTGGCTACCAAGGAATGAAAGTATGTGGGGCTGCATGCTCACAGAGGTGGTTCAGAGGTGGGCCATGGGCTTTGTGCTGCAAGTGATCTCATTCTCCCATTTCCTTTTCTCCTTACCTCTCTAGGGTGACAAAGGAAGCCGAGGAGAAAAGGTGAGGACAGCAGGGATGTTTGGGAGAGAGCCCTATGTCTCCATTAGTGGTTATCCTGGTCTGGCCCTGCAGCTGTGTGGTGTTGGGGTCTGCTATATGCTGCCACTTGCACCCCTCCTGCTGGCACTGCCTGAGCCAGGAGCAGGGATCCAGCAGGATCCAGTGGGATCCAGTGGTGAGCAGAGGAATGGTAAATGCCTGCGTCCTCAGACTGAGCTGGTGTGGGGACTGCACTGTGGTGGGGAGGGTGGATCTGCTCTGCATGGACATCTGACACCCCTGTCCTTCCCTCTGCAGGGCTCAAGAGGAGCCAAAGGAGCCAAGGTCAGACTCTGCTTTTGCATCACTTTTCTCTGTTTGAGGTTTGGGAGGCATTGGGAATTTGGGAATCACTTCATGGTCCTGGTACTCTGTTTCAGGGTGAGAAAGGCAGGCGTGGAATCGATGGCATTGATGGCATGAAGGTAAATCTCTGCTCCAGGACACTTTGCCCGGCCTGAGCACCCTAGCTTTTGCCCCTCTAAAACCATTGTGGGGTCTAGGGATAAAGCCTGTGGGGCAGTGGAGTTCCCTCCCTGCAGGGCCATCCATCTGCCAGCCAGGGATGGGGCTGGAATGTCCCTTCAAGGGGTTTGGGATGATGGATGGGGTCTTCCCGTGAGTGTCACTCATTGGGGACCCCTGATTTGGCTGCCTGATAGGGTGAAGCTGGATACCCTGGATTACCTGGCTGCAAAGGCTCACCTGGATTCGATGTAGGTATCTTGTGGGTGCCCCTTTCATGCAAGTGAACAGCTCTGCCATGATGGTGTGTGGAAATAGGGAATTGTTTGGAAATGTGCGATGCTTATATCCCAGGCATGGCACCTTGGGGCTGACCCTGGGGCAGTCTACCTCATTCTTGTCTGTAAGGTGTCCTCAGTTGCCCTTGGGCTGCCTGACATTGCATTTTCTCAGTTTCCCTGCTTTTTCCATGCTCCTGGGATGACACATTTGTGGTGGCACCAGTGTCACTGTAGTCCAGCAGCCCAAAACCACCTTTTCTGCCATTTTTCTCTGAGCTTCAGAAGTGTTTCAGCAATGTGGGTTGCATAGCTTGCACAGCTCCATGGTGCAGGAGTCCCTTCTGGCCATGTCCCTCCTGTCCATTGCAACCGGGAGCCACCTGCCAGGCTGCTGGGATGCTCAGGCCATGCCCAGTTTCCTGCAGGTGGTGTCACCAGTTCAGGTTTCAGTGACACTGCCTTTAATTTCAACAGGGAGCTCAAGGCCCACCTGGACCAAAGGGAGATCCTGGTGCTTTTGGGCCCAAGGGAGCAAAGGTGAGTTGCTCTGCCCAGCCTCACACAGAGGAGGGATGCTGGGACCCCTCTCCTGCAGGAGGGAGAGGTGGAAATTCCTTGCACTGATTGGGGGAAGCCTATCACAGAATCAGAATGGTTTGGATGGGAAGGGACCTTAAAGTCCACCTCATTCCACCCCCTGCCATGGGGAGTGGGACCTTCCACTAGACCAGATTGCTCCAAGGCCTGTCCAACCTGGTCTCTTCACTTCACTAGAGGATGGCCCCCATCACCCATAGTGTGCCCACGGTTTGAGGGTGCCCGCAAGCCTAGCACAAAGCATCCCTGAGATATCAGGAGAGTGCTGTGAAAAGGTGGCTTTCACTGGGAGTGGAGTAGGGATGGATCTGTTGGGATGGGGAGACACCAAAATCCTGAATGAGGCTTGGGGTGCACTGTGGCTCCTGACAGCTTCTGTGCTGTGGGAGCTGAAATCCACTGCTGGATGCAGTCTTGATGGTGCCTTGTGTTCTTGTGAAGGGGGAGCCTGGGAATGATGGAAAGCCTGGCCGACAGGGAATTCCTGGCAACCCTGGAGAGAAGGTGGGTGAAGAAGCACCCTTGTGTGAACATCCTCTTGCTCTCTGTGAGAGGACCCTACTGCAGCCTGGGTTTTGAAGCAGAGCTTGCCCAAAGCTCTTCAAGTGTGCAGGACTTTGATCCAGAACTGTCCGCCTTCTTGTTTGCATCCCTGTGTCTTGCAGGGATCTCCTGGGAACGAGGGTGAGCCTGGACCAGCAGGAGAGACTGGTGACGAGGTGAGTTTTATACCTGTGATGCCCCTGTGCGTGTTTGCTGGCCATCCCCACCCTCTGACCACCCCTCTTTTTTCTCCACAGGGTGCTCTAGGTGAGGATGGTCCTCCTGGAGAACGGGTAAGTGAGAGAGCCTCTGCCCAGGGCAGGGGCTGGTACCCTCTGGAAGAGGAGGAGAAGGAGGCCTAGGGGTGAGCCTGCACAGAGGTGGGCTGTGAGGGAGGGGTTTGCCCTTCTGGGAGCAGGCCCTGATTTTGTGATGCCACCCTCTCTTTGCAGGGCAGCAATGGAGAGAGAGGACCCCCGGGCTCGCCGGGTGACCGTGGGCTGAGAGGACAGCCGGTAACTGCACCTGCAGGGCAGCCTTCCACATCTGCTTGCAAGAGGGGTGATGCTTGGAAGCCAGGGGCTGGGAATAGGTGTCCAGTGGCTAACTCCACCAGCCTGTGGGCCAGCAGGCAAGCTTAGTGCCTTGACCTGCCAGTTTGGGAAGGATTTGCTGTTGCCCCTTTATGCTGGCAGGTAATCACCTAACAGCCAAAATCCAGAGGACAGCATGCCCAGCAAGCCAAGAGCAAGTGAACAGCTGTCAGTTCCTTCCTCGATACTGGAAAACTAGTTAATGAAGAGGAAAGAGTCAAGGTGTCCTACACTGGGTGCTCAGGGGCTGCATGAGCTACCAGTGGCTCGGGCAGGAGGGCACAGATACAATCAGCAGCAGGGCAGCATGAGTGGGTATAGATGGAAGAGGGAACACTCTTCCTTCCCCTTTTGAGTGGGAGTCACTAGGAAAGTATGTTTCCAGCCTGTTGGGGTGAGTCATCAAGCGTGAGCATGGGAAGGACAGGCAGGAACCCTCAGCAGGCCAGGACAAACATGTGGCAAGCAACAGCCATGCCACACGTCATAGGGAGGGGCAAGGGGTGCTCTGTGCCAGGTGGGGGTGGTGGGAGCCAGGGCATTCCACAGCAGCATCCCATAATCCCATCCACCATTGCACCACTCATTTCTTGTCCCTGCAGCGAGGACAGCCAGGACCCAGCACCAGCTTGGAGGGGGCAAAGGTCTGCCCTGGGGAGGGGGCAGCTCTGGCAGGGGGCTTCTGGCAGCCTCCCCCTTCCTGTTTATGGCTCAGGGAGCATCAGTGCTGCTGCATGGGGTGTGCGGGGCAGATTTGTGGGAGATGAAGGCACGCCAGTGTCCTGCAGTTAAATTGTTCAGCAGATGACGGGCTGCTTCCTTCCAGCTTTGAGTCCAAGCACAAGGCTGTGTAACCTTGCCAAAAACGTCTCAGGGCCATTTGGAAGTTGGGTTTTGTATTTGCTGTTTGGCTTATGCATCTGGACACTTCTAGGTTGCAAACAACAGCTTTAGGTCACCAACCTCTTAACCGCTTCCCTTAAATTCCCCTCTCCTCTCCCTTCCCAGCTTGCTCGTTGCTGGCCATGTGTCTGGATGGGGAAGGTGCCGCAAAGCCAGCCTTGGTTTGGCAGTCACGCTGCCCTGTTGGGATGCAGCTCTGCTGGATTTGTGGAAGGCTATTCAGTGAAAGGGAACTGAGCCATGTCCATGGGGTATTTCCTTCTACTGGAATTGTTGGGGTAGAAAACCACTGAGACTCAGGTTTTCTGCACCCTACTGGCTTGTCAGTTCTCTGCAAACAGCCCTGGCTCAGGTTTCTGAGTGTTAGCAAGGGAGAGGGGAGAACATTAGCAGTGAGAAGTGAGGGTGTCTCTCTCTTCATCTGTGGCTCATTCCCATGGAAATTCCCTTAGCTCCATAGGGATGGTAGGCTGGAGGAAGGATGCAGCTATCCTGGAAGCTGTGCTCCTCTCCATGCAGACTGCCCAGGGCAGGAGCTGTTCTAGAAGAGCAGCCATGGGTGCAGTGTGGCTAGTTTGGGTCCAGGGCCAGCTATGTGTATCTGCAGAAGACGAATCTCTGCACACTTTTGCTTTTGTGGCACAAAATGGGTGGAAAAATGCCCCCGAGATGCAAGTTTCACAAGGCCTTCCTCTTAGGGCTATCTTCTTGGATTCAGTGTGGCCACACTAGCCTATCTTTATCTTCCTCCATCTCTGACAGCTCTCTACTCAGCTCCTGAATCTGCTTCAAATCCTTGCCTGTTTGGATGACTGCATTTCCATCCAACTGTGGGTGCTGCACCCCTGCTCCCCGTTGCACACAGGTCCCTTTGCACCCACACCTGCTCTCCTGTGTATGTTTTTCAGGGAGAACCCGGACCACCTGGTGACCAAGGGCGGGAAGGACCCCTCGGTCCACCTGGCGACCAGGTAAGAGCTTGGTTTAGTCTTCTGGATCTCAGATGGAAGTGGCTGGGACGTCAGGGAGAGTGGGATGGGAGATTTAACTGATGCCACAGCATCTTGGGGCAACTTCTCAGCATCTTCCAGACAAGGAGCAAAGCTGGTGAAGAAGGGCAGGGATTTCTATGAGAACCCAGGATATGAACAGGACCAAAAAAAATGCAGACTTGGCTGCTGGGCTGTGGGCAGAACAACCTGCACACCATTTTCCAATCCCATGGAAACAGATGTCAACACATCTGACAGAACTGGAAACTGGCAAGTGCAAGCGGCAGCCACACACAAAATATTCATGCCTGGGGCCAGAAACTGCTCACTTCAGTCAGGGGTGTCAGTGAGACATCTTGTGTCAGTGAGGATATACTGACGTGGCCCCAGTGGTGTCCCTGACACCCTTGGCATCCTGCAGAGACAGCCTCTCCCAGAGCCAGTGTTCCTCAAGTCTGCTGGCTGCAAGGTGTGACCCTCCTGTTCTGGGGTCTGCCTGTGCCTTGTGTGCCTCAAGGAACAGATCTCAGACTGCACGGGCTTGCTGGAGAGCAGGGTTGGCCACCTCCAGCCTGATGAAGACTTCTGTCCCCTGCACAGTTGAAGGCTGCTTCTTCCCTGCTGATAACTTGAGGTCTAGAGGTATTGCTGGGTCAGTCCTTCATGGCCATGGCACTGATTTCAATGGCCAACAGGATCTTTGCACCTGAGCAAGCACACTTTGACATAATCCTTGGATTGGGCTCTGTAGAACAAATCCCCTTATACCCACACCATTGGAGTATTGATGGATCCCAAGATACAGGAATGTATCAAGATAAACACTCCCACACTGACGGAGAAGGACTCCCACGAGAGGTGAAGCATGGAGGCCAGCGTGCAGACAAATGTGAGACAGCTTTTAAACTCCCTTCTGCTTGGCCAAGTGTTGGAGAGCCCTTGGAGAAGATCTGGAGTGCAGAACATGAAGGAGGGGCTGCTGCATTCATGTTGTCTCCAGCGCGGCTGACCCCCATGTCATACCTGCATTGTGCAGAGAGAGTCTGGCAGTATCCAGCTTGCTTAGGTGTCTTTTTGGGAGGTGGCCCTGGTGGGAAAGCAACTCTTCAGATGTGTGCATGTAATGATCCACTGATCAGTGCTGCAGGCTGGTGCCAGCAAAAGAGGCTGGGGCTGGAGCTGCTCTCTGTGTGGTAGAGGCACATTCCAGGTTCAAGGCAGGAAAAAGACCATGTAGAAGACAAAAAAAATGGTGCAAGTGTGGTGGGGAGCCAGGCTGGGACAGATCCTGCTTCCAGCCAGCCTTTCCTGTTGGGGGAGGAAGAGGAGAAAGAATGGTCTCTCCTGTGGGCCACCAGTTTTCCCTCCTCACCACCGAACTTGAGTCAAACCCCTGTCAGAGAGGGAAGCATTACAAAAGCAGCTCCAGTGCCTCTCCAGGACAGAGGCTGCCCCAGTGCTCCCACCACTCCAGGGAGATATGAAAAGCAGTTGCAAAGTGAGGATGATTTTTCCATGAGCTGAGAAAGAATGCTTGTGTTTGGCCAAATTAAAAATAAATGTGTAATTAGGTTTGGGTAAGAGTGGGACCTTGGCAAACTCAAGTATTTTTCAATCAGTGTTATCTGCAAGCTCTGGACCTTGGAGTGTGTTTCTCTTGGCAAGGGGAAAGTGCTCCCGCTAACCTGTGACTCTCTTTCATCCTGAAAGAGATGAGAGTTTCTATGTGAGGGAAGCTAAAGGCCAGCACACTCTTTCCCTGAGCCTCATGGGACAGGTTTGGTAGCCCTTCTCTATTCCATGGTGTCCATCCATTCTATCAGGTCCTTGTTGCACTCAGAGAAGTAGTGGACAAGATTTACTTACCCAAAATCCTGCATCATCCATCATAAACTCCTCCAAGGCCATGAGGGATTTGCGCTGTGCGGCTGCAGTGAGGATGAGAGTGGCCAGTGTGAGCCAAGGGTGCTGTGGCTCCAGCCTTGTCTGGTGTGAAGGATCACAAGTTCCTGTCCTTCCTTCCAAGATTTCTCTCTTCTGGGCTTTTGTGCAGAAATAAGGTCACATGCCTTGAAGCAGTTCAGTGCTCTGCACTGTGCTATTTTAAGTTTTCTGCACCCACAAGGACACCTTTCCTTGGAAAAAGGGTGTGTATGGCATCTATGGACGTTCAGCACCAGCTCTCTGCATCCCTCTGTCCTCTCCATTGCCTGGGGACTGGCTGCACACTCAGCTCCACATAAAATGCTGCCTGAATATTTGATGTGATGCCAGAGCATCACTACCCACTCATTGTCCACCATCATACCCCACCTCCTGGAAAGCAAAGCCTGCAAAGGGCTGTGGGCACTGAGCAGAAGGTGGAGGAATTCCCTCGGGCATCTGTGGAGCTCTCAGAAAAAAGAACCCTCCTCTTGCCTCCTCTCCTGTCTCATGGTATCTCTGGCCAATTCTGCAGCTGGCGAAGCAAGCAGCCGCTGCCCAGATGGGATGTGGCAGCGTGACAGCTTTGGTCTGTTCCAGCACACGCTGCCAGGGCTCTGCAGCCTCCTGAGAACAGAAACTCCCCAGAGTCACCCTGGCTGTGACCCAGACTTCTCCAAGCCATAAGGCACATGGAAGTTTGTGTCACCTTCAGGGTGATGTGCTTGCACCAAGGACCATCCTCCAGGGGCACCTGTGTCATGGCTGATGACATGCAGTGCCACAGTGCATGTACCACACAGCTGTGCTTTGATGCTGGAAAGCGTCAGCCCATCCTCCCTCATCCTCTTCCCACCAGGTCCTCTGTTACTGGGGTGAGCTCTGAAGGAGAGGGATGGTTTTGGGGGCCTCAGCTGCCACTAAAAGCACATGATGTGTGGCCCATACCTGCAGTGTCACACCTTAGCCAAGAAAGCTTCTGGGTTTGGTTCGTGCTCAGCAGGGATCTAACTCCCACAGGGTTTCACAGAGAAAATGGCCTTAAGGGAGGAAGGAGGAAAAGGACAAGCCGGACACGGCTCCTGAAGAACCTCCCTATCAGTATTCACCCTCATCTATAGGTCCATTCTGGGGCTGTCCGAGGTGGAGCTAACTTGCCAATGGGCACCTCTACCCATCAAATCACAAATCAAAGGAGCCAGCCCTTAAGGGCAGGAGTGGCAGCAAGAGAAAACCCCTTTGAGAGAGCTTTCTGTGTTTCCCTAGGGTGAGCCTGGACCCTCAGGACCCAAAGGCTACAGGGGAGATGATGGCCCCCCTGGCAATGAGGTCAGTGCTGCTTCATCATTTCTTCTTCTGCAGGGAAGGGATGCAGGGATGAGCAGCAGGTGCTGCCCATTAGGGCTTTCCCCAAATCCTGTGGATACTGGAATGCTATTGAACCTATTGTTACAGGCTCCAGTACTGGCTTCCTGGCAGACACATCCAGATGTTTCCATGGGTCCTTAAGACCACAGCTGCCTTTTCCCCCACCTCCCACTGGTCATTTCTTGGAGAGGTTATAGCTACACCACAAACCACAGAGCTTCCCATCACAGGAGCTGGGGAAGTTGCTGTCTGGGGGCAGCCACCTGAATCTGCCAGCAGGTTTGATCTCCAGGATGGGGAGCAAATGGAAGCCAAGCACAGCCATTGGCTTTCATAGAAATCCAGAACATTTGATCCTAGTTTGAATCCTATTTTGGGTTGGAACAGACCTTAAAGCTCATCCTGTTCCAGCCCCTGCCATGGGCAGGGACACCTTCCACTATCCCAGGTTGCTTCAAGCCCCATCCAACCTGACCTGGAACACCTCCAGGAATGGGGCAGCCACAGCCTGTCTGGTCAACATGTGCCAGGGCCTCCCCATCCTCTGAGTAAAGAACTTCTTTCTGACATATATTCTAAATCCTCACATCGCTCTTATATAAGCAGAACACCTCCACGGTGGGCTTGTGTTGGTAGCTGGTTCCTCAGAAGTCATTGTCTTCCCAACTCAGATGATGTTGTGCAGTGCTTGACTTCTTTTTCTGCCCTTTCAGGGCCCAAAGGGATTGCCTGGAGCACCTGGGCTGCCTGGGGACCCCGGGCTGATGGGAGAAAGGGTGAGTGGTTCTGCTGGGGAGATATAATGTCCAAGGAGACCAGCATCTTGCTGCCATGCTATCTGAGGGGTCTGCATTTCTTTATCTCATCTATGCTTGCCTTCCTTTCCAGGGGGAGGATGGTCCTCCTGGGAATGGCACAATTGGATTCACAGGCGCCCCAGTAAGTTTTTGTGCTGCCTTGAAACTGTAATACCATTATGTCTACTTGTCCAACCTAACACACTTCCTTTTCTCCATCCCCAGGGGCAGCCAGGAGACAGAGGCAACCCTGGCATTAACGTAAGTGTGCTGCTTCCTCAGCCACACAGGATTTACCCTTGGTGGTGGTTTGGCACTTGGAACTTCTCCGTCAGCTGCATGTTGGAATGGGCTCCCTGAAGCAACCTGCATCTCCAAAATCCTCCAAACCTCTGCTCACCTCTCCCTGCAGCAGATACTTCCAGTGGAAGTGTCCTGCTGAGGCTGTAACACCCAAGGGCAGCAGCTTGCACTGGGTGCTCTCTGAAGCAGTCCCAGAGCCAGAGATTGAGGTTGGGAATGTCACCCAGGGGAGATGGGTAATGCTATGCCAAGGGATTGATTTAGTGTTGGGTCAATGTCTGGATTCAATCTTAGAGGTTTTTTCCAGCCTAAACGATTCCATGATTGTGTGGCAGTGAAAACCACCAAACAAGTTCTCGTCATCAAGAACACTGAAATCTGGTGCTGGGAGCCTATGTGCTGCTCTCTATCCCTGTCCCAAACCAGCTTTCACAAGGTCACCACACGCCAGCACCAACTTCACCACGCTAGCAACGGCTAGTCACCCAGCAGTCTCATCCATTCTGTTTTTCAGGGAACAAAAGGCTACGTCGGACCTAAAGGTGATGAAGGGGAAGCTGGTGACCCTGGCAACGATGTGAGTAACCATGCTGAATCCTCTTTTCCTGTGAGCACAGTGCAGGAGCCTTGGGCAATGATAGGCCAGAGCCCATCAGACTTTGTAAATCTTCAGCCTTTTGCCTCTGAGCAGTGACTGATGTGTAGCAATGGGAGCTCCCTCCAGGTGTTCATTTTGTGTCTGACAGCTGGCAAACTCCACATTTGTTAAGCTGAGGTGGGCATCACCTCTGCAAGGCTTTGTATGCTTCCAGGTGGCACCGATGATGGCGGCACTGGTGATCTGAGCTTTATCACTGCCCCATGGAGGGAGATTTCCCCAGTGTCCCTTCCAAGTCCTCATTTAATTAGGTACAGCAACCTCAGATAACACTTTAGTGGTGAAGCAGGGCTCATCAGACATCTGGAGGGAAACGTGCTGTGTAGGAATCCTTAAAATCAGAGGGTTTTGGGAAAGCTGCAAAAGGCAGGCCCTGGAGACAGCAGAACTGTGATTAGAGCTAAGCAGTAGCCATAAGATTTGTCAGCAAAAAAATTATAAAATAAGTAGAAAGTAAGGACAAATAGAACAGTGGTCTGTGTATTAACACTTGGCTAGAATAACTCCCTAAGCTACAGAAAAGTATATCTAGTGAGACTTTAGGAAGTTTTAAGCTTAATAATGGAGCTCTGTGTGTTGTATTTTAAGATTTACAAGTAGGTATTGTATTTGAAATAAGCAAGTATTGTTTTAGCCAAAGGTATGTGTGCTTATAGTGGTTGAACAGAACTACTGTCAATATGCTTTTCCTTTGTGTGATTGGTCAAAAAACTTTTAAAGTGAGTTGTAACACTGAGTTCTTTTTATGCTGCTGGGGACATGAGCTGCTGGCATCTTCCCGTTGTCATAACCATGTGACGAGACTGATGCTGGAAAAGAAACAGCTCGAGACGCATTCCACAGCAGTCCCGTCCCATTTGTGATTTGTAGATAGACCCCTGGCCAGCAATAGTGCTACCCCATGGCACACACAGATTTATGAGTTTTGGTTTTGTTTTCATTCCAGAACCTGACCCCTGGGCCCAGTGGCATTAAAGGAGCAAAGGGCTACAGGGGACGTGAAGGTCCCCCGGTAAGTAAGGACCCTGGCAGGTTGGCCCCAGTGGCATGCATCCCACCATCCCTCCATCCATCCCTCCATCCCTTCAGACTCTGGGTGCTCTGGGAACAACACCAAGCCATGTACACACTGTGTGTGCTCACTGCCTTCCCACCTGGGTGTACATGGCACATGTGGAAGTGGATCTCCTCCTTCCACCTCCATGCAGCATCAGGGAATCACGCAAACAAGCAGATATTCCTTCTCCAAGCCCAGTGCAGGGGCAACTGGGAAGCCAAGAGGCTTTTCACAACTCTGCATTGCTTGGCAAGGTATCATTAGAGTACAACACAGATAGGACTGACTGCTCCTGTAACTCCTCTGTGCTTCTGTTTGACAGGGACCACAGGGACCCATGGGGCCTCCAGGACCAGACGTGAGTGGGACAGGATTGGGGTGCTGCTTGCTGGCCTGCTCTGTGCATTGCTTTTGCTGTTAAACAAACATTTCTTTTCCTCTGTTTTCAGGAATGTGAGATCTTGGACATCATCATGAAGATGTGCTGTGAGTATCCCTATATCTCTTCTCCCACACTACTCAGTGCCTTGCTAAAGCAAGAGGTAGCTGACTTCCCTGTCCCCAGGCAGCAGAATGCCATCCATGGGCATGTCTCCCCTTTCATGAGCCACAATTAAGTCCCCATGATCCATGGACCTCCAACTCCATCTCGAGAGTAGCTCATACAACTGTGTCTCACATGTGTGTGGCATACACTGGTTTGTCTGTGGTTCTGTACAGGGAAAACATGAGCAAAGTTGTGTAAAATCCTTGAGTGGCCCATTTTGCAATTCCTCCCCCCCCAATATCATGGTCTAATATTCCCCCCTGGAAAGGGGTGGGGGGGGGGGTGGGGTGGCTGTTTTGGGGTGTCCTGCCATGGGGAGAAGCAGCATGTATGTCCTACAGAGGACTTCTGGCTCATGGCCAGTAATGAAGTGCTGGAAGGACAAAGGGCACTTGGGGAACTGACTTTGAGCACTATACTCTGGTGATTTACTTAGCTTTTATATTTGTTTAATTAACAATGCATCAGCATGTGCACACACAGAGCTCTGTGTGTGTGTGGTGCTCCAGGTCAGGGCATCACAGTCTGAAATGGGAAAGAATCTGGGTATTTCAAGTGGGAGAGAAACCTCCATGAGCTTGGATTGTCCAGGCCAGGTGTCTGTGGGTTTACAGAGACACAAACCTGCAGTCTGCATTAGGGTGTGAAAAACCCTTTTGTCAAGCATTTTAATGTTGTCTCTTTCTCTCCCTTTTCCTCTAGCTTGCTGTGGTGAGTGTTACTTGGCAAAGCTGCTCTGCAAACATTTGCTGGTCCTTCTCCTTCCTTACAACCCTCCCTTTCCCTGCTCCTTGCCTTCTGCTATGGAGATGTAGTGAGCCTGTGAGGGAGAACCAGGCATGAGCCAGGCAAGGGAGGGCAGGAAGCAATCTCTGAGAGTGCCACACGGATTAGAGGCTGATGTGCCTGAGTTCTGCAACTGGAAAATGGCTGTCAAGGTGCCGTGTGCCAGCAGGGTGGATTTCTTCCACCCATTTTACAGTTGGGATGTCTGTTCTGGGCACACTGTGGATCTAGCTCTGTCTTCTTAGTTCCAAATCTTGTGCTGATCAGCAGAGGAATGTGCTGGGCTTTATTCCCTGATACTGCCCTGATAAGTTGGGTTGGCAGTCGAAAAGCTTGAAGGGAAAGGCAAGGGCACATTATGTTCTTCATCTATGAGAAAGAGGGGAGCAAACTGAGTCAGCCTCCTCCAGCCCACCAGTGCTACCTCTGTCCTGCTGGGCTGGGTGAATGGAAGAAGTGAGAAAGCTTATGAGGAAGGTTATGGACTAATTACTGGGTGGTTTAAGGGTACTTACAGCCTGAATATGCCACATCTCTCATTAGGGAGCAAATGCACATGGAAAAATTTGTAAACTGGCTCTCAAGTCTCCTATGCAGCTATTTTCCTGCATTGTTTACACCGTGCTTTGGGGCATAGGCATCTAGCTGGGCAGGGCTGCAACAGGCATCAGCTACTTGCTTTAGAAATGCTTCCCTGCAAAACATGTCCCTCCGCTCCTGTGCCTTGCTCCAGAGTGCACCTGTGGTCCTGTCGACCTCCTGTTTGTGTTGGACAGCTCGGAGAGCATCGGCCTGCAGAACTTCCAGATTGCCAAGGACTTCATCATCAAAGTCATTGACCGCCTGAGCAAGGATGAGCGGGTCAAGGTGAGATTTCCACTGAGTGCTGTGAAATCTATGTGTGCACTAGCTTATTTTTCACTGCAATCAGGAAAACGGGGAGGTGACCCCACTCCAAAAAGCCTCCACCAGGCTTGGCTTCAAGCTGGGGGTGGGTCTTTCAAAATTCCTAAAGTGATGGAGATTGGACAGCAGATCATTGTCCCAAAATAGACATTTCTCTCTTTTTGGGCAAAGAGACTCTGTTTATTCCATGTCTGAGAGCAGGTGGTGCATCGACCATTCAATCAGCCTGATCAGTGTCTCAGTCTCTCCCTTGTTCTGAAGAGCATTTCAGTTGTCTGGAGTGTGTTGGAAGTTTCTGATGTCCAGTTCCCACACTTGGATTTAGGTCATCAATAAAGCACTCTACTAAAAATTACTCTTGCAGCCCAAACCCAGCAATACTGTCCCCATAGTGAGTCTTTCAGTCTGAAGAGGAACACAAAGGCTTGCTCGCCTTCCTAGCTCCTCTCTGGTAACCTGCTGTATGTTTTATTTTTCTATTATTTATTTGATTTATCTATTTATTGATCTGTGATTTGAAGGGCTGTTGGGAATCAAGACTTTCCTGAAGGTCTTTTCCCAGCCACACTTAAAGCACATAATCTGCTGTTGAATACAATGAATTGTGGGCATACATGGGGCTTTTTGGATGGCAAAGAGCCAGTAATAAGTAGAAATGGTAGAACTGGGTAGCAAAACCACCGTGTTAGAAGAAAAACAGGAGTCTTGAAAATATATCTTCTCATGGAACCATAGAATCCCCTGAGTTTGAAGGGATCCAAGGATTGAGTCCAGCTCCTGACTCTGCACACAGTACAAGCCCAAGAATTCCACCGTGTGCCTGAGAGTCCAGTGGCTGCTGTTGAGACTAGTGAGCTGTGAGATCTAGGTTTGGGTTCTTTTCACTTACTGTCTCACCAAATTGGTCCCAATGCGCATTGTGGGGCTCTGCCTGCCCAGAATAAGGCAGAAGAGAAACATCAGAGCCTGCCATGAAGGCATTCAGGAGAAACCATCAACAGGATTCTGAGTCTCTGGGTTCCCTTGAGGTATCTGCCCCTAACTGGTTTCTGTTCTGTCCCACAGTTTGACGCTGGGGAGTCCCGTGTAGGCGTTGTGCAGTACAGCCATGACAACACGCAGGAGCTGGTGGCCATGGGGGATGCCAACATCGACAACATCGGAGCACTCAAGCAGTGAGTCTGTGGGGTCTGGCCCAGGGGAGCCTACTCACTCCCATCCTCCATATCCAGGCCAGCACTAAACAATCTAGATGCCCTTTAGTGGAAGGTAGTGGCTGGTGGCATCATAAGTGGTGCTAAGGCTAAACTAAGGAGCTTGCCAGTTTTCCACCCTAATCCCCATGCAAGGGTGTCTTCTTGGTCGCAAGCCTTGTTCTTGCTCCTCCAGTACCCATGGGCAGAGCTGGCAGGCTCACTGGTGTCTGACCTTGCAGGGCAGTCAAGAACCTGCAGTGGATCGCTGGGGGCACCTACACTGGGGAGGCCCTGCAATTCACCAAGGACAACCTGCTGCGGAGGTTCACGTCTGACAAGCGCGTGGCCATCGTCATTACAGATGGGCGCTCCGACACCCTGCGGGACCCCACCCCGCTCAACTCCCTGTGCGATGTCACCCCGGTAAGGGCATGGGGGACCTGCCATGCGGCAGCTGTGCGGCACAGTGCAGGCTCTCTGGGTGTCTCCATGTCCTTGCTACACAAGGCTAGGGCAGGGGACACAGGTGTCACTAGAAGCACTTTCACAAAGTGGCAGACATACACATTTATGAATGCATTAGATGATGAATGCATCCAGTGATGGACTCAAACTTCCCTGCAGGTTGTTTCCCTTGGGATCGGTGACATTTTCCGAAACCCTCCAAATCCAGATCACCTGAATGACATTGCTTGTTTAAGCAGACCAACCAGGCCGGGACTGTCCATTCAAAGGGACAACTATGCCGAGCTCCTGGATGACACCTTCTTGCAGAACATCACCTCGTACATCTGCCAAGGTGGATGAAAGGCGGTGGCTAGAGGCAATGGGAAAGGTGGTGAGGGCTGCAGAATGCCCTCCCTTGTGTCCCCCCAGTCTTAAGCAGGGACAAGGGTAGCTCATGTCTCAGAATACTTCATGGTCAGGTCCCCATCCTCACTTGCTGCAGGACATGTCTGTCCACACCATTTTTCATGCACGTTTATAGCCTTTGCACAGGTGGCAAAGGTGGGTGCGTTCACCTTCTGCAGGTGAACTTCTGTCCCTTCTGTGGCTCTGTGGGACAAGTGGTTTTCCTGGGCCAGCTGGTGACATTAATCTCTCTTATATTCTTAACAGAGAAAAAATGTCCTGACTACACCTGTCCAAGTGAGTATTGACTCCTCATGCCACGCTGAGGGACTGTGGGTGGTGTGATGGGGGAAGTGGGAGCTTTTGTTTGTGGGGATGCATGGTTTGGGCACCTATTGCAATGGGGATGCTCCTGGTCTGGAGAGGTGAGCAAGATCTGTCAGACACTCTCAGGGTCTCTGTCACACACACACACACCAGCCCAAATCAGCTGGGGAAAAATGTAGGTGGTTGTTTCTCTGGCATCTCAAACCTAGAGAGGAGGCTGTGAAAGATCGTGACCCCCCAGGTTTTAGCAACTGACCTCATTACCTGCTTCCACTATCTAGTGGTGGAAGCATGAGTAAAATCAGTTCCATGGCAGGGATATTGGAGAAAGGTGCTTGAAAAGTGAGAACAGGGAGGGTTTTAATGGAGTACACCTCCAATTCAGAAGCACAATCAGTCCTCAGAATTTCCATGGAAAGAAGGGAAGTGAGGAGGATGAAGTGGTTCCCCAGACACGCAAGGGAGCCACTGTGTTTAAACAAGAGTCACTAGATTATCTCAGCCAAATAAACATCTACAGCCTATCCTAAACCAAATAAAAGAAGGAAGGAATGAATGGGTGAAAGGACAAGTGTAGGACAGCACTAGGGCAGGGGAAAGAAAGCTAGCACAAGTGGAGATTTCCCTGACAAGGCAGGAAGCCTGTGAGACATGCCTGTAACTTCATCCGCTTTCCATGGAAGAGCCAAAGTGTAACAACTCTGGCTTCTGGACCTTTCCCCTTGCAGTCACCTTCACCGGGCCAGCAGATATCACGCTGCTGGTGGACAGCTCCACCAGTGTGGGGAGCAAGAACTTTGAGACCACCAAGAAATTCGTGAAGCGGCTGGCGGGGCGGTTCCTGGAGGCCAGCAAGCCCACTGACGACTCTGTGCGCATCTCGGTGGTGCAGTACAGTGGCCGGAACCAGCAGAAAGTGGAAGCTCAGTTCCAGTACAACTACACGGTCATTGCCAAGGCCATTGACAACATGGAATTCATGAATGATGCCACAGATGTGAACTCAGCTCTGCAGTTCATCACAGAGCTGTACCGGCGCTCTGCCCGCACCGCGGCCAGGAAGAGGGTGCTGGTGTTTTCTGATGGACACTCTCAAGGGATCACCGCCAGGGCCATGGAGAGGGCTGTGCAGGACGCACAGAAGGCTGACATTGAGATCTACGTGCTGGCAGTGGGAAGCCAAGCCAATGAGCCCAACATCCGTGTCCTGGTCACGGGGAAGAGTGCAGATTACGATGTGGCTTACGGGGAGCGGCACCTTTTCCGCGTGCCTGACTACACCTCTCTGCTGCGTGGTGTCTTCTACCAAACTGTGTCCAGGAAGATAGCTGTTGACTGAGAATGTGGGTGGGTTTCTGCCAAGGCCATAGCTGCTTCTGTCTCACCTAAAAAGGAAAACCAACAAAGCAGAAAAGAATTTTAACAGTATTCTTGACCAACCTGAGGAATTTACATCTATGCAGATAACCATAGTGCCACAGCCTGGCTGTACACAGTCCCCTCCCTTCTCTTTCTGCTTCACCATCTGTGTCTCTACTCTGTTAGCCTCAAATTCCCTTGCTGTCTATGACTGCCCTCCCTCCCCACAGCAGAAAAACACAAGCGCACCTAGCAATAGGCCATCAGAGCACAAATACCAACCTCTTCCCACTGTGTTTTTGCCAAAAATCAGGATGAGGGCTTTTGTACCACTAAGATCTAACCTGATCTCTTAAGGCTGATTATGCTCTTTTTAGGTACCTTTTTTTTTCCCCATTTCCTTCTCTCTTTCACACATCAGTTGAGCACTTGCCCAGCTCATCATGATCCTAACCTAATGCTGTGCTTCGAGTGAAATATTCACACTTCAGCAAGATTTGAGAGGGGATCGTTGTCACAGCTGGCAAGTTTGGTTCATATCTTCCATGCCTGTGGAGGAGAGAGGGCTGGACTGCACTACCCAAGCTGTGTGCAAGCACCTCTGGCCTCCAGAGCCAGGGGATGGGACACTTCCCAGGGCTGGGGTAGAGGTGGGTGGTGGAGCATCCCTCAAACTGATGCCCCCATTCAGGACAGAGAGGCTGGACACCAACCAAAGGAAAGATGGGCAGCAGCCTTTGGGGAGGGGGGAAACCCTTAAAAGAAGCTACATAACTGCACTCCTTCACTTACTGATCTCATGGTCCTACAGTGAAACCAGGAACCTCATGAATAACCTGATAACTTGTTTTATGGTTCAAGCTCCATTCTGGAAAATCTCTCTGAGCCCACTTGTTGGATTTTTTTTTTTTTTTTTTTTTTTAATTTTAAAAGAGCCAAGCTGACTTATTCCCAGCGAGGTCTCTTGGAGTACAGTTTCTATAGGACCACCTAGGAGTTAGGCACCTGGGCCCTAGGGAAACCCACTAACTGCACTATATATTGAATTAAGGCCTCATCCTCAGCCCAGAGAAGTCAAGTGAAAGGCTGCCATCATCTCCCAGGGTCTTTGACTCACACTCTAAGATATATTGACAAAGGTGCTATCACTTATGTGGGTGATGTGGGCCCTTGGTGCTTACACAGTTGATTCTGGGACCACTCTGAAAATGTGGTTTGGCTGGGTGAGATTTTGTTTCAGCGCTTCCACTGGTGCTCTTGCTATGAATTCATGCACTTCGGAGAAACCAACAGCGACTGGCAGGTATCAGCACCCCAAACTCTTTACCTTGTATCCAAAACCCCATTGTACCAGTTAGTTTTATTTTATGCCTATGTTTTACTAAAATTGTCCACTTTGGAAATTTGTCAAATAAATTGTTTTCCACAGTCTCTTTGGGTGTTTGTCTGACTTGACTTCCTCCCTCCCAGATCTTGATTTTACCTCCTAAGAGATCTCTAAAACGTCCTTGGGGACCCCACACCTCTGTGTCCCGGGGCTTGTCACAGCTTTTCACTGTGGATTCCTGCAAAGTGACTTGTTCCCCAGGCAGTGGGGACATTCAACAGGACATTGTCTCATGTTCTCCTCTTAGTCATGCTGCCTCCATCTCTGTGCAGATGCTTGTTGGGCTCCCTGGAGCCCGGGGACACCTCACTCACAGCTGGAAAGTCTGAGGAGCAGCTCTGGGGTGGCTCTGCGGGTGGCAGCTGTTTGTGTCAGATCTCCTGCTCTCCTCTCCATGGAAAGTCAGGAAAAAATGCCTTCATATTTGCCCTAAGAAAGGCAGGTTTTGTTACAGCTCAAGAAGTACCTATTAATGGCTTGCCATAGTCCTTGGCATGAGTCAGACATGGAGGAACATGACAGGGACAAGCCCTTAGGCTAAACATTTGTGGCTAGGGATGTCCAGCCCAGCCCGTGGCATGGGCTGCTGCAGCAGAAAGGGGTGGGAAAATGGGGTTTCTGCCCACCCCTGCTGCATGTTCCTGCTCACATCCCACCTGGGCCATATCCAATTGAGGGGTGCAAAAGGCAGCTGGGGAAAGATCTCCCTGTCTTTGGGCTGGTTTACAGCTTTTTGCTAAAAAAGGTAGCTGGCAGGAGAGATCTTTCCTGTTTCTTTTAATTTTCCCCCTCCACTTCTAACCACGCCCTAGCATTTTCCCTCTGCTGAAAGGAAAAGAAAATCCCAAACCAGTGAAAAATGTCAGATTCTGAGCCTCAGTTCTGGAGTGTTTGTCAGTTTTCCCCATCATTTCACCATGTTATTCGGAGAAAAATCTAAATGTTCCCTTTAAATTCCAATTTGCCCAGAAGAATCACAATTTTAACCAGAACTGGGTGGCGACCTGGCTTTCCCAGGAGACTGGGACCAGCAGGAAGTTTTCACAAATGCCCAGCACCTTGTGTTTGGCAGTGTTGCCTTGTCTCTCCCCACTGTTTTGCATTGCTCAGGTAGGACTGCGGAAGCCCTGTCAGGTGCCTGGGACAAAGCTGGCCCCGATATGCTAGACTTAAATAGTCTTCCATTTCTGGTGATATTCACTCCCCTCTTTTCAGTCTTATTTTTTGTGCTTCCATTACAGGGAAGGTCAAAATGCCTCTGTCTGCAGGCCTGCTTTATTAAACTTCAGATGTTCTCCAGATGTTCAGCGAGGTGTTTTATGTAACAACAACAGAATTTGGGCCACATTTCTCTGTTTTCCTCTGACTAAATGTTCCTCATTTGAGGCAATGCTGATTCATAGCCCTTCATGGGAAGGTGATGGCTGGGGAAGGACTGGAGACTGCTTTACCAGTGTGGTAGGACTCCTAAAACACATACCCAGCTGCTCTGGGATGATTTTGAACTGTATATTTAAGAGCCTTTCCTGTGCCTACGACTTTCCCAAGGAGCAGAGATCTGTTGTTTTGCCTCTCCTAGCTGTGACAGCCAAATAACTGAGTGTTCAAATACCTCCTGCTCCTCTGTGGTTTGGGGCTTGCTTTAGCTCATATTCCCAAGCATGCTTTAGTTTAAAGTATGCATTATTTAGTCCAATTGCATGACTTTTCCCCTTGAAATAAGTAAAATTTTATAAGAAAGAATCGTGGACAAACAGTAAAGACTGTAACCTATTAAGAAAAACAGAAATATGGGGTTGACACACAGAATTAATTCTCAGCAAACTCAAGGCCGTGGTGGAAGACCATTCCCTCCCTGCCCCCAGCACACACCACCATCATCATCCTCCCTCTCCAGGTAAAGGATTTAGGAAGCTGATGGCCTCCCATAATGTTGCATGGGATGAAGAGTATCACCAAAGCATGGTTCAGCTTTGGGAGACTTGCATGTAACAATTTTAGTTTTTGCTAATTCCCATCCATAATTGGGTCACTTAGATTTTAGAGACATATGTAATAATGGGACTAAATAAATTGCTATGATCTGACTAGGCTGAGAAGACTTTAATTTGACAAACAATTAATTTTTTATAACTACACTTAGCAGTGCCTTCCCTGGTTGTCCATAGGTAAGCCCACAGGCAAACAGAGATGCTCTACCTGGGTCTTGCCCCTCAAAATTTCTCCTCATTTTTTATAGGGAGTTCAGGCTGGATCCACAGTGTCTGTTTTCTATGCTTTTCCACAGAAAATGTATATTGCATTAGCAAAACTTCTGGAGGATTTATGGCAGGACGGGCACTGCAGCCAGGTGGGCCTCACCAGAAAGGTGAGAAGTAGTTCTGAACACAGTAAGGGGCACTGTTTAATTTCTATTTCCTTATTTTTCTTGTTTCTTCTAGTTTCTTACAGATGTGGGCATCCCTGTCACACATGGAAACTACAGAGGTGCTCCCAGGAGCATGCTGTGGCAGTGACACAGCCCTTCCACTGAGGGTTGGGAATGCATGGAATGACTTATACCCCTGAAGTATAGCTCAGCCCTTCCACCTGCTCATGGCCTCAGCAGAGCAGCGCTCCTGGTTCCATCCATCTCTGCAGACACCAGCAGGAAACACTTCTCAGCTTTGTCATCTCTGTGAAAATGTTGACGTTTAACTTTCAAGCAGCTGCTGAAACAGACAAGAATGCAGCTGGGGTGTCTCTTCTTGATGGTAATATATTAAAAAGGGAAAATGGAAAGAAATAGCAGAAGCTGGAGGCAAAGCAGACACTTCCTACGCTTTACCACATACATCTGGACTTTTTTTTTCCTTTTTTCTTTTTTCTTCACTTTTGGTTATGGTACTTTATAGAATCATAGAATCATAGGACAGTTTGGATTGGAAGGGACTCTGGAAATTATTTTGTTCCAAACCCCTGCTGTGGGCAAGAACACTTCCTACTACACCAGGCTGCTCCAAGCCCTGTCCAACACTTCCAGGGATGGGGTGTAAATAGCTCTTCTTCTTTGTTCTGGATGCCTCTAAAGGTCTTGGGAGATAAACTGTTTCTGGAGATTAATTTCCTAGAGGGGAAAAAACATGCAAGAAACTTTGAGGGCCATCTATTGTTACAACATCATCTGACTTGACTGCACAAAGCTGTAGCAGTCTTAGTACAGCCACAAACTTCATCCTCTAAGAACTCTTTTTTTTTCCCATAATCTAGTGGCCACATAAAAAATGCTGCCTCATCAAACTCAGGTTTCTTTAGTCATCAAGAATAAGGTATGAGGAGGTCATTAAGCCCATTTTCTACCTTTATGGTATGTTTTACCCCACACAGATGTCATGTTCCTCCTTCCCTTGTGAAGTTATTTATCATCTGAAGTCCCTTACTTGTGGGTTTTTTTTTTTTCTCTCGTGACCTGACACTCAGTTCTTGTTTTAGGTGTCAGAAGCCTGCAGGAACACAACAAGGTCAGGCTATGGCAGAAAGTCCAAAGGCTTGTTCCTTGATATTGAGACCTCTACCCAACATAAAGGTGGTGTTGGGACATGGCAAAGCCATTCCATGGAACAGATTAAAAACCCAAGCTAGACTTCTGGCAAGAAAAACCTCGAGATAATTAGTTTTGCACAGCTGTCCTGGAGATTGGGAAGGGATTAAGTCACAAATTGTCAGTGCACAGGCAGCTTTGAAGCAATCTTTGAGGAAGGCAACCTCTGTTTTATATGTGGATCGCTAAAAAGCAGCTGGAATTATCCTCAAGCTTCTGCCAGCCAGTAGCAAATCATTTTTGAAGCTGAAATCTGACCCATTATCCTGGAAAATATGAGCCTCAGAGAGCTCCCAGGTTCAGAGGCGAGCCTGGGAGAGGACTGACAAGAGGAAATTAATAGCATTCTTCTGCAGAATCAAGCTGAGGAGGAGAGACAGCCTGCCAGACCTCATGGTGCCCACATCCCTCAGACGTGCCCTTCCTGGAAGAGGCTGGATGGGGCTTGGAGCAGCCTGGTCTAGTGGAAGGTGTCCCTGCTTATTTCACAGGGGGTTTGAGCAAGATGAGCTTTAAGGTCCCTTCCAATCCAAACCTTGGAGCTGGTCCTTTCTCAGGATCATCCCTGCATCTGCTTCACTTTTTCTTTTCATTGAGGATGCTCCCTGCTGTCTGCCATGTTAAAAATCACTAAAAGTTGGTAGTTTCATTGCTAATCTCTCCTTGCCCTTTGCATGAGTGGTGATGCTCTTTGACGTCCTTCCTGCTTTCCAGAAACAAGCTTTTCTTGTGTTAGGAGTGGGGGGATTAACTCCTACTGGCACATTAAAACCTCAGATGCTGGTGCACACCAGAAGGTGAATTCTGCCATGTCAGAAATGCCTCTCCTGCAGTCAGACCAAACCAAACCAAACCAAACCAGCCCACCTGCATGACTCATGCTGCAATCTAGGCATCTCAAGGCCAGCCCTGGCAGCCAAAGTCTTTGCCACAGAGGTAAGCCAAGGTTTCAAGGTATGTCCTGCATATAAAAACATATTTGCCTTCTATGGAAGCTCCCTTTGCCTCTGCTGCTGCCACCCTGGGCCTGGCCTAAGGCAGTGGCAGCACAGGCCGCAGACAGTGTGGGCCTGAGGACACCATTTTGGAAGCAGGCTTCTCCTCACGGCACAGACCTGGTGTAATGAGACCCTAAAGATCCTTAAATGTGATTGTAAGGTTGCCCCCTTCCGTTTTTCTCTGTCTTTCTTTTCTTCTGTCCTCGCAACCAAATCCCATTCCCCTCAACTAGCATTTTTCGTGGCTTAAGAGAAAGCAAATAGGGCAGAAATCAGCAGGAATAACCTAGATCCCCATAGTTTTCAGTGCTCCCAAAGAAGGGGACAGGCATATGTGCCAGAGTCTGGTTGTTGTTTAATTCCTGGCTTGGCTTTAGAAAGCAGTTCGAACCTTCATAAACATGGAAGTGCTTGTCTATAACTTCTGAAATCCCTGCAAATCCCTCTCTTGCCCCCAGAGAATCCAAACCCTCAGGAGCCACAACATGTTTGCTCTTTCACCTGAGTCATGCTTACTTCTGCATAAATGAGAAGTTCGGCCTGGATTATTTCTCTGGATTTCTGATAGCACCACCAGTAGTAAAATTATCCCTGCACACAGCATTATGTTTTGTTTAACATAAGATCTGAACACAGTTACACATGGTATTTTCCACGGGGCTTGAAGTCCTTGAGCTTTTTCAAGGCAGCTTGTAAACCCAGCATGCTTCTTTATTCAAGCAAGCCTGTCCCAGATAAATCCTGGGCCATGAGCTGCACACTGCAGTTTTTCCTGGCTCCAAAAGCCAGAAGCACTGGGCACGTACTGAACAGGACACAGCCGAGGGCAGCTGGATGAGCCCCATCTGGAGCTCCACAGCTCTTTTGAAAAGTGTGTCAAAAGGAGTCTGGCATGCAAGGGAAATGAGAACATGTGGCAGATTACTGTGCCAGGAACCAGACGTCCCCACAGCAGCCTGGGATGTGCCTCGAGGCGCCACAGCGTCCTGCTGGAAGTACCATTTACTGCTAGGCAGGAACAGGCTGGCCTTGCACAAGTTTCCCTCTGCAGCAGCCCTGGGCCTCACAGCTGCTGGGGAATGTTCAAAGAAGGGGAAGCTGACTGAGGAGTACCTGAGGTCACTTGGTTTGTTCAGCTGGAGGAGACTGAGGGGACACCTTGCTGGGATCTGCAGCTTCCTCATGAGGGGCAGTGGAGGGGCAACACCTGTCTTTGTGATCAGAGACAGGACTGAGGGAACAGCTACATCTGTGTCTGTAGAGGTTTAGGCTGGATATCAGGAAAAGGTTCTTTTCCCAGAGGGTGCTGGGGCGTTGACCAGGCTCCCCAGGGAATGATCACAGCCCCAAGGCTGATAGACCCCAAGGAGTGTTTGGACAATGGTCTCAGGCACATGGTGGGATTTTTGGGGTGTCTGTGCAGGGCCGGGGGTTGAACTTGACGATCCTTGTGGGTCCCTTCCACTCAGGAAATTCTGTGGCTCTGTGACTGTGATTCTATCAAACACAAATTGAGTGGTTCCACTCCTCATTGTCACAAGGGGATTTGGGATTTCCTGCGAATTCAGGGTTCCTTGGTTACACATTGTATGTTTTTTTTTTTATTATTATTATTTTTTGTTTTGTTTTTTTTTTTTTTTTTAGGGCCTGGGAAGGCCCTTATTGATGTGGCAAGACATGGCCAAAAACCACTCTGACAGCAGATGCTCCATGACTGAATGGTGAGTCAGCCATGGCATAATCCAGCCATTGCCACATCCCAGGACCTGTTTCACATACTTTAAATGAGGTAGTTGACAAAGATATTTGAGTAATACTTTTTGTGATGTCTGATAGGTTGGTAGGTAAAGACAAGAGCTGGAAAAATATTTTGGGAGATATTTTGTTGGTGGGGTGCTGCAAACCAAAGAAATTAGCAGCTTGCCCAAGACCAAGACTGTGGGAGACATGGGAGCAGAACCTATCTCCTTTGATTCCTGTATGCAACAGATTCTGTAAAGGCAGGGCCAAGAAGTGAACATGTCAGGAGTAAAATTGTCCAGAGCTGTATCCGACAGGTCAGAGGGTGACAAACTGGTCCATACAAGTCACCAGTTGTAAAGGGGGCCCTGGTGGCTGTTTTTGAAGTGATTGGTTCCTTAGGATCCCAAGAGTTAACACCACCCTTCAACTATTGCCCAGTGTTATGTATTAGGAAAAAATATTTGGAAGAAGTTCTTTACTCAGAGGGTGGAGAGGCCCTGGCACAGGGTGCCCCAAGAAGCTGCGGCTGCCTGTGGATCTCTGGGAGTGTTCAGGGCCAGGTTGGATGGGTCTTGGAGCTACCTGGATTGTGGAAGTTGTCTCTGCCCATGTCAGGGGGTGGGAATGAGATGGGCTTTAAAGTCCCTCCCAGCACAAACCATTCTGAGATTCTCTGATTCTATGATTTTTATGCTATTTTTTCATAAGTTTGCATAGTTTAATCAAGCCTGTGACTATATGTCTCCATTTTGTTTTCAGTCCCACGGTTTTGATAGCCAGATTAGAAACACGTGTTCACTGTGCAGTTGTGAAATTGAAACTGAAGAGCTCAGTTGACCCCCAAACACTGTTTCTGTTGCACTAATGACTGCTTGTTCAACACTAGATAGGACACATGTGCTTCATCAGTAAAAATATATTTATTGCAGTGCACATTTTTTCCCAGGAAATTTACATCAAAACCCTCCAAAGAGACCCTTGAGTTCTATTAAAATTTTTGAAATGTAGTCTTAAATGTTAATCATTCAATGAATCAGAGGCTGACGCCTTTTACTGATACCTTAAGAGAAATTTAATAATCAAGTGATTTTAACAGAACCAGAGGTAATAACAGGCACAAACTGAAACACAGGAAATTCAACCTGAACACAAGTAAGCAGTGTTTTTTTTTTAGAGTAAGGGTGGTCAGACACTGGACCTGGTTGCCCAGAGATGTTGCGTGCTCTCCATCTGTGGAGACACTCAAAACCCTGGACACTGTTCTGGGCATCCTGCTCTGGCTGACCCTGCTCAAGCCAGGGCTTTGGACTGAATGGTGCCTGCCAGCCTTAACCATTTAGCTGTGACCCTGATGGTCCCCATTGTCACCAGAGGCAACAGAAAGTCCTCCCTGCAGAGTCCTGGCTTAGTCAGAGTTTCAGAGGGTTTCAGGGTTTCACTCTGCAGTCCCAAAGCACTACACAAGGCAAAGGAAAATTATAGAGGGGTATTCTCCCCTCTTGAGTGCATCACCTTGACTCAGAAAGGACTTGAAAAGTGTGGGTTAATCTTTGTAAAGTTAGAAATGGCTCCTGACTTCTTATCTCAAAGTAATCGTGCTGGATTTGGGACCACCCCTGCTTCAGAATACTCAGAGCCAGGCTTTAGGAGCTAGTCACCCCTTTGCTTACTATTTCCCAGTGTTTTTGTGTTTCTGGTCACCAAGCTTTTGTGTTTCTGGTCACCAAGAATACTGGAGGAGTGGCAGGGAGCATCTGCATGGTTTTTGTCTGTGTGAAAGAGCAGCAGTTACAGAAAGTGCAGGATCTTGTGCCAACTTTGCTGCTTAGTCATCCTGCAGTAACTGTGACTTGGCAGCTGGTCTGACCCTGTCCCTTACAAATGTTTCCATTTATGGCTGGGATTTTTTATTTCCCTTTGCCTCCAATGGCCACACATCTGGAAAGCCTCCAAAAGGGAGAAGCCGTGGGTTTACATCAGGAGAAACCAGCTGTGTATATTCATACCTTAAATTTGAATCCTCTCTCACAGAAACACGCCACCCAGGATGCTCCAGGGATTCCTTAAGGGATTGTTTTGCCAGAAGCGGGTGCTGTGCCTGTCTGGTAGCAAGAGCACAGATGTCATTATGGTTGTCAATATTTTCCTTGCCCAGGGCTCGGATAAGCTGAGAAGGAGAAAGTTGCAGCCACGTGACCTGGTTGTCCCTGCGAGCAGCTGGGTGTCGTGACTAGTCCTGCCAGGGGCCCAGGAGAAGGGGTGGCTGTGAGAGCAGATGCTGGAGACCCTCAGGGCTGTGCCCATCCTGAATAGCTCCTAAGTGCTCCTTGCTGGCTTCTGGGAAGAGAGGATGTGGTCACAGGGACTCAACATGTGGGATCCAGGTTCCCTCCAGGTGTTACAGATGTGCAGATTTACGCTGCACTCTGCTCCGGCAAGGCGATGCAAAAAAGCATTCCTGGCTTACAAAGAGCTTTAGGGCAGATGAAGCAGAGTCATGACCTGAGCTGGAAAAGGGATGTGCCTGCTGCAAGCTTATTGCCATGCCTAGAGCTGAAGCCTCTGGGGGAATGGCATTGGGATGCTGCACCCCATCTTGTGACTTGTCTTGGTGCCAATTCCCCATGTCCTGCCCACATGGAGAACATGGATGCCTCATAACAACTGAGAAAAAACCCCAAATAATTTTCCTCACCCAGGGCACCAGACTGGAAAAATAACTTATCTTTCATTTAAGGCCAGATTCCCGCAAGGCACTGAAAATCCCGTACTTTTTGCTCCTGTTCCATGTATTTTTGTGGAAATTTAGTGTGTGAAAGAGGTGGCTGCAGGTGGTGGAGGGACTCCCCTCCCAGCCCTCCTTTCTTAACAGAAAGGGTGCTAAGATGGGAGCACTGACCTGACGACCTCCTCAGGTTACGGTTAACCTCACCATGTCTGAATTGTTTCCTTTCAAACCTTTGGCTGGGTTTGGGATATTCTATAGAAACATGGGAATTCTGGAGAAACCTCCTGCCAACAGAGCATCAATTTTTGCAGCCAAAAACACCTAATCTGTGCCAGAGCTGATTCCTCCACAATCATAGCATTCAGCACTTCTGAACAGGGAGTTGTGGGAAATAGTAAAGGTAAGATGATTTTCAGAAAGCTGGAAATGTAGGCCTTAGAAACAGAAAGAGCAGAAAAAATTAGAACTAGCTGCAGTGGCAAGGCCTGAAGGTAGAAAAAGTTACTATATTATAGTAAGCAAGGACATGAAACAATAGAGAGGGAAGGGAAGGGTAAGCTTTCCAAAGAAGACAAGCTCATTGTCGTGCTCCAGAAAAATTTTTCTTCCCTGCAGTTTTAGGAAAAAAAATTACAACTTTATGGTCTCATTTTTCAATGGGACCCTTCTAAAAGAGATCTTTTGTTAATAATGGATTAGGCTTTTCTTTCTTACAAGTCCCCAAAGACAATTTTTGCAACTACGGAGATAACAACACAAATCGTAATTAAACCCAGAACAAGACTAACTTTAACAGGTCAAGACTTTACAGTTATCTATTTAGCCCTGAAAAAATACTATCTTGCTTGGGCATTGCAAAATTCAGATGATTTACAAAATACATTGTGACATTTTTCAGGTGTTTGTTCTATTCATTATCCAGCCCACAAATTGTTACAAGTAAAATTGAGTTTTAGAGAAAAACCCATGCTAAGTGAAGAACCTTTGCTTGCTGTAACTCCCTTCACTAATGGGTCAGGGGAAACACATAAATCAGTAATAATATGGTTACATCAAACAACTAAAACATGGTAATCAGACATTCAAACAATAGAAGGCTCTCCTCAGATTGTTAAGTTTGCTACTGTGATTAGGGCTTTTCAACTCTTTCCACAACCTTTTATTTGATTACAGATTCGGCTTATGTTACTAATATAGTTAAAATAATAGAAGGATCAGTTTTAAAGGATGTTAGTAATAATACCCGATTATCACTGGCTTTCATGTCTTTATATAATTTTACAACACCAAACTCACCAATATTTTGTTTCTCACATTAAGGCTCATTCCTTGCTTCCAGGATTTATAGCAGAAGGAAATACAAGAACAGATAAACTGACAATAGTTGTTTCAAACACTTTACCATAAATTTTTAAACAAACAAAACTGAATTATACCTTTTTTCACCAAAACACTCAAGCACTTGTACAGTTGTTTCACATTTCCAAAAGTCAGACTAAAACTATCATTAGTACTTACCCTAATTGTGAACTTGTACAACCCCCTGTTTCTACAGGAGCGGTCAACCCACAGAGTTTACAGAACCTACAATTATAACAAACAGACATCACTAAGTACCCTTCCTTTATGAAATTTAAAAGCATCCATATGTCAGTGGACACATTCTCAGGTATGGTTTTTGCTTCTGTCCACACAAGAGAAATGAGTAATCATACATATCTACATTTTTTTCAAACATTTGCTTCACTGGGTGTGCTCCAAGAAGTAAAAACAGACAATAGCCCCACATATATATCCCCAAAAGTGGCCACATTTTTAATGGATTGGAGTGTTTGTCACACCTTTGTTATTCCTCACTTCCCCACAAGTCAAACAATTATTGAAAAGACACATCACATGATAAAACACATTCTAAATCAACAGAAGGGGGGAGTAGAGGTGACACCACAGATGAGATTGAGCAAAGCTTTATATGTTTTTAACTTTTTGAACAGCTCTTTTACAAAACCCGATCCAACAATTTTTAGGCATTTTTCAAATAACACACAGGCGAAACTGAAAAAAAATCCCCCTGTTTGAATTAGAAACCCTGAGACAGGGCAAATTGAAGGTCCTTTCCAACTAATAACTTGAGGCAAAGGGTATGCTTGTGTCTCTAAGTGGGCTCCAGTGAAGAACATCAAACCACTTCAGACACGAGAACACTCTGATGAGTCCAAAAGCAGAAAAACAAGTACAGAGAGCGAAACTGAGTGTTACGCTGGTGCTGGCTAGCTTTGCTTGCTTCTTGTAGTGCAAATTTGCCTGTGGAATAGCCAAAAACAAATGTTTGGGTGACCTTAGCCAAGGCAGCAGGCTCAGACACCATATGTCTGTCCAATTTGGATCCAGAAAAGCCTTTTTCAACCTGTCTATTCAGTGTGCCAGTAAAAGATTGGCCGATAACTATATATTATGATCCCTTGACCAAAAAGCAACTTAATAGTAAATCAGATGAGGTTGCCAACAGGAGCAATCCTGTGGCGGATTGGGACATTTGGACCAAAGAACTTCCTTAAAGCACCTTCTGAGCCCCAAGATTTGGAGATTATTGCTTCCTTAACAATGGATTTCTGTCTTATGTTTTCAGATAACAATTGGCAAGAGAATGATCCTCCAAAATACAATGTCACTCCCAATTACTCTGCTTACAGAAACTCAAGTGTTTTGTGCAATTACTCAGATAGTTGGGGTGGACTTTCCGGGGTTGACCAATATCCACGGCAATTACCAAAAGGACATCGGTTCATTTGTGGAGATAGAGCTTGGCAAGGCATTACATCACACCTTGAAGATGGTCCATGCAGTATTGGACAACTTACTCTTCTAGCACCTGGTGCTAAGACAGTGGTTAAGAAAAAACATAGAGGAAAAAGATTTGCACATCAATATGAAGAAAATTGTAACAGCAATTTTAGGCCCTGGAAAGTTGTGAAAAGAGTTTCAGCAGGTTTACTTCTACCCCAACTTACTTCTGCCATGGCATTGAAACTGTTAGATCGAGTTAGATGTTGGCTGAGTAAACAAACCAGTGTCATATCCATTGCAATCAGTGATATGCTGACAGACATCAGCAGTGTTAGACATGCTACACTTCAAAATAGATCAGCAATTGATTTTCTTTTACTGGCACATGGACATGGTTATGAGGAATTTGAAGGATTGTGTTGCATGAATTTGTCTGACCATTCTGAAAAGTATACATCCACAAAAGTATACAACAGCTGAAAGATTTAACAGCTCAAATCAAAGAAGACATTGAATCATGGTTAGACAATTTGTTCAAAGGATGGAGCTTTACACCTTGGTTGAGGGGACTTTGTAAAATAGGTTTATATGTGTTGGTTGTTTTAGTAGTGATATTAGTAGTAGTACCTCGCATAGTTCAGTGTGTGCAACAAATGATGGACAAAACTATCAAAAAAGTTTATCATACAAGAAAGAGAAGTTGGAAATGGAATCACAGAAAGTTCTCAAGATCTTACAGAGATTGTGGATGCAAGTATAGACACAGATGAAGGCTTTGAATTAAGCCCTTGGAACGGACGAGACTTACTAGAGCAGTAAATAGTAACTACGACTGGATTTGACTTATATCCTTTGAACAGACAAGATATTTTACAGCATTAAAATTGCTGTGATTGAAAAAAAGCAAGGCTTAAAGCAAACAACAGAGGTAATTCAAACAAGCAAAAAGAAATACATATTATAGCAGAGCTATGTAATGCAAGATGTTAATAGGCAACAAAGTTAACGCAGTTGCTTTTTGGTTGTACCGAGAGGGGGAAATGTGGGAAATAGTAAAGGTAAGATGATTTTCAAAATGCTGGAAATGCCGGCCTCAGAAACAGAAAGAGCAGGGAAAATTAGAACTAGTTGCAGCTGCAAAGTCTGAAGGTAGAAAATGCTACAATACTATAGTAAGCAAGGACATGAAACAGCAGGTTCAGTTTTAGACTTGGCTAAGATAGACCTTAAGACTGCAAGAAAACATGCTTAGCAAGATATTAGAAGGTTCTAAGCTTAATAATGATGTATTGTGTATTGTTAATAGAAAGCATACAAGCAAGCATTTTGTGAAGCAGGTGTATGTATACTTTTAGTAATTAGCTAAAACAACTGTCTGTAAGCTTTAGCAATATGCTATTGGCTAGAAAGTTTTTAAAATGTCCTGTAACAAAGAAATCTTTGACTGCTGCCATCTGTATGTGAGCTTTTGCCATCTATCTATTGTCTCAACCATGTAATGAGGCTGATGTTACAATAAAAGCTCAAGAAATGTACCCCAGCAGTCCCGTCCTGTTCGTGAAAAAAGTTCCCCAGCACAGGAGTCACTGTGGGAAGAACAAACACAGTGTTATTGCTGGAACCTGCTGAGGGAAATCCTGTCTATAGCTCTTGTTATGACAAGGATTCAGTAAAATAAGATCAGAGCTACTTAAAACCATCCCGTCACAGTGTAGAATCCCTCACTCTCATCCCTAATCACCAAGTTATCCCTTTCCTAAGATCTTGAGTCCAACCCAGTCCTTTCTCCACCCAAACAGGGAGAACAGGAGAGAAGCTCAGAAAGGAGTGAGACCCCAGAGCACTTCCCGCAGATCAGAAGTTGCTCTGGCATGGGTCCTGTGCCAAGTGCTTTCCTGATGGTCTGGATCTACGACCTTTACCTGACAGGGATGGAAAGTCCAGCTAGAGATTTAAGGAGTCCAAGTAGTTGCTGATGGTGCACTAGTGAGGAATCCTGGCTGGGAGGCAGCACTGAAACTGCCCCCAGAGAGAGAAGAGGGGAACCTCCATCACTAGAGATGGAACACCACCACACAGAGGGGTACCCCAATATTTAGCACAGGGAAATGGAGAGCTACAATGGAGCTGGGACATAGGAGTGGCTGGGATGCAGCTGATGGCTTGTGAGAACAGGCTGTTGGGACACAGAGTGTCCTGTGCAGGGCAAAAAAATCTTTTGGAGGGACAAGTGGAGGGATATGTGGAGCAGTGGGTCATTTCTGCTGTTTTAAGGGGCAGCCCCATGGAGTGACAGGGCATGGAGACTGCAACAGGTGAATATTCAGGTGGTGGATGTGTTTTGGGATGTCTGTTCTGCACAGAGAAAGGATGGAGGTTATTATAGGACCTCCACAGGGGCACAGAATGGAGATTGTCTCCTATGTGTGTTTAAACTTGTAACGCTTTCTTAATTTTTGGTGTTTTGTAGGGTGAGGTTGTTATCATGTAGGATGAGGGAATTTGAGTTCTACTCAAACTGTCCATGAGGAAAGGTAGCACCTGTGGACTGTATCTGTTAAAGGTGTGATGATGATAAATGACTTTGTCATGTAGAAATGATACAAACACATACCTGAATGGCACCTCTTAAATACATATTCTCCTGAAATGTGGACTTTGGGCTGCATGAAAGCAGCTCCCAGTTCTGGCAAAGGACCCTTAAGTCACACAATGCTGTTGAAACTATGGCTGGGGCTGCTCATGGGTGTCAGCAGCTCCAAGGCAGCAAACCCAGTCTGTAATCTTTGCTGGAACTTCTGGTGTTCTCCAGTCATGGATTTTGTTGGTAGCTGCAGCATCTACTCCCAAAGCTGCTGAGGGACAAAGATAGACTTAGCATCTCCTGTGCTCCCACACCTCTTCTCAAAGATTTCAAGAGCAAAACCCTGGACTGAAGGCAAGCTTGCTGTTTGCTCCCAGAGGCAAATCAGGACAAAGGCTTTGCCAAACCCAGCTGCTGTGTCCTGCTGCCAGCCCTCAGTACTCCTCCACAGAGGTGTCTGTCCACCATGGTCTCTCAATGGGATCCATATGTTCTTGATGAGAGGCCTGGAGAGCTTATTCATCCCTGGTCTGGGGTTTTCTATCAAGCACTCCTACAGCCTTCAATTATCTGGATTCCCCAGAAGGGATGTGAGAGACTGATTTCCACACAGGGCTTCCAGTGGCTCCTGCAAGTCCTTCCTTCCCCCATCCCTGCTACAGCATCCTTTCACACTGTGCTTGTCCTTGTGCCTCCCCAAGGATGGGGTCTACTGGATGGTATCTCAGTCACAGACTCACCTTTCCTCTCTTAGTGTCTGACAGAGATGTGGTGAGCAGACAGGTCATGGGCTCTGCCTTGGAGGCAGTGAGGTGTGCGAAGGCAAACCTGTGCTGCTCTTGGGGATGCTCACATAAGTTCGGCTGTTAAACCTTGAAGCTTCTCCTGTGAGCAGGTGAACCTGCCACAACCACTATCACAGGTTTGGGAAAGGTGCAAATTATTTACTTCATGACTTTATGGCAGAGCACATTTTTAATTTATTGACAGTAGTTTTGCTGCTGTCTGAAGAGGCACTCAGGTGGGTAATGCCAACCCTTTTGGGACTCCTTAGAGTGATGCAAGGGAAATCTCAATGTAAAATGAAACTCTGGCTTCTATGCCCAAGAAGACAGTTATTTTTAAAAAATTAGTAATGCATTATTTCTTCCTCATTTCTGTGTGTCTCTTTGCATTTTCATATTTGTAGATAGAGGCTGCCAGAGCCTGGATGGAGAAGGGACAGAAGGGAGGGTGAAGAAGTGTAGGTAGAAGAACTCTAGGTAAAAAGAAGAGCTGCAGGTAAAAGAAGAACAGTAGGTAAAAGAAGGACTGTTTGTAAAAAAAATTGTATGTAAAGGGAGTGTATGTAGAAGCCAGTGAGTACGTGCCTGCACTTTCCTCTCCTCACACTTCATTCTATTTATCACACACTGAAGCTGGAAAATCTCAAGCCTCTTTGGACTGCAGATAAGCACTCCAGCTCCACTGGCAGCCTTAAGTAAAACAAGTATAAACATAAGATGTTATTTATTGTGTGCATGATCAAGATTATTTCCTTTGATGTTGGAGATTGAGCTCACGTTAATGCTCCAATTAAGTGCACAGAATTTCAGTTACCCTGGTAAAAGGGGATGTTGCATCTCCAGCAAAAATATTTAAACTTCCGTGTTACCCTGGTCTCTTGGCTTGATTTAAGGTACCATCCAGAAAGGAATCCAAGGAAGGATGGAATATAGCTCTCCTAACTCATTCTGCAGAGTACTTGCTTTGTCTCAGAGGAATACCTATTTAATAATGAACCTTTTTTATTTTGTTTTGCTTTGGGGTTTTTGTGGGGGTTGTTGTTTGTTTGTTGATTTTTTCGTTGTTACTTTGTAGTAACACATTTGAAATCAGCTCAGATAAGAATCTTTGTCTTAACACTGATTATGTATCTAATTATATTACATTTCTTACATGCTTGAAACTCCTGTTCAAACTTTTAAGACATTTGGTGCAAATACTGTTTTCTTTCCCCATTCATGTGATGGTAGAGGGGAAATTTTTATTGCCATGTTGTATTTGGCCAGGAGGACAATTAATTACGGAATTCTAAATTTCTTTAGCATAAAGAGAGCCATAAATGGGACGAGGGCCTTGTTTTGTGTTAGAGCAAGAACTCCAGCATGTGTGTATGGGAAGGGGAGGTGTTAAGTGTTGTGCCAAAAGCACAAGCAACACCCTGCTGTACGTGACCTGGGAGCTGAGCACAGGGTTCCCTGGATCCACATCAAATACGTGAGGAGCAGCAGCCGTGGGGCAGTGGAAAAGCTCAGCAACCACAGGAACAGAAGTTGGGAGGATGCCCACACCCTCCCCAAACAGGGATGTCTGCAGAGCGGGAGGCCTGCAGCCTCCACCTTGGTGGAGGGAAGTAAGTCCTGAAGGGCTCAGTACATAAAGCCAGGCCAAGGAAGGCTGAAGACAAGTTGGGATTTTGCTTCCTGTGTGGATGGTTGAGGTGGACACAGATTTCAAGGGTCTCACTACAGTTCTGTGGCACCTCTGTGTGTGTGTGCCTGTGGCATACACTGTTAGCAAGACTTGAATCAGCTGCAAAATTTTGGGGTTTCAAGTTATTTTGCAAATTATTGTGATTGGAAATTTAACCTTGAAAACTTTGGCCCCATACTGAGGTCATGAAAGGGGTAGCAATGGAATCTGTTGCTCCAGGACTGCACTGGTCTTCCAGAGAGTTTGGGGGAATGGAAGTGAGTTGCCAGACACAGCTCCCAACCACTGCAGGAGCTCATTCCTCAGCCTCCCAGAGGATTCTGGGTTTTCAAAAACCTCAGTTTAATGCTTTCTCTTGATGAACATCTTTAGTAGCAAGCTGCAAGCTTGAAGTCACGGATGGATTTTCTTTTAGGATCTGAATAACAGGTCCCTAAAGCCAACACAACCTCCCTCACTGGTTTCAGTGTTAGATATTTTTTTTTCACATTTCCTTTCTAAATCCTCTTTACGAGTCTCATTGAAATGGGAATTAGATATAATCTGACTCAAGGATTCAGCTCCATACAAAGGCTAATGTTGGAAACACTTTTTTTGTTTAAGACCCGCGGGCAGAGACAAAGCTGGGATTAAAGACACAATTAGCATTCCAAATAAATCAGCTCAATTAGTGACCCCCCAAGAGGCCACCCGGCCTGAGGGAAGTCACTGAAACCAGGGCCAGTCCCCTTCCAGTGAAGCAGCCTACACTGATATACCCCTCAGATTCAGAAAAAAAAAGCCTTTTTTTCCCTATCTGCTCCATTTCAGCCCCCTCTTTTCCCAGGATAAGGCAATAATGAATTCCTTTCCTTTCTATTTATACGCATTAGTCATTGCAAAAGTGTCCCCATAGATTTATGGTTCAATATAATGAGTATGTCTTGAGGGAATATTATTCATGCAGTTAGCTGAAATCTAAAGGAAAAAGTCTCTATTTTAGTTTAACCTTAGCCAGAGTAGTCATTTCATGGCAAAGGGTGGGGGCAGGGAGGGGGCCGCCTGTAGGCTGCACCTCCAGGCTCCAGCAAATGTTTAGATAGGAAGAAAAATGAAATTTCTTTCCTAGGTCTGTACATGGTGTTAAGGACCATGGGTGGGGTGGGATGGGATGTGACTAAGTTTAAAAAATGTACTTTTTTTCTGAACCATCACCAGTAAAAGGCTAGGGAAGGGGATGAGGTTTCCTCTATAAACTATGTGGGGTTTTTTTTGCCGTTAATTTCATGGAAACACCACTGCAATTTTTTCCTTCTCGTTTCTCGGGTGACAAGAAAACAAAACAAATGCAGCTGGGTTGTTCTGCTCTTGCTGTATTGCACCATGAAGCCCCAAAGACTCACACTGTGTGTTTTAACTCTTTTCCCTCCCTACCCAGGGCTGCAAAACTACAGATGGCCTGAAATCTCCACAGAGATATCTTGGGATTATCCAGCATGTGTTCCAGGCCACGGAGGCATCAGCCATCACTCTAAGGTCCTGCCCTGCCAGGGAGCTGGAATGCAGTTGCTTCACTATGCAAAGGTTGAGTGAGTCAACAAGTTTTGGGACTCAACCATCCAGACTCGCTGCCTGGAAAAAATGTGCTGCAAGAGGAGAAAGCAGATTAGGAAACTGGTAAAAAGCAAAGTATTCTGGGAGAAAGTGCTTCAGTTTGTCCTTTCCCGATTCTCTCTGTTCTCTGTCTACCCATTTTTCATAGAGTCTAAGAATCCCCTGAGCAGGAAGGGACCAACCCAGTTCAGCTTCTGGCCCTGCCCAGGACACCCCATCAGTCCCACCATGTGCATCCCTGAGAGTGTTGTCCTAATGCGCCTGGAGCTCGGGCAGCCTTGCAGCCACTTCCCTGGGGAGCCTGGTCAGTTCCCCCGCACCCTCTGGGAGTTGAACCTTTTCCTGATATCCAACCTAAACCTAAATAATTTGCTTGTTGTGTTCACATAATGATCTTGTGTTGGTGCTGCCTGGCACTTCTGGGAGAACCCTGGGCACCCTCTCTTTCTCTGGTATTGAAATGCCCGAGATGGCATGCCAGCCCCTCCATGATAGTGAGGAGACCCAGAAATGCTCTGGGACTTTCCCCTTCTAGAAGGGATAAGCTCCAGAAGATGCTGTAAAAAGCTGGCTCTAGACAATAAGCTTGGACTGAGGAACTGAAGGTACAATATTTTACTAGAAGTTCATAATTATGGCCTTAATTACTCCAAAGGCCAAAAGAAATTGTGCACCTTGGCACAGGAGCATCCCTGCTGCTTCTTCAAGCTGCTGTCCTCAAACACATTCTGAGAAGGGAAATCTTGAGCAGGCGATAAATATTGGAGCAAGGGCCTCCACACTAATGGCATGTAAACAACCATTTCAGGAAGATTATTAGAACTCATAGAGAATCAGACTTTCTCACCACTATATCTACACAGTGTAGAGACCCTGGGATATCTTCACCCCCCTAAGGATCTTGAGCTCTAGCTTAGTCTAGTCTAGAAAAAACACAAGGCTACAGATATTGGCCTGTGCCTGTCAAAGCTTCAAAAGTGCTGTAGGTTGGGAAAACCTTAGGGTTGTTTAAAATAAAATTCTAGAAACTGCAAACAGTCCTTCCTTATGTGTTGGCAAGCAACAATTTGCAAGCACACAAAGTTGTATATAAAAAAGTGGGTGCTAAGTAAATAAGAGCTGCAAGAGCACAGGGGACTGAAAAGTTAACACTGGGATAGTAAAATAGGAAAAATTATGCAACGCCTCAGATTGTACTGGTGTGTTCATGAGCACTCTCTAAGCATCCTGGAGCAGTTGGCTTTAATGGCCTAAATCCCAGGAAATGCTGCTAAAATATGGTATAAAATGAATATTGGCTTTTTTCTTCAGAAAGATTCCCTTTTGTGCCTCATCTTACCACAATTTGAGAATGTCAGGCTCAGTGGGGGCTGTTGCTCACATGCATGAACTGGGTTAATCCAGAAAAATAAGTTTATTTTCTTTTATTTATATACATATATACATATATACATACACACACACACACACACACACATATATATATATATACACATATACATATACATATATATATATATATACACACAAACATAGATATGTTCCTTTAATAGATGTCTTCTCCTGGGCAAGATCTGCCAGAGATGCCTTGGAGTTAGCCAAGTCTGTTTTGGGAATATGGTCCAGCACAGGGGATGTTGTAGTAGGATTCTGCTGAAGACCACCAGACCACCTGATGAAGAAGAGGAGGTGGATGAAGTATACATCAGGCTCTTGGAGAAATCTTTAGAGCCACAGAAAATCTTGGAGAAATCTTTAGGATGGGCACGAGCACCACAAAGAGGTTTCTGGAATGGTTTGAAGGCAGGTTCCTGATGGAGCTGATGGATGAACCAACCAGGAGAGATGATCTTTTGGACCCACTACACAAACACAGGGAAGAGCTGGCTAAAAAATGAGTGAGTTGGAGGCAGCCCTGTCTGAAGGGACTGGGGCACTTCAGGGGGTGAGAGAGGTCAGCAAGGCAAAGAGCAGAATGACAGCCCTGAGCCTCAGAGGGGTAGGGATTTGCCTGTTGGGGTGAAGGAATACTAACACATTGTATGAATTGAGCTTGAAAGTCACAACCCTGGAAGTGTCCAAGCCCAGGCTGGACAAGGCTTGGAGTGACCTTATCTAATGGAAGGTGTCCCTGGCCAAGGCCAGGGGTGGAACTGGATGAGCTTTAAGGTCCCTTCCAACCCAATGCATTGCTTGGTTCTGTGAATAGGAAGCAAGAATTTCAGAAAATGGCAACTATAAAAAAGCAAAAAATCCATCCTTCTGTTTGTCACCGGTGAAAATGCTGAGAATATCTGCTGCATACTTATGAAGAGTTGAAAACCAGCATGCATTGTTCTCAGTAAGCACTTAACAATTTTGGCCTAGTTTTCTGTTCTCTGCTCACAGTTAGAAAACAAGACCCTTGGAGACCACTGCATAACATCAGAATGACATGAAGGGTGGTTGCAATTGCAGACAAAGGCACTACAGTAGCTGCTTTCCAGAGAACCCATAAACCACATGTACACACATGTTTGAAACAGGGTGTTCACATGTTATTAATGGCTACAAGTCAGATTTAAAAAAAAGAAAAAAAAAGGAGCAGATACACAGTTTATAAAGGAACAACTAAACAAACCATAAAACACATTTCAGTTTACAAGGAGATGAAATGAAATTAAATAGTAGCCATCTGTGCCTTACTTCCAATTCTGCAGAGTCAGTTGTAGAGGAGAGCAGACAATCAAGCTTTTGTCTTTCTTTCCACCCTTCATCTTCTTCAATTTCCTCTCTCTCCATTTTAAATATAGTGGAATACTCAGTATCTTTTCAGTACAGTGTGTTCTGTGAGGTGCAATGATAATTTGCAGGTCAGATAGAATCATAGAACCATTAAGACTGGAAAAGAACTGCAAGGTCACCAAGTCCAACACAGAAGGCAACTAATCCATATCCATGCACATCCTCTGCAAAATATCTTTCCATGAAATCTGCCATTCCACTAAAAGGAAGAAGAAAGAAAGGAAATTTATTTGAGGATTAGGAAAAGGAGCTAAAGAGAGCACACCCATTTTCCCTCAGAGCTTCGTACGTCCTCAGCCCATTCTTAAGGAAAAAACCCTCAATTACAGAAAACTAGCTCAGGCCTTTAACATCAGTTCTAAAAGAAGATGTAAAAGAAACTCAAAAAACAAACACCCCCCCCCCCCCAAAAAAAAAAACCACCTCAAACAAAAAACCAAAAACAAACACAAACAAACAAACAAAAAACCAACCCCCCCCCACACACACACACACAAAAAAAAAAAAAGGCAGCAGAATATTTTGAGTTATTTTGCCCCATTTTCCACCACTTTAACATGCCTGTGTGTCAGACTGCCCCAGCTTAAGACAGGAACTTGCCAGGTGTGCCCATCTATGACAGAGGTGTAAAGACGCTAATATTCCTACAAATGTCATGCAAATGGATATGTGGGCAGATGAAAAATACCAAGATTGCCTTTTTTATTGAGGCAAGGTGTACAGCAGGGAGCTGTTCTGTAAAATATACAGGAATCCTCTCAGGGACAAGGCATTTTGTCATATCAAATTGCAAGGAAAGGTTTTGATTTGACATGAGAAAGTTCAAGAACTGCACATAGAAAGTTAAAGGTAGGTGCTTTGCTCAAGAAACTGCAGAGAAACGACAAGACATGCCAGTCTGGGAGGAGGAAGAGGAGATGTGGATGTATGGGTCAGTGGTCCACTCCTCTCCAAAGTCTGGGCACTCACCAGCACTGCAAGGGACAGATGTGCTGTTGAGCTGCTTGTGATAAGGCTTCTTGCTAGAGAAACAGTTTCTGCAGGGGCAGGTTCACCTAGAAACGACTGCATTGAATGGATTGAATGGAAAGCAACATTGACAGGTACCCATGGACATAACAGGGCTTGGACACAGCAGCAAAGCAGGAAAAACAAATGGCCTGGAATGTGACATATTCATTGGATCACTGGCAGGTGGATGGTTTGCTCAGGTGATGTCTGGTAAATCATTGTCAGCAAAAGCTGGACCCCTCCTCGCTACTAAAGATGCTCCAGAAGAAAAGGGACCAACCCATTCAGAGTTTCAGGAGGGTCCCTGGAAAGCAACAGCCTCACAAAATCCTTCTTTTGCTCTTCAAAGTTATAGCTCAAGGAACAACAGGCTGTGTTGCTGAAAGTCACTGCTGTTGTCCATATTTTTTGTTCAGACATTTGCCTCTATTATTCATTTAGCAGAGCTAAAAAGACCTTGTGAATTTAAAAGTAATTAAAAAATACTACAACAACAAAGTCCTTGAGCTCAAGGAGTGTTTGGACAATGCTTTCAGGCACATGGTGTGATTTTTGGTGCTGTTCTGTGTAGGGCCAGGTGCTGGACTCAATGTTCCTTGTGAGCCCCTTCCTACTCAGGATACTCCCTGATTCTATGGTTCTATGAACCCAAATCAAGAAATTAATTAATAAAAACCGGTAATACTCAGTCTTGGCTGGCTCTGAGGAAGGCTTGCATATTTGCAAGGGCAATGACTCCACGATACTGTGCAAGCTGCTCTTTTTTGGAATGTTCTTGTTTTCATTTGTTCCATTCAGGACACGTTACTAGGATGGAAAGAGGGGCAGGACAGTAGGGGGGAAGAAAGAGAAAGACTATTTTATGGTATAAATAAAGATGTCGGGCATCAATGCCAACCCCGAAAAGGGGCCTCTCATCATGGAAAAATGAGACTTCTTCCAGTTCGCGTCAAACAAAGATGCCTTCAGCTCCAGAGCGGAAAGCCTCCACCCAGCCCACCCCGAGCCGCGTGGGAGCGGAGGGGAGAGGAGCCTGCCAGGTCTCGGTAGACCCACAGTGACTCTCCGTGGATGTTCGGAGCTACTGCAACAAGACTCTGCCGATTTTGGAGGAGGAGGAACTCAGAGGGCAGTTTCAGACGGCCGGGGAATAGCGGAACTGGGCTGGAGACACCTCCGCTGCTCCTCCCGGTCCCTCATTCCGCACATCCCAGCACGCAGAGCCGGGAGCCACCCTCCAGCCGGGGATGCGGGAGCCTTCCTGACACCGGCCACTCCATAGAGCCCTTTTTCCTTACGTTGCAGAGGGATTTGGGGACGAAGTTTTAATGACCTAATTTTCCAGGTAGGCAGACTTTTTCACTCCGAGTTCAGGGCTTCTGTGGCTACTTACTGACAGAGCTCCAGCTGGGAATAAAAGAAATCCCTCTGAAATTTCAGCTGCTGCTTACTGGCTTTCCAGCAAGGTGCCTATTTTGCATTTAGACAGTACATGCTATAAGAGAATATAAATTTTTCCTTTACTTTCAGCTCTTGGCTAGTTTTGGTGTTTTTCCAAGGTTTTGGGTTTTTTTTTTCCAGGTGTAAGCAGTGTGGACCACAAGCTGCCAGGGCCACAGGTCTAGAAAATCCCTCAGTTGAAGGGGGTGGATTAGTTCAGCAGCTACAGTGAAGTGATAGCAGCAGGGCAAAGAACTCCTCTGCTGTGTGATTTCCCCTTGAGTTTTGGGATTTCGGAAGATATGATTTAGACTCACCTGTGGCCCCTGTCTCCTATTTATGCTGAATTACATCAGCACAAGCTCCTCTATTTTGGGAGCTGGCAGCACATTTAGGAATGCCTGGGAATTCGTTGGACTTAGTGGCAGGGGTTTGCTCCCCTCAGCCTTCCTGCAGACCAAACTTTCCCTGGCTGATATCCCTGGATAATTATATTGGAAGATCTGGAGTCTCTGTAGCTGAAACCTCTCCCCTGGGTGCTCTGCCCAGGGATGAAAATTACAAGGCAAGTTTGCTAGTGGCTGCAACCAGCACTGAAATTCCCTCCTCATGCAGCGTGCAAACCACAGGCACACAAACAGGAAGGAAGAGGAGGTGCATTTATAAGAGTTTTGTTCCAAATGGGACACATTTTTATTTTTTAGTTTCATTTATCAAACATCTGAGTGGAGAAAATGCTGCATGCACAAGCGAGTGACACCACAGGCATTGCATGCTGGTCATGGCCACAGAAAATGCTTGGACTGAGCAGCAGGAAGGCTTCAAACTTTATTCTGCATATTTTAGCACAGCTAGCATAACTCTCCTTCCTTGAGAGGAATGCAATTTGTGTGGCTTTAAGTTTATGTGGCTTTAGATAAGTTCCTTGAAGGCAGTGTTAGCTTAGAGAGCAGCGCATCCCGATTTTTGTGAATTTGGGGAACAGTTTGGTCAGTTACAATGACTGTTCTGGTATTGGAGGAGACATACATAGTGCGCCAGGGGGAATTTCAGGAATATCAATGTGTAGGATAAAGCAGACAATGGCTCTGCCTGGCCAGGTTCATGAGGTGACATTTCCACTGCACTGGGATCTGTTCAAAGTAATAGTTGGGATTTGCTCTAAGATGTGAGAGTGCAAATAACCAGATATAATTTGCACATTTGAGCCACTGCAAGTAAATTTTTTGCTGTAATACCACTTTTGGTTCAGTTGCTCGTGCTGGGAAGAGAAATAAGCAGAGAACTTGGGTCCTCCTGCAAGGCCACTCTTTTGCAGGGCTCTGTCTAGACAAATCCATATATTTTTCAGTTATGTGTGTAACAGCCAGATCACCTGGGATCACCGTGTGGGACCAGCAAAGACTATGCATTTTTCTGCACCTGAGGTAGGAGCACAGACCCTCATTCAGGGAGAATGGTGCAAAACAGTGCCCTCAAAAATTTTTCAGACGATCCACTGCTTGAGATTCCCTATTGTTTTTCCCTTGTGTGCATCTCATGGCAAAAGAGGTGATGCACTCAAAAATACAAATACTGAGAGAAGGCTTCATAGGAACAAATGTCCTGCTCTGGCAGAGAGAGAAAAGTCAGGGAAGAACAGGATGGTCAGACCCATGTGTCCAGGCATTATGAGTCAGCTTCCGATTTTCTCTTTGCATTAGTTTTTTGAACTGTTTGTATTCAAAAATTGCATTCAACATACAGAAAACAGTCTGAAATACTAGTGAAATCTGAGGTTTCTATCTCAGCATCTTTCAATGGCAGGTGAAACTTTAAATCAAATATCAAATGTTATGGGGTTTGCAAGAGCATCACAACAGCTGGTGGTGCTCCGAGGATGACAAAATGGGCAGCATTGCCCAACCCAGCCTTGGACCCTGAGGTGGGTACTGGAGCTCCCAACAGCCCCACCATGTATCCAGGGGGGTTAATACCAGGTGGGATGCTGGGAGAGCTGGAGACTAACGTAGCTCAGGGTGCAGAGTGGGATAGAGGAGATGGTGCAAGAGGACCCCAGGGAAGTGAGTTGTGTCTCGTGTTTTCGGGAGTCGCTTTCCTGCTTGTTATTCTGCACTGTCCAAGGTTGTGGTGCTTCACTGACCCAGTCTCAGGCCCCAGGGATTGTGGGCAGGAGCCGTCCTGTGCCAGAGCTGGCCCTGGTTACCAGGCCAACTGCTCTGCTCTACAGTGCCTTCCCACCCACACACACAGAGGGAAACAAGAGGGAGAGAGAGAGAGGTGGTTAAACTCAGCATGCAGTGATGAGTCAGACACTTGGCCAAAGCCCTCAGTGCTCCCAGCCTCTCCAAAAGTTAATGTCTCCATCTTCCTTAGTTAAAGGCTGGCTCTAAAATGGTGCTGTCTGAAGGCTCAAAGCTGTTGTGTCCTACAAAAGATCAGGATCTCCTGCAGCCCTGTTTTATGAAGGGCAAACAAAACAAGGAAAATCTGCAGTAGGCTTAGAGGGGTGAAATCTTGATCTTAACTAAAACACCCGTTTAGCATGAAAGCATTTTATCCTTACCATACCACTTTTATTCTCTGTAGCACAGTGGAAGTTTAGCCACACTGACTTGTGCAGGGACATCATAGAATCGTAAAATGGTTTGGGTTGGAAGGGACCTGAAATCCCATCCCATCCCATCCCATCCCATCCCATCCCATCCCATTCCCTGCCATGGGCAAGGGCACCGTCCACAAGACCAGGTTTCCCCAAGCCCCATCCAACCTGGCCTTGGACACTTTCAGGGATGAGGCAGCCATAGCTTCTCTTGGAAACCTGTGCCAGGGCCTCCCCATCCTCACAGGGAACAATTTCTTCCCAATACACCACATAACCTTGCCCTCTGGCATTGGGAAGCCATTCCCCCTTGTCCTATCACTCCAGGCACTTGCCCGAAGTCCATCTCCAGTTCTCTTGTTGCCCCTTTTGGTACTAGCAAGTGCTGTAAGGTCACCCCTGAGCCTTTCCTTTTCTAGACTGAAGAATCCAAATTCTTTCATAAGCACAAGCCCTTGTGTGGAGGAAGGTTGTCACTGTTGTAGGGTCTCAGCAGTACTGACACCTACCTTGCCAGCATAAACCAGTTTGCAGAAGCCTGTGGTGCACTGCAGCTGGCACTGTAAACTGGAACAGGACATGTCCCACCAGGCAAGAGCTAGGGCACCATGTAGAGAGAGGTCTCAAGGGATGCCAGGGAGGGCTGAGTTGCTTGTATTCTACAGTAGTGCTGTTCCTCAGGCAGCTGTGGCAGAACTTAGCTGCATTGCTCACTTGCCTTTCCCCTGCATTGCCATTGCCACTGCATGCTCAGTGTCCCTTCAAGCCTTGGACTATTCCAAAAGTTACCCCAAAAAAAACATTCAAGAAAGAAGCTGTCTTTTTGGACTGGATTCAGGTCTTTTTATCATAACAGACATCCCACATGCCCCTTTTTGGTTAGTGTTGAGCTGGCTACCATGCAGAGAAGCATCTCTGGGCCACAACAGGGCCATGTTGGTTGGTTCTGGGGTCATCTGGACACAAAGGTGAGCATCTCCCCTTCCTCCATATTCCATGATGATGACAAGTGTTGCTTAAATGTTGCCTGAGAATATCCTTTCAAATCCCACATACCTCTGAACACTTCCATACATTCCTAAGAACTTTTCAGACCAGATCTCTAACTCTTCTGCAGCTTTAAGTTGTCATAACCCTACATGAAATAAACTCCCATATGCAGCTGGGCCTTGGAGGCATGGTGATGGGTTGAGCACTGAAGATGTGCATTTCTTCAAGAGGTTTTTTATTTGTCCTTTCCTTCTGTGGGTTTACAGGGAGCATTGACTGTCTTTGTGTCATGCCAGCAGAGTCAGGAGATTGTGCATCATGTTTAACATATAACTTGTATTTTCCCACAAGCATCTGAATATCCTGAGGGGCTGCTGAGATGTTTGGACAAGCCTTGTTTCCCACTCTCCTTTGTGTGGCTCTAGTTCCTCTCCGTGCCGCTCAGCTTGATGTGGATGTTGGAGGTGTCAGTCCTACCTCCTGTGCAGGTATTAACCAAATAATTTGGGTCACCTTTGTGGGCAGCAATTTTAACAAAAACAATGTTCAGTTGTAGAACCTACTTACCAGGAACCGATACTGGGACATTCCACCTCCCCTGGCCCTTTGCACTCCTGTGTTAACAATCCATCTGTGGGGAACACCATCCTCCACCCAAAATCATGTTTCCAGGTTTGCTTTGGTGTGCAGAGAGCTAGAGATGGAAGAGCTGGGGTCTGCCAGTGGTGGTCTCTCCCAGCAGGTGCAGTAACAAACACCAGTCAGTCTCCAGCAGTCAGCTCTCTATCTGAGACCAGAAAATTGTTCCCTTTAAATCTGGTGATTTCCTCACTTTTCAGTTACACTGCAGAGGTGATTTACGGGTCCAGCCTGACTCTTACCAAAAAAAGCAAGATTTTCAAGATTGATTTAGTACTGAGCAGTGCTGGATTAATGGTTGGACTTGATAATCTTAGAGGTCTTTTCCAACCTTAATTATTCTGTGATTCTATAGCAGATCTTAGAAGTCCTGGTCACTGGGGAACAATCTGACCTAAACACAAGTGTCACTTCTAGAGCTAGGTGAGACTTGTGCTTTTCCTGGCATCACACTTGGTCCAGGTGTCTGGGGGACAGCAAAGGGGGTGCATGAAGTGCTCTGACATGGTCTGAATAAATGTCCCCATGCAGAAAAAAGGAACTGCCCCATCAATGTCTACTTCATCATTGACACCTCGGAGAGTGTGGCTCTGCAGACTGTGCCCATCCAGAGCCTCGTGGACCAAATAAAGCGGTTCATCCCCGTGTTCATCGACAAACTGGAGAGCGAGCTTTACCAGAACCAAGTCTACATCACCTGGCAGTTTGGTGGGCTCCATTACTCAGACGTGGTAGAAATTTACAGCCCTTTGACAAGCAGCAAAGACATTTACCTGCCCAGGCTGTCTGCTATCAATTACCTGGGCCGGGGCACCTTCACGGACTGTGCGATCTCCAATATGACCCAGCAGATCCAGACCCAGATGGCCAATGGCGTCAACTTCGCGGTGGTCATCACCGACGGCCATGTAACGGGCAGCCCCTGTGGGGGGATGAAGATGCAGGCTGAGAGGGCACGAGACATGGGCATCAAGCTGTTTGCGGTGGCCCCCAGTGAGAAGGTGTACGAGCAGGGTCTGCGGGAGATCGCCAACCTGCCACACGAGCTGTACCGCAACAACTACGCCATCACTCAGAGGGACACCCTGGAGATCGATGTCAACACCATCGACAGGATCATCCAGGCTATGGTAGGTGCAAGGAGGGGAACAGGGGGCACAAGAGGAGCAGTTCACAGATGGGAGATGCTTTCCCTTCTATTGGCTTTTGGAGATAACCTCTAGTAGGGAAAGTGGAGCCTTTTTCTGGTACTTAGCCAGGATGCCTTGGTTTGTGTCTCCATTTCCCAGCATGTCTGGGCAGGTTGCCACCCTAGTCCTGGCTCTTGCTGAAGACCAGGCCATACCCCAGCCTGGTCCCCGTGCAGGGGCATGTGGAAGAGTGTGCCACACTGAGACACATATTCACCATCAGCTTGGTCTTTGAGACTCCAGCTGTGAGGCGCTGTTAATCAGGGGCTCTCCAGAGGGCATCTTTACAGCCAGGGGACCTTTAGCACCTCCTCTCCCTTACCAGCACACTCCCCTCCAAGGGTGAGCTGCTGTCTCCCCTGTGGGACTGAGCAACTTAACTGATCTTCTTCCTCCTGTTCTCTCCTTTGCAGAAACACGAAGCCTATGGCGAGGTAAGTGAGCAGCATCTCTATGCCTTTGCCACATGACAGGTTTAATTTACCCCAGTTAGAGCAGAGCAGCTCACACCCCAGAACAGCATGGACCTGCATGGGATGGGTCCCTGCCCACCTGTGGATCAGGACAGTCTAGGGACACATTCCCTTATCCAGGGGTTGTAATGGCACACTGGACTCACTTCCTGCCTCCCCCTCACCTGCAGTGGGTTCTGGTCTATGGAATAGACTAATTTCTTCACTTTAGAGGCACATTACATAAGTGCTGCCTCTGCTGAAGCTCCTGCCCTGCTAGTACCACAGAGGCAGAGTTTGGCACACAGGGTGTGCAGGGGATGCTCCAAAGAACATGCCAGTCCCATGATGATGGCAGATAAGCAAGCCCCCATCACCTCTAACACTTGGCAGTCTTGTTCTTCCAGTCTGGGCCCAGAGCCAAGCTATAATGAGCATGCTCATGACAACTTTCCACTCTTAATTTACGGGCAGCCCTTCTTTGTGTGCTTGTTGCTGCTTCAGCCCTGACCCAATAGATTTTAGCTCTGAGTTGATGGGGAGAGGCATGTGGAGAGCTGTGAGTGCAGAGCTGAGCTGAGTTTGGGATGCATACTGTCAGTACCTCAGTTTAATTTCTTGTATTTCAGTGCTACAAGATGAGCTGCCTGGAGATTGCAGGGCCACCTGGCCCCAAGGGATACCGAGGGCAGAAGGTAAGTTGCTCTTAGCTGTGGGAAAGGCAATAATGCCCCTGCCTGCCACAACCATTGCAGCATGCCCTAGACCTCTCCTCACCTCAGCTGCCTTCTCAGGTAGCACCCAGGTAGGAAATACCCCCCAGCATCTGTCTTGGCCCTGGGCGACACAGCCAGCACTGGTGTGCCCATGTTTGTGCCAAGGCTGATGCACTGCCAGCTGTGCAGAGAAACACCAGAGCACCTGAGGACATCAGGACTGAGGCAGCAGTTGTTGCTGAGTTCCCCACTCCCAGAGCAGAGCTCTCACATGCACAAGGGTGTCCCACTCTCCTGTTCCAGCTCTGTGTGCTCTGGTCTCCTAGAAAATGCCATTTTCTCAGTCAGCACCAAGCCTGGACTTATGCTGGGTTTTTCCTTTCCTTAGGGTGCAAAGGGGAACATGGGTGAGCCAGGTTCCCCCGGGCTGAAGGGACGACAGGTGAGTTGTGGAAAATCCTCCCCTCAGTTTGCTATACCTCTGATGACCTCAAGATAACGCTCCTTGCCTTCCTTCCCAAAGGGCGACCCAGGTATTGAAGGTCCAATCGGATACCCTGGTCCCAAGGTGAGAATTGCATAGCTGACGGCTGAGCTCTTCGCATTCCCTGATTTTTAGTAAAGAAAGGGGAGCTTTGCTTCTCCCTCACACCTGCCCATTTCCCATCCCAGACCCCTGCCCTCAGCTCCTGCTGATTGCCCAGGCACTAACACAGGGATTTTTTTTTTTTTTTTTTTTTTTTGTTTTGTTTTGTTTTTTGTCCAGGGTGTCCCAGGACTGAAAGGAGAGAAGGTGAGAAAGAAGAGGCGGAATGGTTGGCTGGCACATGGCAGGGACCACACTCCTTTCTGATGCACAGAGGAGAGATTAGCTGTCATGGGGAAGGATAGCAACCCTATTAATGTGTAACTGTGGACCCGGGGAGGGATTTTCAAGGGCATCGCAAAGCCTGTCTCCTCCTTCAGGCTTTGATCACGGTCTGGTGAAGCGGGAATGGGTTTAGGATGTAAATGGAGGGTGAGAGACAGGTGTTGGGGATGGGGACCAAGGTGGGAGGGCAGGGTGGTGGGGGATGCAGATCATGTCTGACTTCCTGTCCTCTTCTTCTCCCAGGGAGAAATTGGATCTGATGGACGGCGTGTAAGAAAGAACATTTTCTAACTTGCATGCATTTCCAGGTCCCAAACCCTTGGACTGTGTGTTAATAGATCTTTTTTTTTTTTTTTTTTTTTTTTTTTTTTTTTTTTTCCCCATGATCCAAGGGTGCCCCTGGCTTGGCAGGAAGGAATGGCACAGATGGACAGAAGGTAACTCGGAGCATTGGGAGCACCCCGTAATGTCGCTGCTGCTGTTCCGTTTCTTCTTCTTCTCCCCTTTTCTCCCCGTTTAAGGAATACATTTGCTATTTGTTCTCTGGCTGTTGACAGATAAGGTCATTATTAACTGTCAGCAAGAAAAGCTGTGTTTTCCCTTCAGCCACCTATAACTTCTCAGTCTTTTCCTTTTGAATGTAATCTCTCCAGGGCAGGCTTGGGAGAATTGGACCTCCTGGATGCAAGGGTGACCCTGGTGACAAGGTAGGAATGCTTTACTCTTTCACCCGCACATCAGTTATGTAGGTGCTGAGTGAGGTACATCGGTAGAAAGATGGCCAACAAGAGGTTACTGGCCCATTTTCCTATTGGCTGTATAATCTGATCCCAGACCTGGGATCCCTGGAATGGGACCACAGTTTGGTTTTTCTGTGCCTCCTTTCTGTGGATAAGCAAGCTGGGAGCCCCCGGTGTCCCTTCCCTCCACACAGGGAGGAGGAATTGACCCTTTCATCAACATTAGTAACAAGCAAAAACTACTTTAGCCTCTAGAGTAACTTTCTATGCACTGGCTTAGAAATGTTATTTAATTAGACATTTTTATTTGATTTATTGTGCATGAAAGTGTTCCCAATGTGAAGTGTGTGGTTCTTTGTAATTTCCCTCCCCAGGGCCCTGATGGCTACCCAGGAGATGCAGGAGACCAAGGAGAAAGAGGAGATGCAGGCATAAAGGTACAAGTACTCTGGACACTCTGGACAGACAGCAGGGTGTGAGGAGAGGCAGCCAGTGGGGACAGCTTACGGGGACTCCCCATATTTATATATATATATATATATATATATATATATATATCCTAAATTCTTTACTGCTTATGGAGCTCATAGGCCTTGGGGTCTGGATCTCATTACCAGGCACAGAAGCTGAGGGAAGGGCCTTGCTGGCCTTGCTCCTTGGGCTACCTGTGGTACAATGTGCTGATGAGGCAGGCAATGATCATTGGCTCTCTGGCTGTTTTAGGGGGATCCTGGCCGGCCTGGTCGCAGTGGACCCCTGGGGCCCCCAGGAGAAAAAGGAAGCCCGGTAGGTTCATGCTGCATTCAAATGTCTCCAGGGTTTTACTGTGGTCTGTTCATAAAGTCACGGAATGGTTTGGGCTGCAAGGGACATTAAAGCTCATCCAGTTCCACCCCCTGCCATGAACAAGGACAACTCCCACTAGTCCAGGTTGCTCCAAGCCCTGTCCAGCCCAGCCTGGAACATTTCCAGGGATGCGGTAGCCACAGCCCCTCTGGCTTCAGGCAGGACTGGATGGATGCTGTAAGGAACAGTTGATAAACCTGTTGTCAGCTGATGGAGGGAAGGTGACACTGGATCACTCTGCTCCAAGGCTGGAGGCCCTGCCCATGGCAGTGCCATGCGGGCATGCTGTGTGTGTGGAAGCAGAACCTGGGTGCTCATATACATTTCTGCTCAAGGAGGACTGCTTGACGCAGGATAAAAATGGGAGGTGTGTGCACACCTTGACCTCTCTTCCAACAAACTGTATTTCTTTTTCCTCTCCAAGGGACTTCCAGGCAACCCTGGAGCTCAAGGGCCTGCTGGAACCAAGGGAAGGAAAGGTGAAGTGGGACCTCCTGGACCCAAAGGAGAGGCTGTAAGTGGCTGAATAGATCCCTGGACATTGGGCACACTGCAGGAACCTGAGGCAGTTTAATGGATGAGTGCTGAGAAACTCCCGTCTCCCTGCTTTGTGCATCCCAAAAGATGTGCAGATGCTGATCTCCTTGTCTCTCCCATCCTCACAGAGCAGAACACCCATAATCCTAAGCTTGATGTTAACCATTCACCTTAGAGAAGCATCCTGTGTTCCCACATAACCATTCAGCCCTGGCCTCTGTGGATGCTCAGGGGCACTTTGGTTGTACTCTGGCAAGTTCCCCAAACCTCTGGCTCCTTGCAGGAGCTCAGAGTCAGGATGTGGTGGTCATAATGGCAGAGCTCTATGAAAAGGGCAGTGTCACGTATCAGTGGTGCCACACAGGCCCAAGTTAATATGATGGGGCACTGCAAATTCTGGGGAGTGGGTTGGAGAGGATGATCCCTGGCACAGCTCCACCAGCACCAAGGGGCTAGAACCCTGCCAGCCTGTCCCCTTGTGCAAGATCCAGTGGGGAAGGCAACACTGGATGAGCTGGAAGTAAATCATAGTCTTTAACCCTGAGGGAATGAACCAGGCATGTTTGTGATCACTGGTGAAACAACAGTCTGGCTGTTGCTTCTCAAAAGGAAGCATGGGCATCCCTGCTCCCCTGCCGCTGGGAACACACTTGCTTAGGGGGCAGGTGTACATCTCTTGGGCCCACAGGGAAGAGGGAGGGCAGCCAGGGGTCACTGGCCTGGTGCCATCCATCTTCTCACCCCATTTATGTGACTTCTGTGTCTGCCAAGGGGCGACGTGGAGATCCAGGGACAAAAGGCAGCAAAGGCTCTCCTGGAGGCATAGGAGAAAGGGTGAGTGAAGCAACTGCCCACATTATTGCAAATAAGCCCCAAATGTATAGGACTGGAGTGTGTGTGATGTGCTACAGCCCAGCCATACAGTGTCCATGCAGTGTCCATGAAGTACCAGAGCTGGGAATGCAGATCCCGCTCTGCTGTGCTCCCACTGTGCCACTGGCACCAGGTACAGCCTCCTCCTCCAGGGTTTGCTCCAGAGAGGGGATGAAGGGCAGCAAACCTCAAGGTTGACAGACACATTCAGAGGACATACTGCCCTGACAGTGTTTCAAACCAAGAAACACCAGGTTTGAGAAGGGCATCATGGAGAACTGCCATGCACACAGATAGCATTGGAGACATCCCTGACCAGGAATATCTTTCCCTTCTCACAGGGAGATCCTGGTCCAGAGGGTAGTCGTGGTCTGCCTGGTGAGGTTGGAAACAAAGGAGCCAGGGTAAGCATGGAGCAAGGCTTGGTGGCAGCCAGGAGGAAGGGGGAGCACTGGTGCCATCCAGGGCAGCTTGCCTGGCTTTCCTCCTCATGTACTGTGTGTTCTTGTGCCTTTCTTTGCTGTGCAGGGAGAACAAGGACTAGCAGGACCCCGAGGCCCTTCGGGTGCTGTGGGAGAGCCAGGCAGGATAGTAAGTCACACTTGGGCATGTGTGTGACCATGCCCTCCTTCTGTGGTGAGAACTTGCTCTGCTGACACAAGCTGCCTGCACTGTCCCTGTCAAGGAGAACCTACACGACCTTCTCTCAGGGAGGCTCAAAAATTGAGTGTTCCCATGACAATGTGGAAGGGATCTCTGGAGTGGGTGGGTCAGTGGGGAGAGAGAAGATGGGACTCCACAAGCACCTATTTGTCCTTGGTGTGTGCTTAGTCCATCATGCCACTATGGCAGTAGTGCTGTGACATCCAGGTGGCTCTATGGGACATGGGATCCCCACTGCTGAGACAGTCACTGCCACAGTAAACTCACCAGGAAGGGAGATGGTCCTGCAGCACTGTCTCAAGAGCTGGTTTCTCCAGCACGGTCCACTGTGTGCTGGGGGGAAGCAGGAAACATCCTCACTCACTTCCTGCCTTCTCCCCAAATCTGTCCGGCAGGGATCACGTGGAGACCCTGGTGACTTGGGCCCAAGAGGTGATGCTGGACCGCCAGGACCAAAGGTAAAGTTAAGGAATAAGCCTATACATTTGGAAAGGCAGGATTGTGTTCCTATTTATTATTTATTATTAAAAAAAAAAAAATAGTCATTTTCACAGCAGAAACTTGTGTGCCTGTAAAGCAGAATCAGACCTGAGCCTCCCTATGGGGCAGAGATATAAGTCTTTCTCTGACCAAGGCAGCTCTGATTAAACTCCTCACTGAGCAAACCCAGGGGCATCCCTGGCACATGACATCCCCAAGGCCCCCCAGATCCTTGCTCTGCCCAGCTGTTCCCAGTACTTCAGGGCCAGCTGCAAGAGTCTTGTCTCCTGGTGGTGTCTCACACCCAGAGAAGATGAAAATGGCTGTAACTGTCACAGACAGAAGTAGGTCAGAAGGCAGGTTTGGTATCTCACTAGTCTTTTTTTTCTACCAAAGGGTGACAGAGGCAGGCCTGGCTTTAGCTACCCTGGACCCAGAGGACCTCAGGTATGTCTTCCTCATCCAGCACATGAGGAAATCTGTTTGAGTGGATGTTGCTGTTGGATCTGAGCAAACAGGGAAGGAGGAAGAAAAATGCTCAGGGTCACAGATGTGTGAAGCCTGTGAAGGAGAAAGAGGGTTCAACCCCAGGACTGAACCTGGCCACAGTCCATCAGGTGCTGGGGACCCCAGCTCCAATCATGGTGATGGTCCCTCAAGCATCAGCCTGAAGCTACAGCCTGCTCTTCAACTTTTTGCCCCTCACTGCAATCTTTGGGTGTACTGGTGCACAGCGTGGGGCCAGTCCTGGACAGCTGCTGATCTCTTCCTCCTCTCCTTTTGCAGGGTGACAAGGGTGAGAAGGGGCAGCCAGGACCCAAGGTGAGTGTGTTTATCTCCATCACCTGTTTTTTGTACTGACTGGAATGCCAAGGAGTTGTCTCCCAGCCCCCTGGGTTAATGGCTAAGGATCCGGCCCTGCCAGCAACTGCCCTGGATGTTCCCTGCAGCTGAAGCCAGATTATATCTCCCAAGCCCATCTCCTTTTGAAATTATATGAAAAATGTGTTGCAGAATTTTTTTTTTTTTGTTAATGCCTGTATAAACACTGTTTGCTGTGCTCTGAGCTGCTGTTTTAGAGGATGCTCTCCCAGGCCAAGCAGGCACGTGTTTGTGATGCAGCAGAGCCTCTGCCTGAGCACATCCAGATGTGCTCCATGCCGGATCAGTTTCTCCTTCCATTGAGCAGGGAGGAAGAGGTGAGCTTGGACCAAAAGGAGTACAAGGGACCAAAGGAGAGAAGGGGGAGCCGGTAAGCAGACTCCCTGCACTACCCCAGGGTCAGTGTCTCCCTCCCACACTGCTGCCATGTGTGCTGGGGATGACACTGCTGCTCTCTGCCTGGTACCTGTCCCCAAGCTCAGCTGTGGCATGCTGGTGACTGTGCTTAGCAGGACTGGGGCTGACCGGGGCTGATCACCAGGGGCTGCATTACCAACATTGCCCAGGAAATATTTGACTCTTCTTTACTTCTTCCCCAGGGTGATCCTGGCCCAGGAGGAGAGCCTGGACAGCGTGGTCCACCTGGTGAAGCAGGCCCTGAGGTACAGTCCTATGGCATTGTGTCTGAGCAGATGCTGTTGGAGGGACACAACTGCCAGTTGTGTCCACTGGCTCACAGTGGACCTTCTCCTTCCCCTTCTGCAAAAAGACATATTTTTGACGGCTCTGACAATTAGTTCCCAGAAAAAGAACTCTTGGGAAAACTGTGCCTGAAATCCCTGTGCTCTTCTTACAGGGGACCCCTGGCCCACCAGGAGATCCTGGTCTGACTGTAAGTAACCTCTGCTACTCTTCCTCCTGGGGCAATCATGGTTTTTCTGCGCACAGCCCAAGAACAAAATAGGACATCAAGTCCTGCTACTGTCTGACAGAGGTGGCTTCCCATGGGAGCCAGGGAAAGAGGGGAGAGGGCTGGCTGGGTGGGAAGGGAAAGGGTAGCCTTTGCTTTAGAGGGAAGCATTCATCCTGCATCCCTTTCCTGGCAGGACTGCGATGTGATGACCTACGTGCGAGAGACATGCGGATGCTGTGGTGAGCTGATGTCACATCTCCCCAGGGAAGGGGACCAACCACATGAGGGATTGGGACAGGGGGGTCACCAGAAGGTTCCCAGCACCACTGACGCCTGTGCTTCCCTCCCCCTGCCCCTCTCCCCAGACTGTGAGAAGCGCTGCGGTGCCCTGGACATCATGTTCGTTATAGACAGTTCTGAGAGTATCGGCTACACCAACTTCACCCTGGAGAAGAATTTTGTCATCAACGTGGTCAGCAGGCTGGGCTCTATTGCCAAGGACCCCAAGTCACAGACAGGTCTGGACTCTGGGGACACAGAGGGGCATAGGGAAAAGAAAAGGGTCTTGGAGCCTTTCAACCTCAGTGGTTATTTTCCATGTCTTTTCAGACCCATTGGGCAGCTCTTTGGCTCTGTCCACTTTTTCCCAAGGATGCAAAGCCAAGTAATGTGACACTTTTTTGGCAGGTGCCCGTGTTGGGGTGGTACAGTACAGTCATGAAGGGACTTTTGAAGCTATCAAGCTTGACGATGAGCGCATTGATTCCCTGTCGAGCTTCAAGGAAGCGGTAAAGCGCCTGGAGTGGATCGCTGGAGGCACCTGGACACCATCTGCCCTTCAATTTGCCTACAACAAGCTCATCAAGGAAAGCAGGAGAGAAAAAGCCCAAGTGTTCGCTGTGGTGATCACAGATGGGCGCTACGACCCCCGGGATGATGACAAGAACCTCGGGGCTCTTTGTGGTAGAGATGTGGTGGTCAACACCATCGGCATAGGAGACATGTTCGACCAGCCAGAGCAGAGTGAGACCCTGGTCTCCATTGCCTGCAATGAACCCCAGAGAGTCCAGAAGATGAGGCTCTTCTCAGACCTAGTGGCAGAGGAGTTCATTGACAAGATGGAAGATGTGCTCTGCCCAGGTCTGTCCCTGTCTTTGCATGGAGCTGGAGTTTTGAGCCCCAGGGTTTGGGGAGGGGGGCAGAGATGGGTACCAGTATATTGGCCAGCATCTGGGTCATCCATAGTGGAGTCTGACCTTAGCCCTGAACTAAGAGTCCTTCCTCAGATACAGACCAACGTTTTGGGGCAGTCCTCTGTTGTTTCTTGTAAGAAACTTTGTCCTGCCACTCTGACTGTGCAAACTGTGAAAAGGGATGGCAACACATGGCTCAGTTTTCCTTGTTTCTTTCGCTTCCAGATCCACAGGTCGTCTGCCCCGAGCTGCCCTGCCAGACAGGTAAACATTACAAGCAGCTTTGTGCCATGTACACAGACTCTGGGGGGAGACTGCGCAATGCTCAGGAGTAGGAGACAGGGGTGCAACCCTGTTCAATCCCTTTGGAAGGCAGAGGTTTGGGAAATAGTGTTACTTTACATGAGGAGAGGCTCCAGGGTTTCATCTCCTGCCGTCTTCCTGTCTCTGAGTTCTCTGCACTGGTAGGTACAAGTGCATTGTGAGTGCATCAGCATGGCTCATCCCTGATATTTCTCCCCATCCAAATTCCTGGGAGCCACCAGGTTTTGACCTCCAAACTCAAGTCAAAATCTCCTTGCTAAACACCCACTCACATGACCATTTTAGCAGAATGCTCCTTGGGAGTGACAGGCAGAGCAGATATTAGGGATCAGTTGGAAAATGGCAACGTAGTGGACCTAAAGCTTTGGCTTCTCTAATGCTGGCTGTATTTAATTAACAATTAACTCAAGGTGTTGTATTAAAGGAAAAGACAGTAAGGATCCTCTGGTGCTCTGTGTGCTGAAGGTAGCTTTACTGGCTCACATTTTGCTTGTTAAGGGGTAGATGTGCATCCCAAATTCCTAGAGATCCTGTCTGTCTGAATCCCAGTGTCTAAACACTATAGATGAACTCTGTGCTGATACACAAAGTTTATAGAGGACCACAGTTTTGCCCATTCTGCAATTTTTATCTCTTCTCTTGCCATGAATGTTTTTGTCACAGTTCTCAGCTTCAACTGAGCCTTACACAGAATATCAACTTTCATTTTTAAGCAAGTCCCTTTGTTTCCATGCAAAAGAAAGGAAAACTGGTCCCAGGATGCACAGAAATCCAGAGAAAATCTATAATTATTCATGTCTAAAATCTCTTGCTGGTATTTTGAGTATTTGCACCTGGCCATGCCGGGGACACAGTGTGCAACTGTGATGCTGAGCTCCTCTGCTGTGTCCTCTGAGGAGCTTTGCCTGCAAATCTGTTCACAAGGAGGTGACATCCCCAGGCCACACTGGTGATTGCTTAGGTGTCTTCAAAGGTTTTGGTCTTTGCAGCTTTCCCATTTCTGAGGAACACAAGTAGTGGCACACTTGTTTCTCCCAGGCTTGGGCCATCAAAGCCCTCCAAAGCAGGGCAAAGTTGTCAGTCCTTTCCTTGTAGTGCAGTTGGGTGTTCCTGTTCCTGATGCAAGGTGAGAACAGTTCGCTGGTGCCTGGCAGCTCTGTGAATCAGAACAGAAATGGCTTGAGGAGGCATCTGAGGGGGTTCCCTCTTTGGTGAATCCCTTAAGCCCTGCTATACACAAACCAGGCTAAGTGCAGGCAGAGTGATGTGGTTGGGTAAGGTTGGCCTCCTGTCAAAGTGCCCTTTCAGCATGGGCAAAAGTTGTTCTAGGTCTGGTAGATGAAATTTTAAGTAATAGGTTCAGGAATCTTTGGGCAAGGAGCCTCCCACCCACCACACTGGCTGGTCCATGCTGCGCTGCTATCATTGTTTAGAAGGATGTACAGTGGTCACACTTCCCTATGGAACAATGGAATGTGTTGGATGGGATGGGACATAAGGCACATGACAAGGCCTGGGGCTTCTCTGGTTCTCTCAGAACATCCCATGAGCTCTTGCCAATTCCCATGCAGTTCCTCTGGGTGGAGACAGTGCCCTTCAGAGAGAATGCGAGTGAGCCAGTGCACATCCAATGCGTGTGTTGTGAGCTGGCCAAACAGACAGGTCAGGGAGGCAGCTAAATCAGCCCCGTTCTTGGCCCCATGGCTCAGCGTGGTGGTTCTGACACTTGGAGGGACAAATCAACTGCCCCAGCTTCAGCCTGGGTATTGCCAGCATAGCACAGGCAGGGACAGGTACCACATAGAGCCTGACTTCCCCTCCTGCTGCCTCAGGCCTTTACCTGAGATTTTCCCATTTTCAGCACAGCCCCTTGTCTCTCATCAGTTACTGCTGTACTAACAGGATGCTGGAGGGTTGAATGTGGAGCAAATCTGAACTAACCACTTGCTTCATAGAAACTGCATTACATTTTGAGAGGCTCTTGCTAAACGATGCAAAACGCTTTGCTTTGAGCTTTGGGGTTTTATTCAAAGTTAAATTCAGCACAGACAGAGGCTCTCAGGGTTCTGACAACTCCAGACACCACACGGCTTTGACTGCAGTCACTGCCCTAAGGGCTGAGGGCAAGGCAAGGAGGCCACATAATGGTATCCTTTAGATGTCTTTCTGCCTTACAGCATCATGTGGGCAGTTTGCACATAGCACAGTCCTAAGCTACATGATGGGTGAATCCCATCTGCAGAAGGAGGTGGCCTTTTTCCTGAGCACTGCTCCCTCTCCATCGTGCCTATGCCAGATCAGTAGGAACTGGGGAGTTCAGGTTCTGTGTAATCTGTTGGAGTCACTTGGTTGATGTGGGAAAGATTTCAGGGCAAATCTCATGGTTCCTTAGATACAAATGGCAGAAAGATTTAAAATCTGGCTTTGATCTTTACTTCTCTGTACTTGTTAGCTCTGTTCTTCTCTGGTGCAGTGCAAGTAGGAAAGCCAGGTAGCTTTCAGAGATGCAAGCCCTGAAAATATTCTTTTGACGCTCACTTGCAGATGACAGGAACCCTGGGAGAGTAAACTCACTTATTTTCCACCCCATGGAAGAGGGAGTCAACATAGATTTCCCCAGCACCATACACTCGATCGCCCAGTTCCTAAACTCCACGCGGGAATCCCGGGACCCCAGCATGTACACCCAGCTGGTGGCCACTTTGGCCTTTACTGCCGAAAAAGCCAAGTTTGCCACTGGAAATGAGCGGCAAGAGTGGATGGACTTGTTCATTGACACCTTCAAAATGGTGCACAGTGAGATTGTGGGGGACCCAGAGACTGTGCTAGGGCTGTGCTGAGACCTCTCTTGGGGGTCACGTGGAGATGGAGGCTGAGTGGAGGTGGAACTCATCATTCCTGTGTGGCAGAGGGGACAGCACAGGGGAAGATGCTTTTAGTTCAGGAGAGACAGAGGCAGTGGAATGGCTTGGTTGCACTCAGCTGTAGACAGGACACAAGGAACAGCCCCCTCCAGCTTAGCCATAGTGGCTTTCCCCAGCAATGTCAAGGAATGCTCTTGTTCTGACTGCTGCTTTTTTGCCGAGAGCCTAATGATGAATTTTCTCCACGCCTTCCTGCATATGTCCTCGTGGACCCCCTCTAAAGCATCCTCTGCATCCTCTCTCTTGGTTACCACAGGCTCTCTCTGGGTCCTGCAAGGCTTACTAAGCAAGGTGCATCCCTGCTCACCACTGTGTCTCTGTGGAACCCCTCGTGGGCAGCTGGGGGTGTGGAGGGATGGAGGAAGCAGGATGGGTGAAGGAGCAACCCTCCCTTTCTATTGGGAGCTCTGTCACCTGGGCAGTGCTTCTCTCAGAAGCTTTGTGGGCTCCCCTGCCCTTTTTCTCTGCTTGTACATTTTTGCTTCCTCTGTCATAATCCACAACATGTACCTCTCCATATACAAAAGGCAGATATTCTGTCATGTGGGGCCAAGTGGTCCAAAGCAAAACTTCTTGACAGATGTGAGTTGTTTAAAAGCAAGCTTGATGTAGTAGAGCCTACTCAATCCACACCCAGTGCTGCTTTGGCTCAGAGACCACAGAGCCACCACCTGCACTGCAGGTATGTGCGTTTAGACAAGGCCTGGTATCTCCATCCACTCAGCTGCCCCTGGCTGCACAAAGTCAGGCAGGCCAGTGCCATTCCCACCTCCAGTTTTACTGCTCTCAAGCTCTGTTTAGAGGTTGTGGGATTTCGTGTGCAGACACAGGAGTAGAAGCGCTTACTCTGACTGACATAGTATTATTGCAATAAAGTATACTGAGAAAATGTCATATTTAATGGGCAGAAGGGAGATATGCTATCTTCAGGGATGTGGCTGTAATATTTCCAGGTGTAAAAAGTGGAGCCAATTGCCAAGCTCAGCCATTGGAATTGCCCGCTTTGCACTCATTGCCGTGTTCCCCTGAGGTTTCAGCACTTTTTCCTCCCAGGGAAAAGTTGCTCAGAGAACTCTACTGCTATCAGTGCAGAATAGAGAGAAAAGAGTTGTGAGGGCTTTCCATGATGTGCTCTGTGTTTTAGGTGAAAGCAAAAAGATCAGCTTCTGCCTAACTCTGGTCATAATTCACATATTCCACATAGGCTATGCAAAGCCAAACTCCCTTTGGAGTTTGATTTTTGACTCCCTCTCTTTTGATTTTTTTACTGCAAAATGAGTATGACTTAGCCTGCTGGGATGAAGGGCTGAACTCAGAGTAGTTAAGCTGCTCCAGCCATGATGCCAGAGGAAAAGCTCCCAAACCCCACTGATTCGAAAAGATCTCAGGGCTGGGACATTTTGCCAAACAAAGAGAGAATTAAGGAAAATTTCAGCAAAGGGGGTGTTGATTTTATTTAATTTCATTACACAGTGGCCATTTATTCCTAGCAAAACATTAGAAACAAATTCTTTTATCTCTCAGAACCCTTCAGCTCTTTAGAGGTGGGGAGAGGGAGAAAATGTCTCTTTGCATGAGGAGTATTTGTGCTTGTTCTTGTTAGAGACAAATGGGTGAAGGAGTGTTTTTTTGAGCATAATCCTAGTTAACCCTCTGATAAAAACAGATGGACTTCGTCACAGTAGCAGTTCCTTCAGTGAAGCTCTTAGGCGAAGGAAGGACAGATAAGGAGCTGTGAAAAGGATGGTCCATGCCTCTCCAAAGACAGGAGGGGCTGGGAAAGGGGGAAACCCCAAAAAGGTCTGGGATGCCAGTCCCCACCTCAATTTCATCTCCACTGTCAACACTGGGAAAGAATAGAGGAAATACAAGTTCCTCGGATTTTAGAAGAAGCAGGAAGACGATGTGAATGGGTGGGGTTGCTCTGCACACACTGATGGCAGAAAAATCAATGGTATTTCTGATTATTTTTGCTGCCTTTGTTAGACATCCTCAGCTGTGAGCCACAGGCATTCATGATCCACATGAAAAGGACCAGTGCACCAGTTAAAAGCACAGCAGGAAGATTTTGGTTGGCCTAATTCGTGGTGGTGCCTTTGAGAGCTTCTCTTCCAGTTAGGATGAGAATCTTGCTGCAGGAAAGGGTGCTCAGGTCCTCAGCCTCTCAGAAATGGGAACAAGCTGCAACCAGAGCCTGACACTGAACAGGACAAACCCAAGGCTTTGCTACCTCACATTCCCTTGGGATAACTCATATGTAAAGGCACCTTATCAAACACTGGAAGGCAGCCTTCTTCAGCTGTGAGGGCTGAGCAGCGAGCCTGGGGAATGCTCCTATCAGATGTGCACTGCGCTCTCGCTGAAGCTCCATGGAGTGATGCTGCCCTCTGCTTAGCTAGGAGTTTTTCAGGCTTTCTTGTTGTCTTAAAAAACATGTGGGCAGGCCTTGGGGGAGGCTGTTAACGCTGCCCCAACACGATGCACAGCCCCTGCTCCCAGCTGCTTTCACAGACCCTCACATAGGTGTTGCACTGTGTGGTTGCAAGGGGCATTCCTTCCTGCCTTTCCCCCTCCATGGCTGCTCAGAGCAGGTGAAGACCAGGAGTGCAGGTGCTGCCAAGGCAAGGTATCCTTGTGGCAGCTGTGCCTGCGTACCAGGAACTGCAGCATCAATGTGCCTTTACACAACACTTCTCACAGAAGTTTGGGCAGAGGTGAGTATGTGCCTTTATTGCTTTAACAGAAGGGAGATAACAAGTGAGAGGACAAAAGGAAATGGCCTCAGGTTGCACCAGGGAAGATTTAGGTTGTATATTAAGGGAAATTTCTTCACTGAAAGGATGGTCAGGCACTGAAACAGGCTGCCCAGGGAAACAGTGGAGTCATCATCCATGAAAGTGTTCAAAAAATGAGATGTGGTGCTTAAGGTTTAGAGGTTAACACAATAGTGTTAATGGTTGGACTTGAGGATCTCAGAGGTCTTTTCTAACTATTCCAATTCTGTGATTTCCCGGTTCTATGCTGGACCCAGGCATAGCACTGTTCAGCACTAGGGAAGCTCTTTGTCAGGCTGGATTCGCTCATTGTGTGGAAATTCAATCTAACGTTACACTTCTACCCCCAAGGTTACCCCTTTTTGCCAGAAATGGATGCTCAAGGTGGGGCTGCTCCAGAAGCTCCTGTTCCTTGCCAGGGATGCAAAACAACATGGCAACATCTTCAGGACTTCACCCTTTCAAGATTCAGTCTCAAACCCACAGAGCTACTTGAGAGAGCTATGGGCATTGCCCTGCTGCCAGCTCAGGAGGAACTCAGAGGAACACTGAATGCAATAGCTACAGAAAAGGGAGGAAATAATGGTCCCTATCAGCTGACTCAAAAGATAGCTACTTTCTTTTCCTTTTTGTTTTTTTTTTTTCCTGAGTTTATTCACTGCATATATTCATATATTCTATATGGCTAGACTGGGCTTGGCTGGTCTAGTGGAAGGTGTCCCTGCCCATGGCAGGGGGCTAGAACAAGATGAACCTTAAGGTTCCCTCCAACCCAAACTATTCTGAGATGCTCTGATTCTGTGATTTTATGATAAGAGTAACTCTGAGAGTAAACCACTCTCCTGAAGTAACTGAGAGGTTTGCAGGTGCTGCTTGCCATTAATTTCTGGATATTCCTCTCACAAATAAGAGCTGGAAATTGATGCAGGGCAGTGGGCATAATTCTGGGACTGAAATGCACAGGCCTGTCTAACTTCACAAGGGTCTGCCATCAGCCCCAGAATTAACATTCATTAAATACCCAGTGGCCGAGGGCATCAAAAGCAAAGCTCCATTTGTAGCTCCAAGCTACATTTCAAGCTGTAAAGACAGGCTTTGGCAGTGACATTGGGCTGGTGCTTCTTTGGACAAGGATGCACAGAGGCAACTCCAGTCCAAATTATCCTGTAGTTTTCTCATCCTCCCAGCTCCTGTCTTCTTCTTCCCCCTGCAGAGCTTGCTGTAGCCCAGTGCACCCAGCGCCCTGTTGATGTCGTCTTCTTGCTGGACGGCTCGGAAAGGATTGGAGAGCAGAACTTCCAGAGTGCCCACCGCTTCGTGGAGGATGTGGCCCGGCAGCTGACGCTGGCCCGGAGCAGCAGCGATCACATGAATGCCCGGATCGCACTGATGCAATATGGCAGTGAGCGGGACCAGAACGTGGTTTTCCCGCTGACCCACAACCTCACTGAGATCTCCGACGCCCTGGCACAGATCAAGTACCTGGACTCATCCTCCAACATTGGGTCAGCTATCATCCACGCCATCAACAATATCGTGCTCAGCCCAGGCAACGGGCAGCGACTTGCCCGGCGCAATGCCGAGCTCTCCTTTGTCTTCATCACTGACGGCATCACAGGAAGCAAGAACCTGGAGGAGGCCATCAACTCCATGAAGAAGCAAGATGTCATGCCCACAGTGCTGGCTCTGGGGAGCGATGTGGACATGGATGTCCTGCTGAAGCTTGGCCTGGGGGACCAGGCAGCCATCTTCCGGGAGAAGGACTATGACAGCCTCTTCCAGCCCAGCTTCTTCGACAGGTTCATTCGGTGGATTTGTTAAAAGAAGTGCATATGCACAATCCTTCTCTCACTGATATGCATACACCTGATATTACCTGTTGTATTTTCTTCCCCCTGTATGGTTGCTAGCCCTGAAGACTTGCCCTCTAGGTCCTCCTTTCTAACCAAAATCCAGAGCTTTTTATTGATTTTCATGATGAAGAGTCATGTATCATACATTTATGGTGCTAATTTAAACCCAGATCAAAGCAGGATACAGAGCCATATGAAGTACTTCTGTAAAGCTTTGCACACACCAAGCCATGACTTGTGTATGTACTGTAATCCTATGAGGGCTTATCAGAGATGAGGAAACCTTTCCACTGTAGCAGGACCAATGAATAACTCAAACTCTCAATATCTCTCAGTGCCTCTTGCTCCTCCTTTCTGGGAACAGGAGGATGGTGTGAGACGTTTTGCTGCCTTCCACAGATGCTCCTTTGGGGGGTTTATCTATCTTAAATTTTGAAAATAATCTCTAAGATCTTTATTTTCCTGTGGGCCATACCTGCCTTTATTCCTTCTGTTATTCTGCCCTTCATCAGAACCTGCTCATCTATTACTGCACTCAGAATTTCAGCTGAGAGGGGCAGCATGACTCCCAGCATCAACAAAATACTGGACAGCCACCAGAGCTGCCTCCCAGTCATCCCAGGAAGCTCAAAGCATCCATGGTACCTTCCTCCCACCAGTATCTGCTGAGCAATGCCCAGATTTGAACTCAAATTGTGCTGTCTGCAAAAATAAACAAACCTTTTCCAACCTATCCTAGAAAAGCCTCTTCTTTCTGTAGTTGTGGGGTGTGGAGACCCTGGGGGGCATCCCCTAGGTTAGGGAGACACACGAAGCTTTCCTCAAAAAGCTGTTAAGACTCCATTGGCGCTGTCCCCTGTTCCTATGTCTGTTCCTATGTCCCTGAGCCACCCCCTCCCTATCCCCTGATTGGCCCTTATCTTTGTATTGCCCCGAGACCAGGTTCACCCCTGGGGCACCTCGGCAGAGAATCCTGGAGTTTCCCGATGAGTGTGCCTTGGACCCTGAACATCTCACCGTGCGGCTGAATTAAACATCTGTGGATATTATGCAAAGGCCCTTTCTGCTTCCTTACCATGGACTTCACTAGCAGCAATTCAGGCTGCAACAGTGGGGATTTTTAAAATTATTTTAAGTGAGTAGCTGATTCTCCTGGTTTCAAGCTGGTAAATCCAGATAATCATGGAATCACAGAATGGTTTGGGTTGGGAGGGAACTGAAAGATCATCTCATTCCACTCCTTCTGCCATGGCCAGGGACACAGATTGCTCCAAGCACTGGTCTTGAATACTTCCAGCTGTTCATGCTCCTCATCTGTTCATGGGAGAATCCCTCTGCCATGGTGAGCTTTTTCCTATAAATTATTACCCTGGCATGGAGGATGGCAGCTCACATAATTACAGTAGCCCCCAGCCACTCCCTCTTCTACACCTGGGAAAGCTCACACGGAATGTAAGGAGTTTTATGGGATCCATGTTATCAGCCAGCATCATTGCCCAGGAAAAAACACACAGACACACCAGCAGATTGGAAAACAGCATGTGATGACTTTCAGCAGGCTCTCCCAAAAGACAGAGGGTGGAAATGTTGTCCATTGACTTGGAGATTCCAGGTCGAAGGTTTTACAATCTCTTACACACAAGAAAAATCACTCAGCAGGCAAAACACTGCTCCAAGGGAAAGGGGGAAGGAGGGGAGTGACATGCAGGGGGTTCCCACGAGGAGTTTGGCCTCATGTTTTGCTGATCACCACGGAGCAGGTGGGACATACCAGACCTTTAGTCAGAGTCAGAGCTGCTGCTTGAGCTGCTTGAGCTGCACGAGCCACCAGAGGGCTGGGGAAGGAAAACAACTTTAGGACAGCAGGGAAACGAGCCTCTGTCACAGCATTCCTGAGATGGGTTAGTGACCCTGTGGTGGCTGCCCCATACTGTGGGAGGGCTGGAGATATTTTATGATTTTTTTACAAGACTCTTAAGGTCAATAAAGGAGATTTCAGAAAGGTCTTGCTCTCTGCCAGCAAGGACCAGCGTCACAGCAGGTCACTTCCAGAGCTGTTTCCCAGTGAGAGGAGCTGCTGGTAGGATTCATTTGAGACATGCTCCTGCCTCCAATGTTGGAAATGGGGCCTTGTTTAGCAGCTCCTCATTCAGACCTGCTCAGGATGGTGCCCATCCCTGGAATGACATTTTCTGCAGAATCTACTCTAAGCACAGGGAATTGCTTCTCTTTTTTTGTTCTGGTTTGGTTTGGTTTTTTGTGAGGGTTTTTTTTTGTTGTTGTTGTTTTTAAGGAGGAGCCCAACAGTTCCTCTTCTTTAAGACACTGAGGGAATGTCCATTATGGGAGCACGACTTGCACTTAAGTGAGCAGAACAAAGTCCTGGGATTTAATACACTGCACGGTGTGCCCCAAGCCACTTTAAATGGCTTCAAGGAATTTAATGGATTGCTTTTCAAATTACTCACTTAATATGACTCATTCTTGCCTATTTATTATTCTAATGAGTTTCCACATCTAAAAAAAGCCACTGATGTTTGGGCAGTTTGCTCCAGCCACTACAGGGTAGGAGAGGAGAGTCCCAGCTGCTTAGGCCAGATACTGAGGTATGCTGGAGGAGGTCCTCAGCAGAACTAGGGAAGAGTTCACTGCTGTCCCACTCTTACCTTGCCTTCATGGTGCTTGCAGTGCTTCTTCTTATGGTGCTTCTTATGGTGCTTCTTATGGTGCTCCTGGTGCCCGTGGGGATGATGCCCCAACGGGGGATGCCCATGGGGGTGTTGGCCAGGTGGAGCAGGGTGTGGGGGGCAGACTGCCACGCCGCCAGGGTAGGGACCTGTGCCAGGACCGGGGTGTCCTGGAGGGGCAGCAGGGCAAACTGCAATGCCACCAGGGTAGGAGCCTGTGCCAGGACCAGGGTATCCTGGAGGGGCGGGAGGGCATACTGCAAGGTTTGGTTGTGGTGGGCCTAGGAGGAAGAGGAGCCTGTTAGTGAGTAGAGACAGGCTCTCCCCAGACAGACAGTGCAGGGAGCTGGTGTACCCTTCCACCCAAAGGGCCCACCCTGGTCTACCTCTTCCTCACAAAGGACACTCCACACCCCTTTGGGATTCAGGTAAACCTCCCAGGTGTATGTGGCCATGGTATAGAGCTCCCCTCTAAGCCCTGATGAGTGTGTGGTACCTGCAGCCCTGCCCGCCCCTACAGTCCCTCACCTTGGTTGGGGTCACACATCCTCAGTGGTATCCAAGCTGAAAGAGAAGGACAGGCACCATCAGTCACCTCCTGCCATGGGACATCGCCTGGCCATCAGTCTCCTCTGTTCCACATGTCTGCCCCCAGCACAGGGACCATGCTCACTTCCCCAAGAATGCCATCCTGTTCCTTTGGTGACACCGCCAACCTCCGGAGCAACTGTCCCCCCACGCCCTCCATGCACCCCCAAAGCCCAGGCATGTGGTCTCCATTGTTAATAGAAATAAATCCACACTGGCCCAGCCTGGGTGCCGAACTTGTGTCCTCATGGGCCACAGAGGACTGAGGACACATGCCTGGGTGCAGTGCCCACCATGGGGACAGTGCACCCTGGCCCACGGGTGCCCATGCTCCCGCTGCCCACATGCTGCCCTGCACCCACCAAACCTGTGGAAAAGTTCCCAGAAGAAGCAACACCGGCAGCACTCGGGATCCCTGTCCTTGGCACTGCTCTCCCGGCTGTAGGGCATCCATTAAATAGTGGGGCCCTGCCCCTTTGAGCAGGGGTGCGGCCGGCAGGGTTGACACCAGAGAGGTGACACTGCGCCGTCACCATGGGCACACGAGAAACGTCAACACACCGCTCCCAGCCAGCACAAAGGTCCCACAAAGGGGATAATAAACACAGGCTATGGAGGGCGGTAATTCCAGCTCCCAGCGTCAAGGGAGGGATGGAGTGAGTCAGCTGACCCCACCATGAACCCTGACTCGGTGCTCCCTGTTCAGGCACAGTGTCTAGGAACAGGGGTGACCTTCCCACAGATGTGGCTGTGGGACAGTGGGGTGTGGGGGGCTGACACTGCTCAGGGTGCTGCTGCGGTGTGCGGGTGGAGGACACAGTATCTGCTGACACACCCAATCAACAGGGACAGGAGGCAGGGCTGGGTGCCCTGATTTTCAGGTTTTCCTCTTGGAGGATCTATGAGGAGGGTGTAGGATTTCTCCCATCTCAACCTACCCCATCTCCCTGCTCACACCTCTGATGGTGCCTCATGTTTGGCAGTGCTCCCTTCCCAGGCAATTCAACAGGTTGGAATGGTCACACACAGCCTGAAAGACACCTGGCAGAAAGGGACTGTGCCAGGCCTTGCCCCAGATCTCGGGTAGGAGGGTGTTTCATGGGGATTTCTGGACACAGGGACTGTGCAGGGTCAGGAGGTGTTTATGCACAGGGATCTCCTTGCAGACAGTGCTACAGGGATCCTGCCATCCCTTCTGTTAGGATCACTGTAGTCCCAGGCACTGCCAACCCAATTGTCTACCCAGCCGCCCCAGGGATCAGAGGATGGACCCAGACAGTAAAAATCCCCCTTGTCCACGGAAAGGCCAGGGGATATGATGCTGGATGTGCCTGAGCAGACCAGCTCTCCAGAGGCAAATACCAACAGAGACTAGGCAGGGACAAGAGTATTTCCCAGATGTATTTGCCACTGGCAGAACCCCCAGAGCACTCCCAAGCCCTTGCCCTTCTCAGGCCACCCGCTTGTCCAGCAGTGCCAGCACGACCGCCGAGCCTTGCTTCGCCTCTTCCAGCAGCCCGGACACCTTCTGTGACATCTGTGTGAGGATAAGATGAGTAATTTGCCACTCGACAGGCCAGAAGAGCCATCCACCGTGCACCCTACGTGTCCTGCCGGCGGCAAAGGGGCATGAGGGGTTCTGGGGCGTCACCGCCATCTCCACCACCCCTCAGCCGTACCGCCAGGGGGTGCCCGCGCAGCCCGGCTCACCACAAGCTTGAACTTCTCATCCGTGATGTCCTTGAGGTTGATCATGACATTGAAGTAAGCTCCGAACACTGCCGCTTCCAGCATTTTGGCTCCCACCTGGGAAAAGTCAGGCTTGCGGGAAGCTCTCCTGGTGAATCAGCTCCACCATACGGCGCAGATTCAGGTCAGACCCTTATGTTGCAGGACTCCCACCCTGGACCACCCAGCAGCATGCAGCGCTTTCCGATCTGTTGGTATTCTCAGGAAGTGGCTACCAAAGAATTACTGGGTGGAAGCCACGGGCCAGTTTAGGAAGCACAGCTGGAGAGATGTATCCTGGAGGTCAGGACATGAGGGAACACCTTGCAGGACAAGTGTGTGTGAGCTGGGGCCATACCTGGATGTCAGATTTGCAGGCGAGGTTGCAGTGTCGTGCCAGTTCCTTCAGAGCGGGCCAGAGCCTGCTCACCTTCTCTGCCAGGCCATAGGGCACCCCTATGGCTGCCTTCAGCCCCTGCTGCATGGCAGCTGTGCGCCTGGGAGGGGGGACAGCCCTGGGTTGAGTGCTGCGTGGCTATGCCCCCACAGTCAGCCAGTCCCCACCAGCCCAGCTCACCTCTCCCATTCCTCAGGGGTGTTCTTGGGCAGCTTCATGGCTTCCTGCAGGCAAAGAAAAGCAAGTTTGCTGCCATCACCCAGACTGTGCCTTGCATCGGGGGTCGGGGCAGATCCCATAGCTCCCGTGCTCTTGCAAAACTCCCTTATGTGACAATGTCCCTTCCCCAGGCCCTGGCTTTAGCATTCCTGGAAGTGTTCAAAAGGCAAGCAGAAATGGCACTTTGCCATATAGTTTAGTAGGCATGGGTGTACTCAGTAGAAGGTCAGACTTGATAATCTTGGAGGTCTTTTCCAACCTTAATGATTCTGTGATTCTAAGGTCAGTGCCCTGCTCCTAAGGAATCCAGAGGGCAGCAATCCCAGCCCTCCTCCCAGCTGGAAAGACCTCATTTTTCCCTGAAGGATTCCTCTGGTGGGACCTCACCATGTAGCTGCTGAAGGCACGGGAGTCGGCATCCACCATTGCCACCAGCTCCTCCATGGCCTGGTGGAAAGGGGGGACCAGCTTCCTCATGATGGGGTCCAGGTCCTCAAACTGCCGCTTCCCGTAGCTCATCAGCCCCACCATGCTGCCCAGCGCTGCTCCCTGCCAGGGTAAATAACTCCAGTAGGACACAGTGCCCACTGCAACCACCATGCCAGCTCCCCTTGGCACAGCCAGGACCCCCAGGCCTCTGTCTTCGTGTGGGGCACATACCAGGGCTCCCACAGCTGCAGACACAGAGCCTCCTCCCGGCGCTGCTGACCTCGCTCCAACTGCTCGCACAAAGGCACCCAGTGGCTTGGCCACCAGCCCCCCGTCCACCTCTCCTGCCTCCACCAAGTACCTGCAGAACAGGTGTTTTAGAGCCCTCCAGGTGCAGGGACACCACCACCACCCAGACCCTTCTCACCCAGCACTGCCCTCTCCAGCATCAACCCCATGAATGAGTAGGGGACTAAGCCAAAAAAACTCAGCCTGAGGGTGAGGGTAAAGTGTGGGAATCCCATGGGGACATCTGATGAACACAAGTGGTGTGGGAGTTGCTCTGCATTAGCCAGGTTGGGCTGATGCAAGTAGCATTTGGTGGGACAGAAACGCCCCTGTAGCTATGGCCCAGGAAGGGTGACAAGGAATTCACCTTGTGGATGGATTTCCCTTCCTTTCCCCCCACAGACTCATGTTTCACACCAGGTACTGCAGCATGTGAACCAGAGGCAGTGAAATTTTGCATGGGCATAGGGTAAGAAATATAACATTCAAATCTGGCCACAAAACCTGCTCCTACTGCCTGCTGAAGCAACCTTGACTTCCCCCACTCCATGTTCACAACCATAAGCATTTGGGCGCAGGGACCACCCTGCTCTTGCACAACACCCAGCAGAGGTGTCCCCAAGTGGTGAAGAGGAGCTGGGAGCAGCCACCACTCCAAAAACCAGCTGAGTGTAGGATGCAGGCATCAGGATCCCCCCATCCAGGGAGGAATGGGCACCATGACAAGAAGTAGGATGTGGGTCCCTACTCGATGATGCGCTCCCGGGGGTGAAATGGAGACAGGGAGTCCAGGCCCAGACGACTGACCACCTGCAAGGAGCAGCACCACTGTGTCAGGCCTGTCATGTAAGTCCTGCTGCATCCTCATTCCCCACTGCTAATTTACCATGGGTGAGTCAGCTGGGACTGGGCCACCACCCACGGAGAGGACAGCTGCCACCACCAGCCCATCCCATTGCAGACTCGGGGGTGGTATGTGGTCACCTCCAACTGACTGGGAGCTGTACCGATAAATCATTAGCTTGCTCTTATCTAGCCCATTTCCCACAGGCTGGAAAAGTCCAGGAGTCCACAGCAGGAGGGACCTGCCGTGGAACAGCAGAGCCTGTCTCCTCCTTTCCAGCTTACTCCCCATCCTGGGACAGCCTCCCATAATGCCACACACTGTCCTTGAGCTCTGGGTACACCTCCTTCCCCTCCTGGCCTCCATGCAGGCAAAACAAGCAGCTGCTACCCACATTCAGTCCTCATGCGTTGTGGTTCCTGCTTCCTGTGCCTCTTGGCATCCTCAGCACAATAAAGCAACTTGTCCCACTTGCTGTCCCCCCGCAAAATCCACACTGGAGACAAGTGTCACGCCTGAGGCCTGAGCAGTCCCAAATCTCTGCGCAGTGCCACTTTGGGAGGCTGGTGGGGGGTAGGATGTGTCTCTCCCATGATCCCACCCTTGTGCTGGTATCAGGAGAAGCCCCATTACCAGCCTGATCTTTTGCTCCTCCTCCAAGATGAAGAGTTTTTCCTTCTTGATGTAAAAGTCAGCTGCATCCAGCATGGCCTTCTTGGGAACAAGCCCTACCAGCTGAGACCCCACCACAGGGAGATTCAGTTCCTGCAAAGGACATCAGAAATGTGATTTTCCCCAGAGCCCTGCTGCCACTACTACCTCAGCCTGGTGGTCCTCATCCCTTCCCAGGACATGGGAAGCTCACAGAAAAGCTTTCAACAGAGGAGCTGGGGGCTCACAGCAAGTTGCTGAGTTTCTGGGGGTTTTGTGGTGTTGAGCACTTTGGCTGAGCTAAGCATGAGAGAAACCAGAGCCTGACCTGATGGTGGGGAAGAAAACTTGGTGGGAGGCCTCCTCTGGGAAGCCCCCTTGGGAACAAGCACCCCAGGCCACCTACCTGTGCATCTTGGCAGATCTCCTCATAGATGGTGTGGAGCGGCGTGGTCTCAAAGTCCAGCAGGTTCGTTGAAACCTGGGCCATGTTCTTCTCCTCCAAATACCAGCCAATGCCCTGCACCTTCTTCAAGCGCCCAGGCTGCCAACAACTGCCACATTCAGGGCACAGCCCAGGAGGTGTGGGGACAGGCAGACGTGCTCCTGGAGTGCCCCGTGCTCTTGAAGTACCTGGTTGGGGCCGCGGCCCTGCTCACGGATGTTGAGGGCAATGCGGTGAGCCAGCTCCTTGGTGCACAGCAGGTTGATGTTATACGCAATAAGGAAGGTCCGGGCACCCGTCACTGTGGCTCCCCACCGGGGGACGAAAGTTGGGGGCCCAAAATCGGGAGCCCACTCTGGTTTTGCAAGCTGGGGAGGAGGGAAGAGAGTGTGTGGGCTGGCACCGCCCAGGAGCACATGCCATCCTCCCAAGGAGGGCATCTCCCTCCCCAGCTGGAATCTGCCATGACCACTTGTGTCACCAGCTCCTCTTGGTGCAAAAGGACTACATCAGCCCCCAGCATGCTCCCTGAAGCCAGGGAAGTACAGGTCAGGTCTGTCCAGCCTGTGCCACCACCAGGCTCACCTTCTCAGGGAGCGCCTCATACTCCCCAGCACGGATGGAGGGCAGGGCTTTCCTGCTCTCGTGCCGTGCTGCCGCTCCATACAGGTAAACTGCAAGATACAGCTGGGGGTGAGCACCGCCAGGCAGGGGCTGGCACTTTCTCCAACAATTGGAATCATGCAGGATGGGATGGAATGTGGAGAGGTTCCTGACCCCACTCACCAGGTACACCCAGTTCTGCTGCCAAGCGCTGCCCGAAAATGTGGGCGCAAGTGACACACTCCTCCATGCTGACGTTCCTCACTGGCACAAAGGGGCAGACATCCAAGGCCCCCATCCGAGGGTGCTCACCTGGTGGTGGGGCAGATATAGGAATGGGAGGTGGGAAGAACAAGCAGACAAGGAGGGAGAACACATCTTTGCACACTCTTCCAGACTGGACACCATTGCTGTGAGAAAATCATAGAATCACAGACTAACCCAAGTTGGAAGGGACCCACCAGGATCATTGAGTCCAACCCCTGGCCCTGCACAGGGCAGCCATAACAATCCCACCATGTGCCTGGGAGCATTGCAAACACCTTTTTAACTGTGACCACTTTTGACTGTGGCCCTGTGACCACAGTCCCTATTCCAGTGCCATGCTTGGTCTCAGCGGTACGGCAGTCCCCTCTGTGCCAGCCCAGCCCCAGGGCCTCTCCCAGGCTCACCCGAGTGTTGGCTCATGTCAATGAGCTGCCCAGCCACACGGGCTGCGCTCAATGCCCCTTCCACCACGGCCTCAGGGGATCCCACAAAGGTGTAGACAGTGCGGTTGGTGGAGGCGCCGGCATCCACGTCCAGCAGCACACATCCCAGTGTCTGGGAGATGGCCTGTGCCACTGCATCGATCACCTGCCAGACAGCAGACGGGAGCAAGGGGGTTGAGATGGCTGGGACTATACAAGAGCCATGGCTTTTCAAGAGAGGAGGCATCTCAGCTCTCCCCCTTCCCATTGGTAATGGGGTTGAGAATGGCCCTGTGATCAGTGGGGATGCAGCCTTGCACAAGCATCCCACTCCCACCCAGGGGGTTCAGGGCACCCCTGGCTCCCCAAACTCACTATGGTGGGGGAGAGACACCTGGCTGCTGCTGCATGTCACAGAGCACCACCACAAGTTGCTGTTCCTGAGGATACATCCGCCTGCTAGCTTCCCAATGCATTTGGCTCTGCTAAGCCTCTTCCCTGGAGGAGGCTGTGCTTTTACAGTCATGCTGGGTTTGCTAAATTTTCCTGCCACTGGCAAAGCCAGAGTTCAGTTGAAGGCTGATGCCCAGGACAGACTCCATTAACCTTGACAGCGTGTTTTGGCACAACAACTGCAAGCAATATTTCTCTGGGGTATCCCAGACCAAGACCAGACCTGGTGCTACAGCAACCCGCTGGCAATGGTGGAAGAGGTCTCAGCCCCTACTTCTTATCGAGGTGCCATAAGGGAGCCAAAGCTATCTTTAGGCATTTTTGGCACTAGCCAAGTAGTGAAAGGTGCACAGCACTGCAAAGGAGGCATGGCAGAGTCTAGCAGTGGGTACCACTCTGCAGGGGGAAACCTGGCTGTCAGCAGCCTGTCACCCACCCCTCAGCCCTTCCACATACTCCCTCACCTCTTTGTTATTCCCCTCTGAGAAGTTGGGGACGCATTCCACCAGCTTGGCCATGGTCCCACGGTGTACTTGCAGCCCTCAGCCCCTGGCTCAGCTCTTCACTCCCTGGGGGTTTCCTGCCCTTTCCCGTCTCACTGCAGAGCGAAAACCTCTCAGAAGCCAGCACGTTGCCTCTTTCCCAAGCCAGAGTTTCTCATTAACCGAATCGATCTGTGGCCAGGGGACAGAAAAGGGTTTGGATAAACACGATCATACTGGCCCTGCCGTGCTTGGAGCAGCTCTGGGCAAAAGGGTTCTGTGGGGCCAGATGGCAGCAATCACCACCAGCAATTAAAAGATGACAGAAAAAAAATCTGCTGCCGTCAGCAAGAGGCTGTGGTTACCACATGGTACAGACAAGTCATTGCAACATGACAACTATTCCTAGCGGAGGGGACAGCTCCCTGCAGGACCTCCACCATGGATACCGGGTAAAATCCATTGCTGTGAGCAGGACTGAAAGCTGCGCAGGAAATCCCTACTGGATTTCGAGTCCAACGCCTTTATGTCTCGGCCGTCACACCGCCGGTGCCTCATGGCACGGGGGGCACGGTGGGGGCGGGCTGCACCGTGCTGCATTTTGCCAGGAAGTGCGGAAATGTCTGGGATGTCCCAGGCCAAAGGTGGGGGGTGTGGGACACGCCCCCTCCAATCTGGGCACCTCGGCTCGTTGGTCTAGGGGTATGATTCTCGCTTAGGGTGCGAGAGGTCCCGGGTTCAAATCCCGGACGAGCCCTTCTTTTGCCACACCATGGCCACAACACAACACACTGCAAACATGCCCTCACATTCCCACTCGCACTCGCCATTGCAGCCGCCGGCCCACACACTCGTGCCACACCGGCACACTACTCCTTACATGGCCTCGGGCCTGGAAAATTACTTCCCTCCTCTGCCCCACAGTTATTCCCCGTGTTCCAGCCCTCTCACCACTCCAATGACACCTAAGGCACCCGCCGTGCCTGCAATGACCTGAACCCCCTTTCCCCAGCTTGCGCGCCAGGCCAAGGCAGCAGACACAGGCCTTTTCTCGGAGGGATGAGAGCACCAGGGCACACCTTGCGTCAGGGGGATGTAGCTCAGCGGGAGAGCGCTTGCTTTGCATGCAAGAGGCCCTGGGATCAACTCCCAGCATCTCCACGTCCTTTTGCCTCTCTACACTCCTCTCTGGTGGATTCAGGGCTGCCAGAGACTCCCCAGATGCCCCACAAGGAATCCCTGGGGCTGCCTGGGACCACCTCTGGCCTGAGATTGCCTCCTGCCGCCCCAAGGCAGGCAGCAAGGAAATGCTAGTGCAGATCTCCCTCCTTACTCTTGATGCTATAGAGTGTGGAGGCAGCCAGAGTGCCTTCCCCACGGGGCTCACGGTGTCTCTTGGGGGGATCACCGGTGCTGGGGGGACCAGCCAAGTAGCAGGGGGGTGCTGGGTGCCCAAAAAGGAGAGCTCACCCGGGATTTGAATCCGGGACCGCTTGCTTCCTAAGCGAGAATCATACCCCTCGACCAACAAACCAGGCTGCCCAGGGGCTGCTCGACACTTCCTTGCTGCCAGGCAAAATGCCACTTCACGCACACACTGCCACACGGGGCCCTGCCTGCACAGGGACCCGACACACACACACCCCTACAACCCTTTACGCCCCTTCCACACCTCACACACGGCACCAACTCACACTGCCCACACTGCTCACTGCACTCCCCCTTTATCCCCCACCCCCAGCACCGCAGGACCCCATGCACGGACAGCCCCTGGCACACAGACACGGCCACTTGCTGCCACTGAGGACAAACACCACTCACAGGACATCGCCTTTGCAGGATGCCCCACAGCAAAAGCTGGCAGAAAAAAAAAAAAAGAAAAAAAACAAAAAAAACACAAAAAAAACCCAAAAAAACCCCAGCCACTCCAACTCCTGCAAGGGACGGTGAGGGTCTTTGGGGTAGAAAAGAGGGGCTGGGGGGTGGGAGATGCTGGACCTGACATGTCGTGGCCACAGCAGGAGGCACCTCCCTGCTCCCAGAGTGTGAGAGGCCACAGAGAGCCCCGGCTGCCTCATTGGGCTGCTCCAGGTGATCCAATGAGGGCCCCACATGTCTCTTTGCACACTCCACTCCCATCCAGTCACCACATGGTTTCCTCCCTGGCGCAAATGCAGGTTTCCCCTGCGATGTCTCTCTCGTCTGGATCCCTAAAGCAGCCCAAGATGGTGAGTCCAGGAAGGGACCCCGAACCAAGGTTTCCCCACCCCAGCATGAGCATCCCAGGGCCCCCTCCCTGCTCTTGTACAGAGGGTGTAGCTCAGTGGGAGAGTGCTTGTTTTCCATGGAAGGGGCCTTGAAACCCACCCCCAGTATCTCCATGTTCTTTTGCCTCCCCGGACTACTTTTTGCCAGTGCAGGGCTTCCAGAGCTCCCTTTCCAGGAAAGGCCTGGTGCTACCTCCTGGCACCTCAAGCCTCTGCAAAAATGCCCATGGCTCTTTCCCTACCTTGCCCAGAGGCTGCAGGGCACTGGAGCACTTTGTTTTCCTTCCCCACGAATCTCAGGGTGCCTCTAAGTGTGCACATCAGTGCTGGGAGGAGCAGCTGGGAAGGAGGGCTAGTGGTGCCCAAAATCTCTTCTGGGAGCTGGACCAACAAGGCAGGATGCACTGCTCTGCCAGAGATGTGGGACAGGGTGGTGAGAAGGCATCCACTCAGCAAGATGGGAAACAGTTCCACCTCCCTATGCCACTCCCCTCAGTGTCTTTTTCCTCACCTCTCCCGGGTCTGCCAAACCTGGAGAATCCCGGGTGTGTCACTGCCCCGGGGGCATCAAAACCCCTGCACGGGGCTGTGCTGGATGCCAATGACCGTCTCCTATCAGCTTCTACCGGGAACCCCAGCAAGGGCACCCCAACACTCGCAGCATGGTATCCGGGCGTTGGGTGAAATCCATTGCTGTGAGCAGGACTGAAAGCTGCGCAGGAAATCCCTACTGGATTTCGAGTCCAACGCCTTTATGTCTCGGCCGTCACACCGCCGGTGCCTCATGGCACGGGGGGCACGGTGGGGGCGGGCTGCACCGTGCTGCATTTTGCCAGGAAGTGCGGAAATGTCTGGGATGTCCCAGGCCAAAGGTGGGGGGTGTGGGACACGCCCCCTCCAATCTGGGCACCTCGGCTCGTTGGTCTAGGGGTATGATTCTCGCTTAGGGTGCGAGAGGTCCCGGGTTCAAATCCCGGACGAGCCCTTCTTTTTGGGCACTCGTCGCTAGATTCCAGACACGCGTGGGTCGACGCTGCCTTGCAGCGGGTACATGGGGGCCTGACATGGCCCAGTTATCGTCGGGATTGGTCCTCTCCTGCGTGGGGAAGGGGCTGCTGGGGCAGTAGGGGACGGCAGAGCGTGGGGTCCGTGCTGTATTTCGGCCGTGAATGGGCGGCACAGCCATGGTGCATGGAATCGCCTTTGGGCAAACCTGATGTAAAAGGAGTTTATCGTCGCCACCTCGTGGTGGAAGTGGAGGGGGGGGGGGGAAATCACAAAACACGTGGAGATGCTGGGGATTGAACCCAGGGCCTCTTACATGCGAAGCAAGCGCTCTCCCACTGAGCTACATCCCCCGTCCAAAGCGGTTTTGGAGGGCATGTTTTCGTGGTGCTACAGGGGTTGTGTTTATCTGCTAAAAGCAATGTTAGCTGAATAACAGGTGCTACAGCCACCCCACGGGATGCTGTCTGCCGGGAGCTGGGGGATGCAAGGGCTGATCATCCTACACCTGGTCAGCAAAGAGCAGCAGGGGTGCAGTCCCAAAGGAGGAGCTGTCCTAACAAAGGGTTGTATCCAAAGCCAGGGCTTTATCCAAAGGAGGGGTTTCCCCCAAAATGGAGGGGTGTCCTAGGGTGACGTTATGATGCTCTTATCCCCAGCCGTGTGTTCTCTTTATGCTGGATATTAGATTCTGTGCCTGAAAGACTGGCTCTGAGAGCGAAGGCAGGGAGAAGAAGCACGGAGTTTTGTTATCAACCTGCACTCACTCCTCCACATTCTGCTGGAACAGAGAACTTCACTGTGCTGTCTGGGCACATATGGGGCAGAACAGGGCCCTCCTTTGCTTTTTAGTTACTTTAGCTAGCTGAGGCAGTCCAAGTTTTCCCCTAACTGGTTTTCTTTCCCTTTTCTTGGATCCGTTCAAACCTGCTCTGGACTGGGACGTGGGGAAACACCGAGAGCTCGCACTTTGTGGCCTGCTCGGGGCAGCAGCCTTTCCCAGTGCCAAAGGGACTGATAAAAGAGCGACCACCTACTGGAGAGATTTTCTGAATTTGTCATATCATCAGAGCGGCAAATGAGTTTAGTCATCTGGTATTGTTCACTTCTTGTCCTGGGGAGTGCTTTGCCTGTTAAATAAACAGTTTTTTTCCACTTCTCTCTGAGGAAATTCTTCCCAAACTGATTGGGGGGAGGGGCCATGTGGGTTTGCTTTATGGAGGGGGCCCTTTTTGAAGGTTTTCTCCCAAATTTGCCCTAAACCAGGACAAGGTGTTGTATCCAAAGGAGGGTTTTTCCAGGAGTTGAACTCGGGATCTCTTGCAAATGTGCAAGACACCTATCCCTACACCAGCAATCTGGAGTGCTGCATCCCTTTTTGCCTCCCCAGCCCTACAGTTTGGATCTCGGGGTACAGCTGAGGCTGTGCTTTTCCCCAGCGCACCCACAGCCTCGAGGAGGGTTTTCCAGGCCAGCCATGCCAGGAGGCAACCCCAGGGCATTTTGATGGGACTCTGGCAGCCCTGCATCCAGCAGGGAGGAGTCCAGGGAGGCAAAAGGACACGGAGATGCTGGGGGTTGATCCCAGGGCCTCCTGCATGCAATGCAAGCACTCTTCTGCTGTGCGACATTCCCTGCTCCAGTGGTCCTTTGCTGCCAACCCTTGAAGCTCCATACTGCCTGCAGGAATTTGCCAAGCCAGGATGTGGGACCATCCCTGTTCCAATCCATGTCACAACCCCACAGATCCCAGTGTGGCTTTGGTGTGGCTTCTGATGGACAAGAGCTGCGAGTGCTGGGTAACTGGCTGCTCTTTTTTCCCATCTCCCATGGGGGTCACCAGGGTGCTGGTGCTCCTATGGGGTGCCACAGGGGCACAGTTCCAGGGCAGGACATGGGGAATTTTCCAAAACACAGTTCCTGAGGGTTGGGCTGCTGTAGCTGTGCTGGGGTGGGAAGATGAGCTGCTGCAGGAGCCCCAGCTGCTGGGGACCCCCCTTCACACAGGAAGAACAGTGCAAAGAGATGATTTGCAGACAGCAGCGAGCCTCCAATGCCGATTGTAACACATGGCTGTGCCACAGCAGAGATTTCCCCCATCCAAACTCCCTGAACTGACTGAGGGGAACTGGGAGGTTTGTTCATCCACAGCCTTTCATATCACAGAGGGGTGGAGGGGAGCAGGAAAAGGAAACATTGCACCCCATGATTTCTAGGTCTTGTAACCCCCCCAGACACCCAGCTCCTTCAATCTCACATAACCAGCGCTGACAGGAGCTACCCCACACAGCAATAACTACATCACACTGTCACTACAGGACACGAGAAAGCATGACGCGAACCACTGCTATTGTCAAGGTAAAAAGGCAAGTTTATTTTTCTGACTCCAGCATTTATAGTTTTCCAAAGGTGACAGTGGATTGGAGGGTGGAAGTGCCACCCCTCCAATGTCACTGGACAAACCACCAGTCCATCAAATTTCTCCACCTCTATGAAGGAATGCAAAGCAATAAGATATTTGCAGAAAGTTGTGTGAGAAAGTTTGCTACAAGAATGTAAACTCAGAAGGCTTTAGAAAATCTTAAAAAATCAGGGCGACATCACACTTCTCCTCTTTGTGAGGTATGCAGACACCTCTCAGCAAACGTGAATTAGCAGGTCTAGAATGTGTAATCAAACAATTCTTGAGTTTAAAACTTAGATTCCCTCCCAGGACCCTGCAAACCGTTGGGATCTGGGCTCCACTTTCATTGAGCTCTTTCCAGTCTCTCCCTGAGGGCTGCCCTCCACAGCAAAAACTCAGAGCAGAGGAGGGTGTAGGACAGCCAGGAGCAATGTCTGCTGGTGATGTGGGCTCAGGGTGACACAGTGCTGGTGGAGCCAACAGAGTTGCAGGATGCAAGTCTTGTGAGCCCCATTCCTACAGGGAGTACCAGGAGGGCCAGACCAGCATGCCTGTGCCTTTTAATTTGCTTGCTTCTTCCCCCTTGACTCACACATGTGGGCAGACTTTTATTTTCCTGTTTTATGGGATCTCCAGCCCTGGGGAAGAACCAGAGCCCTTGGCAGAGCCACTGTCTGTCTGGCTCCCTAGGTGTGGCAGGCAGGGCACTCTGAGTCCCTGCCCTGTGCTTGATCCATGGGTGTGTGGGGTGGGATATCCTCAGTGGTGCCCTCTCCTCCCTCTTATCCTGGCCATGCAGCCACTTTCTCTCCCCTTCCTCAATCTGGAAGGCTGCTCCGAGCTCCATCCAGACTGGCCTTGGACACATCCAGGGACTGGCCACACAAGTCCCATCTCTCTGCTTGCCATGCCTGCAGGTACCCAGCTCCAGGGGCTCGGTCTCTCACCTGGCTGGCTCCAGGTGTGTCCCCAAGTGCTCTGGCCAGAAGTCCTTGCCCCAGTGTGGAGGATGAGGGATCCTGCCTGCTGATGCAGCTCACCCTCCTAGCATTGCCCTCAGCCCAGTGCCCCAGTGCCGGTCTGGAATACACCTTTGGCAAGCCAGTAAAGGCACAGGTGGTGGATCTGTCTTTTCATCCTCTCCCACTGCTGTGATGCACCACGATTTTTATCTTCTCACCTGGATGTGCAGAGAAGCTGCAGATCAATGTGCTGTGTTGACCCACCAATAATCCAACCACCACCAATCCCAGCCCTACCACCAGCACCATGCTGCCTGGGGTTTCCATAGTATCACAGAATATCCTGAACTGGAAGGGACCCATAAGGATCATCAAAGTCCAGATCCTGGCTCTGCACAGACACCCCAGCCATCCCACTCTGTGCCTGAAAGGGCTGTCCAAATGCTTCTGGAGCTCTGGCAGCCTTTGGGCTGTGCCCATTCCCCGGGGAGCCTGTTCAGTGCCCCACCACCCTATGGGGAAAGAATCTTTTCCTAATCCCTAACCCTACACAGGCAAAGTCTCCATTATGAATGGTCCCACTCACTTGCAATCACAGCAATCTCCCCTTTTCCACAACAGCTCTCTGTGCTTGCTCCTCCTCAAACCTTGACTTCCCCTCTCCTTCCCACCTCATACACCCCCAGGGTGGGAAGGTACCTGTCCTTCAGGAGCCCGAGGCTACTGAATGACCACAGAGAACAGGTTTCCTCCAAGATCATGAAGCAGCTGAGAGAAGATGGGAAGTGGGCAGGAGACATAAACCTCAACAGGCATGGCCAGAGGGTGGCACCTGGGCCATACTCCAAGGCTCTTCTCAAAAATGCTTCTGCTGCTTTTGAATGCTATAGGTAGGCAATGCTGGGACGAAAACCCAGGACTCAGCTTTTTCCCTACATGTGCTTCCACCTGCTGAGCAATATATTTCATCCCTGTCTTGTTATGTAGCTCTGTGTTTCTCACTGGAGCCTTTGGCTGCATTGCCTCTACAGAAACCTGTATTTAGGGCCTGACCAGCAGGTCTGGAGGGTCCTGCCTGGGGCAAGGGCTGGCTTAGGGGGGAAAATGGTGAATTCAGGACTGATCTTGAGCTGGGAGCCAAGGGGGCACAGCTCTCAGTTGGAGTCATGGCCCCCATGGGAGACAGAGTCCCCTGACCCTCAGGATACGCAGTGCTGAAAGGCACTGAGGTCCTCATTTCCCCGACTGTCTGCACTAAGACACCACAATTTTCAAGTCAAATCAAGGAGCTGTGTAGATTTTTGTAGACATTGGGTTTTCAGGAAGAAAAAAAAAAAAAAAAAAAAAAAAAAATTAAAATCTATATAACCCCACCAGTGGAGTCATTCAGTGCAAAGCTACATAAAAATGTCATTGTTCTGTCCACCTGCTCCCTCCTGGACTGTTCGGTGCAGCAGCCTTGAGAAAGGCAGCTGCACAAGGTCCAGAGACCTACAGCTTCCCAACAAAACTTCTGCTGGAATTTCAAAGTTTTTTGTGATTTTTTAATTCAAAAATTTGCATCCTATCTCTGCAGTCAATTGCCAGAGCTGGGATAAAAATATCTGAGCAGTCTTTGGAAGAAAGACACCTCCCTTCTCCTGATGTACTGACTTCTGAGCAATTGCCATGTAAATTTTCTCCAAATTAGGAGCACCTCAGCAAAGGTCTTCTGGGCAATAAAACCAGTTGAGCTTGGTTAAAGGCTTTCAAGCTCAGCATAATCCCTCATTATAAACACTCACAAACTTTATGCAAATATTCCTATTCCTCCTTTCATCAGCTGAAAAGGTTCTGCCTGATGACCCCTGGCATCTTAAAAAGAGGCTTTACTCAATTAATGACATCTTCCAGAGACATTAGTGTCCCCTATCCATAAAGTAATTATTGTCTCTTCTTTTTCACTCTTTGAGGTCATCCATTAAACGCTGTGTGAGCTTAGCATAGGAGGCCCATCGAAAGAAGCCCATCTCCCAAAAATCCCACTTCTACCTTTTTTCCCTGACTCCATGCCCACCTCCTTAGCTCAGACCCCCAAAATATCACTGCAAAATGCAGAGTAAATGCCATTCTGAAATGTCAAACCTTCACATTCCCAGGTCCTTGAGGGAACAGACAATAAAGTGTGCTCCTGCAGGAATTTCTCCCTGAGCAGGTGCTTGCCGTGGGGCAGGAGGAGAGATTTCCAGGATAAGAAAGTTGCCTTGGGATAGGTCCTGGCAAACCACCACGTCTGTCAGCGCAGGGAAGAGCTGGGCAGCAGAAACCCTCATTTCATGTAAAAACCAAACCTCGCCAGCAGAAACAAGCTGCCTCCAGAGAAGGTCACCCCTCTAGGCTCCTAACAAGGAACAACAGAAGACTCAGGTTATGATGTAGCAAGTCTTTAATGAGAAGGAGAGTGAACCAGTTCAGAGTACAAGTGCGTTTCCAGTGCTCAATAAACAAATAGCCCCACTTTGGGACAAGCTGATCCCTACAAGGTGTCCCCTCACCCCACCACCCCATGATTATCATCTGCCATCTACAGCCTGCTAGAAGCATTTATTGCCCAGCCAGTAGCAAATGCCGTGTAGAACATGGAAATATAAAGACTTGAGTGAGATAAAGGTGTACAGAGGCATGGTCTGGAGTGACAAGCTCACATGGCTACTGTCCTCCTGGGGCAGCTGCTGGGAAACCCAGGGGCATCTCCTTAGTCCTCTCCCCCAATCCTGGTGGTGTACTTTCCTTGCCTTTCCTGACCACACCGCTGGCATGGGCAGGAGGAGGAGCCTGCTGGGGACACCCTACAGCCTGGTGCCCAAGCACAGCAGTCCTGCCTTGCCCAGCCCCCGGGAGCCCACAGGGATGCCGCAGCAGCGCAGGAAGCTCCCAACCACTGCCGACGCCGTGGATCCCACCGTGGTGTTCTGCGGGAAGGAGCTGAGGATGGGCCCGGGCAGCGTCACCACAACCGTGGGTGGCTGGATGAAGGCAGTGGAGTCCCCACAGCGGCAGAAGCAGGGCTGGTTGCAGCTGGTGGCCAGGGGCCGGGGACCACAGGAGGAGGGCAGGCACAGGTCGTAGCAGGACATAGTTTGGCAAGGATGTGCACCTGAAAGCCAGAGTTGAGATGTAAAAGCAAGGCAGAGGCCAGTCTGTCCCTGCTGAGCCCTTACACAATACCTCCTATACTAAGAGGCATGGGAGAGCAAGCTAGAGGGTGAATTTGGATGGTTTAGAAACACCAAAGTAAAGCTTCCCCCCACCTTGCCCCATAAACCACTCGGGAGAATGAGGGGAGTTTTGTTTGAGCTGTAGGTTGGTCTGGGAAAGTTGGAGACCCCAGGTGCTGGGACCAGAGAGCAGACCCACTCCTGCTCTGAGCAGGACCACCTTTTGCAAGCAAGGTGGTCACAAGATGCATGTGGTTGAAGCAAAACCCACTTAAATCAACACAACATGATCTGAGCCATCCCATCCCAAAATATAAGGGACATTTGATGCCCATCCATAAACAGGGACACATTGATCTCTGCAACCCAGGCATGTCCTGTTCGAATTTGTTTTTCTCCTTCAGCAAGGAAAATCATGAAGGATGCAACTGATTATTTGGTTGCAGACTCTGTAAGCCCTGCATCCTACAGAGTGCAAGCCCTGGCACTCTTCATTTTAGGGCAGAAATACACCCTTCCCTGATGTCTTGTGCAGCTGGAAGGGAAGAGGGAGGGGTGGTGAGGCGGATGGAGCCTGTCTTGACTTACCCAGACGGAGGTGGCAGTGGTGGCAGCTGGAGCAGGTGGTGGGGCCAAGCACTGTCCCCACAGTTTTATAGAGTGGCCCAGCCCCCCAGGGAAGTGGGTGTGTGCCTTCATCCTGAAACTCCCCAACAACCAGCAGTTTTCTCCTGGAAAGCTCCCCTGACTGATTAAGCAGTTCCTTCTTTCATCTCTCATGTCTTGCTTCCATGTAATACTGAGTAAGATTGAAATGATTTGGGCTACAGGCATTAATTACCTTCCTTCCTAAGGCCAAGGGACATTTTAGGTCTTTATGCCACAAGGCAGGAGAGTGTTTCAGCAGAATTTAGAGCAGACATATCCCCACCTTCCTTTCAGCACAACCAATTCAGCTCCCTGATGCACCTGAGATGAGACCAGAGATGTAAACAAAATGTAAGAAACATCCATTTGGATTGAAATCCTGTGCCGGGAGTCTCATGGATGGCAGGAAAGCTGAGGGGCTGCAGGAGTGAGGACATGAGCGATGTGGACACAGGGACGTGACCTACCCCAGCAGGAACAATTTGTTATGGGTTTGGATGCACTTAGAGGATTTTTTTTTTAATTCCTCACACCTGGAGTATAAGTCCTGCTTGGAAGGCACATCAGATTTTAAAAGCTGATTTTGTGCAGGGAGCTGACTTCCAAGAAGCCCCCCCCATCCCACTTTTTGGATAGGGTGGTAGCAGTGAGCCAGAAGGTCACAGGTGTCCTTCCTTGTGATGGAGTGACATAGTCAAGACAGGGTTAATTACAGTAATTACAGGCTCTGGTGTGACACTAGGGATCGAGGATTGCTCTGCTGGAAGCCTGTTAGCTACTAAACATCCCAAACATCTCAACCGGCACTTAAACGTGAATCACCCTCACAGTGGGGAGAGGGAGTTGCTGATGTGGTCCCAAGCAGGACCATGATGAGCCATCATGAGCTTTAGAGGCAAGGAAAGTTTGAAACAGGCTTTTTATTTCACACCAGCAGAGCCCAATTGACAGCGCAAACATGTCCTGCCCTGGAATAAACCCTGACAGTACTGGGACACTTACTATGTGAGCATCCTGTTAAAGATGTGCCTTGTGGGGTTTGGGGAGTCATTTGAGTTCTTGAGATGACTTGGCCACAATGGATCGGTCTGAATGGTCCCTAGTGACTCCTCTCTGGCTGCCTGTCACGGCAACAAAGCCTTTGCAAGGTTCTGAGGTCGAACTCAGATATTTTTTAACATCATTCTGGAAGGGGAAAAAAGAAATCAGGTTTTCTGAGGTTCAGCAGAGGACATGGGGTTCAGGGAGAAGCAACCTGGCAGCTCCTGGAGAAGGGCAGGATGCTGTGGGTTCATCATTCATAATCTCCTAAATGGTGACTTGGCAAGCAGGAAAAGATGAGGTTTTAGTTTAAGCTTTACTGTGCTGCTTTTTGCACCACTCTTGAATAATAAATTGGTACCACAAGTGCACCTTGGACCCCACAGCCTGAGAACAAAACCCTTCTTCTACCAATCAGGTTGGTTTTTTTTTTGTTTTTTGGGTTTTTGTTGGGTTTTGTTTGTTTGTTTGTTTTTGTTGTTTTTGTTTTTTTGTGGTTTTTTTTTTGTTTTTTTTTTTTTTTTTGTTTTTTTTTTTGTGTTTTTTTTTTTTTTTTTTTTTTTTGTTCTGTGTCTTGTGCACTCCCATTTTCTCAGGAAAACAGCCCTCCCTGGGTGACTCTCTTGCAGGCTTCCAGGCATAGGGTGGGATATTCGGAACTGCAGCCTCACTGTGTGTTTCAGTTTTGAAATCCAGTTTAAGCATTTGAAGTTCTGCTCACATTGGACCATCATGTCCTAGAATAATATTCATAGATGCAGTGATGCTTGGGATAAATGCAATGGGGCACTCAGAGGGGAAATGTTGTGAAATGTGAGCAGATCTGTGGACTGAAAGAAGTCCTTTTCCTAGAAAAGACAGCAGGAGAAACAAAAGGCACATGTTAGGAAGTTAAAATAATCAGATCTTTGTAGTGATTGAATTTTTAAAAAGGAAAAACAGCAGGAGAAAGGGCAGATATTTGGGAGATAAACAAAGAGTGAATTTTCCAATTCATATTCATTTCAGGGAATGAGCACTTTCTGCTTGAGATGTGACTTTCTCTGGATGAACCTCAAACCTGAGAAAATTTCACCAAACGAAACATGTCAGATCCATTTTCTTAACTTCTGCATGGATCCAGGATGTGTGGTCACCTCAGCACTGCCCCTTCCTGCAGGTAAGGACACAAAAAGCATGGCCCAGGATCAATAATCCATGTTTCCCTTCCTATCACCAGTCCCAGTAGCATTTTGCATTTTGATTTCCAATGACCCAAGGGCTGGATGTATCTGAGACTGACTGGATGGTGGGAGCTTGCCCCTGTCCTAAAATTTCTCCTGAAAGCCAAAGGCATGGGCACATCTTGGAGCAGCAACAGACCTACAGCATCCCATCTCCAAGGAATGTCTGCATCCAGGGCGTTCACTCAGGGCTTGCCTCCTGGCAGCAGGACAGTCAGGGACCACTCCCAGATGGCTGATGGATGAGTGGGACACCCCAGTGCCAGAAGGCACAATCTTGATGCAGCCAGACCCAGGCACAGATCATCCTGGCTGCCTGTGTCCTTGCCAAAGCAGACTTGGGGTGCTCCGGGGCCACTCTGTGCAGCCCAGGGAGCCCAAGGGGTGCCAGTGGAGAGACCCAGGCTCCAGCTTCCAGGCACTGTCCCGGGGCTGCAGATGATCCAGCTCCATGCTGCCAAAGGTTTCCTGTAATTGCCAGGTCCCTGGGTGGGCTGATGCCCCACAGCACCCCTGACAGTGGCACATTCCCTTCAGGAGGACTCGTCACCACTCACCAGGACAGGGACATGTGTGTGCGCCAGGGCAGGGTTGAAGGGTGTACCAAGGGAATCAGTGGGGATCCTCTCCTGGCTGCCTGTGCCTTGCAAGTCCCAGGTCCCATCCTACCCCCTGCCATACCTCTGCACCCACCACCCCAGTCCATTTCATCATCTCCAGCTGCAAATTGGTTTCTGTGCAGGGCTGGACCCAAACTAATGCATTTTTCCCAGGAAATCTCACACAGATCCCTTGCAAGGCACCTGGCTGTTCAGGCAGGGACATCCCCCTTTCCTGGCGTTGCAGACCTGGACAAGCACCACAGCATCTCATGGCAGTGGAATGGGATGGGGTCACTGTTTCCCAGCAGCCTGGTCATGGTTTCTGGCTCAGGAGATGCTGATGAAGGGAAGCAGCTTCTCACTGGTCCTCAGGGACATCTTCCCAAGGCATGGGAAGGAAATGTAGCCACAGTGAAGGTCAAAAAGGTGTGGGCAACTAAGCCTGAGCATCCTCACCTTGCTTTGAAGCCATGGCATTGCTTGGTCACATCCTCATCAGTGGAAAGGAGTAGAGGGGAGAATGGGAAAGCACTGGCAAGACTGGCATGATACCTTTCCCCAGGTGCCTCAAAGCCCAGACTGCCAAATGCAGGGCTTTCCTCTCTGCAAGACCACTGAGATTCCAGAAGCAGTTTTACCTCTTTCCTCTTCATCTTGCCATTGGTCATGCTTTCCTGTCTCCAGGAATCTCCACTGTGAGCACTGCTCCAGGCACAGGAGAGAGGTGCCAGTGCACAGTAGCTATGCCATCCCCAGAACAAGCACCTCTGGGACATGCCACAGACATCCAGGGCGGCATCCCTGAGAATGCCCAAGGATGGCCAGTCCTAACCTTCCCTGCCTACAGTTCAATACTCCTGGAGAAGAGGCAATGGGATGGCAGGAGAGAGGCTGGCAGGTGGGCTCAGGCACCCTGCTTTCATGGGGCATTGCACAGAAGGGCCACACCAGTCCCTGAGCTACCAGGAGGAGGCTCAGCCCATGGGAGTAGCAGTCCAGGAGCAGGTGTAACGTGTATTTAACACAGGAGAGCAAAACACAGAGAGCAGGAAGATATGGGGCAAGCTGCACAGAATGATGTCTTGCAGGGGACCCAACAAGGGTGGGATCCAAACCCACACATGCGGAGCACAATCGATTAGCAGTCCATCACCTTAACCACTCAGCCACCTCATCCTCTTTGGTGGGAGTGCTTTTTAGCAAAATTTGTTTTAGCAAATTTTTTTCTTTGGTCCTTTCTTGCACACAGCAATACTGGAGCTGGTTTTTCAGGGTGTCCTTTGGTGAGCAAGGCTTGGCAGGCAGAGCCCTGGCAGCCCCTGTCACAGCAGGGCAGGGAGACAAGCAAGTATTTGTGATTCATTTGCCCCTCTCCCTCTTCCCTTCTGTGTCCATGGGGTGGCAAAGGGTAACATGGCATTTATTGTTGCCATGAAAACACATGCACCAGGCATCTCCATTACGCACCCACACCCAAATTGTGTCCAGAGGGTTTTCTTATGTGATTCCACACCAGTGGTGCAAAGTAATAGGGAAGATGGGAGGGGTCCAGACAGCATATATTGTATCTCTTATTTCCCAAATTTCCTGGTTTCTGGAAACAGTTTAGGCCAACTCTCCAATGTGAAGTGAGAAGGGAGAGGAAGCAGAAGGAAACATTTTATACCCAGAGTAGAGTCACGGGGGACAGAGAACTGGGGCCTGACAGGGGACAGAGAGCTGAGGACTGACGGTGCTTAGTGCAGGACAAGGACGCCCAGCAGTGCCCCCAGTTTGGGACAGGGAGGAAAAATACTCCCCCAGGCTGAGGCACCACTGGGAGTGGAACCCAGAATCTCCTGTTTACTAGACAAGTGCTTTGACCAGCTGAGCCATGACATCCACTGGCCCTCCTGGCACTGAGTGCTCTTTAAAACACCTGACCCTCTGCCTACCTCTCTGCCCACAGGTTTGGGGTTCCCCAGCTGCAAACACCATCTCTTTTTGCTGCTGGGAACACTCCCGGTGCTGACCCAAGGCCCTGGCACAGGGAGCCCAACACATCCCGTAAGTACCACCCGCTGGTTTGGCGGTCCCCAGATCCTACAGTGACATGCTGCCCCCTCCCCTTGCCCAGGCAGAGCTGTTCCAGCTGCCACCCTACACTGCCCAGAGGTGACAGCTATAGTCTCATCTCCCTTTCTGGCTGCTCCCCCCATCACCAAGAGTCACACAAAGACAATAGTCACCCCAAGAGACACCGTGAGCCCCGTGGGGAAGGCACTCTGGCTGCCTCCACACTCTATAGCATCAGGGTAAGGAGGGAGATCTGCACTAGCATTTCCTTGCTGCCTGCCTTGGGGCGGCAGGAGGCAATCTCAGGCCAGAGGTGGTCCCAGGCAGCCCCAGGGATTCCTTGTGGGGCATCTGGGGAGTCTCTGGCAGCCCTGAATCCATCAGAGAGGAGTGTAGAGAGGCAAAAGGACGTGGAGATGCTGGGAGTTGATCCCAGGGCCTCTTGCATGCAAAGCAAGCGCTCTCCCGCTGAGCTACATCCCCCTGACGCAAGGTGTGCCCTGGTGCTCTCATCCCTCCGAGAAAAGGCCTGTGTCTGCTGCCTTGGCCTGGCGCGCAAGCTGGGGAAAGGGGGTTCAGGTCATTGCAGGCACGGCGGGTGCCTTAGGTGTCATTGGAGTGGTGAGAGGGCTGGAACAAAAAGAAGGCAAAAGAAGGGCTCGTCCGGGATTTGAACCCGGGACCTCTCGCACCCTAAGCGAGAATCATACCCCTAGACCAACGAGCCGACCTGCGCGCTTCTTCCCGCGCCCCGCCCTCACCTGGCCCGGCCCGGCCGCTGCGCGGACGCCGCTGCCCGGGCACCCCAGCCCGGGGCCGCTCCCTGCGCACGGCCCGCGCCCGCAGCCCCGCCGGGACACTGCGCCATCAGCGCCACGCACATGGCACCCCCACACATCCCGGACGCCCGCACCTCCGCACCCCGCCCCGCACCCCGCCGGAGGCACCACTCTTCCCCCGCTGGACCGTTGGTGCTGTGATGGCCGAGTGGTAAAGGCGTTAAACTCGAAATCCAGGAGGGATTTTCTGAGCAGTGTTCGAATCCTGCTCACAGCGATGGGTTTTACCTGATATCCCCATTCGGAGTCCCGGGAGGAGCTTGAAGCAGCGAGCGTCATGCATGAGCAGCCAAGTCTTGCCCTAAGCCCTTACCTCTCTTCTCTCTCGGGTGGGCTTCTACAGGATTTGCATGCTGGAGTTGGAACATCCTGAGGATCCCCTCAGCGTTATTACTCCTCATAGCCCTGTCCCATATCTGTGGGATATATTAGTGCAGTGTAGCCCGCCTCATTTGTGTGGGTGTCAAATTTGCGTTTATAAGTCCTGGATTCAATTGTTGTGTGTAAATCTGCTTATTTGGCACCCACTACCCTCCTCCTTCTGAGCTGCTGCTCCCCCTAGCATCGATCTTCACCCCAAGAGATGCCCTGAGCCCCGTGGGGAAGTTAAAAAAAGGTCTCCTATGTTCTGCAGCCTCCAGGAGATTTTTACCCAACCTTGGCACAGCACCAAGCCTTTCCTGGGCAGCTCTGGCAGCCTTGCAACCAGCGGAGAGGTGGCTGAGAAGGCAAAAGGGCATGAAAATGCTAAGGGTTGATCTGAGCCACATCTCTCTCCCCCAGCAGCATCTTGCCACCAGCCCTTTAGAGTCTGCTTTTCCCACAGGGATGTACCCAGCCAGCAAAGGTCACCCTCAGTGCTGGACATGGTGGGTGGCCAAAAGTAGAGGTTGTCTGGAACCCACAACTTCTTGCACCCAAAGCAGGAATCACACCTCTAGACCAACTAGCTGGGATGCACCCCTTCTGTCTCCCACTCTACTTCTCCCAGACCCTGTTGGGGGTTTGGGGGTAGCCGGGGCTCTCTGTGGCCTCTCACACTCTGGGAGCAGGGAGGTGCCTCCTGCTGTGGCCACGACATGTCAGGTCCAGCATCTCCCACCCCCCAGCCCCTCTTTTCTACCCCAAAGACCCTCACCGTCCCTTGCAGGAGTTGGAGTGGCTGGGGTTTTTTTGGTTTTTTTTTGTGTTTTTTTGTTTTTTTTCTTTTTTTTTTTTTCTGCCAGCTTTTGCTGTGGGGCATCCTGCAAAGGCGATGTCCTGTGAGTGGTGTTTGTCCTCAGTGGCAGCAAGTGGCCGTGTCTGTGTGCCAGGGGCTGTCCGTGCATGGGGTCCTGCGGTGCTGGGGGTGGGGGATAAAGGGGGAGTGCAGTGAGCAGTGTGGGCAGTGTGAGTTGGTGCCGTGTGTGAGGTGTGGAAGGGGCGTAAAGGGTTGTAGGGGTGTGTGTGTGTCGGGTCCCTGTGCAGGCAGGGCCCCGTGTGGCAGTGTGTGCGTGAAGTGGCATTTTGCCTGGCAGCAAGGAAGTGTCGAGCAGCCCCTGGGCAGCCTGGTTTGTTGGTCGAGGGGTATGATTCTCACTTAGGAAGCAAGCGGTCCCGGATTCAAATCCCGGGTGAGCCCTCCTTTTTGGGCACCCAGCACCCCCCTGCTACTTGGCTGGTCCCCCCAGCACCGGTGATCCCCCCAAGAGACACCGTGAGCCCCGTGGGGAAGGCACTCTGGCTGCCTCCACACTCTATAGCATCAAGGGTAAGGAGGGAGATCTGCACTAGCATTTCCTTGCTGCCTGCCTTGGGGCGGCAGGAGGCAATCTCAGGCCAGAGGTGGTCCCAGGCAGCCCCAGGGATTCCTTGTGGGGCATCTGGGGAGTCTCTGGCAGCCCTGAATCCATCAGAGAGGAGTGTAGAGAGGCAAAAGGACGTGGAGATGCTGGGAGTTGATCCCAGAGCCTCTTGCATGCAAAGCAAGTGCACTCCTGCTGAGCTACATCTCCCTGTGCAACAGCAAGGGGAGTTGGCCAAGTGCCCTCGCCCCACTCTGCCCCCACGGCTCCAAACCCGACTGTCACAGGCTGCACTGCACTCTTCCCATTGCTGCTTCCAAGGCGCTCCTCCTGGTTTAAGGAGGTGCCACACAAAAACTGTGCCCATCGCTGCTCTGCAGGCACTGCTTCCCGCCCTCCACCCCCGCCCTGGTTCCACCACATCCCAAGGCACCCTGGGTGCCCAAAAAAAAGGGCTCGTCCGGGAGTTGAACCCGGGACCTCTCACACCCGAAGCGAGAATCATACCCCTAGACCAACGAGCCAACACACTACAAGGGTAGGAGAAAACCCTTTTTTTAGTTTAAGTACTCACAGAACTGCCTGGGGTGGCATGGGCTCTGTGGCAGCTGTTTGTCTCTGATGGATGGACACCATGGAGAGGTCACCCTTGTTCTTTCCTGGCTTTGGGGATGTCACCTGGGCATATGTCACAGGTTGCTCTGGAATGCCAGAGACTGGAATGGCGGAAACAACTCAAACAATGCTCTATTTCCCAAACCATCAGAGTTAAATGAAGAAAAAGGGGTCACACTGCTTTTGATGTTGAATAAAGCTGAAACCAGCCTGACTCATCAACCTCAAATTTAAACATCCTGATAGTGAGATGAAGATATGGTAGATCTGGTAAAATATCTGGATAAAGGAACAAACAAGTAATATTACTGATAACTTTATTATAGCTGTTGAGCTGACACAGCTGGCCTGGACATATCTGGCTCACCAGAAAAGTCCATTCTTTTATAGTATAAAAGTCCCAAATTTGAATGGCAGGATTTTCTGACAGATCCTTTCTTGAAGTGTATGTGTGGAAATTCCCCCCTGGGGTGGAGACACTCCTCAAGGTCACTCCTTAAGGCTGAGCACAAGAGATTTGCCCCCAGTCATTGGTTATTCTGGGTGAGAAATATCAACCTTTACTTAATAATTTGTTTTGGCAGGTTTAATATATTTGCTTTAATATAATTGTTTCAATATTCCTTCACAGTGCACTATATTGTGATAGTTGTTATAGCACCTGTATTTTGTAGTAAATGATTCTGATTAATATTTTTTTTGTCTAATCGTAATAAATAATATGTATTTGTGTAAGTATTTATTTTAATATTTATTTTTAATCCTGCAGGATAAAGCTGTATAAAGTTTCTACTACACCTATACAATATTTTAGAGATGAACTGGAAAATCTGGGGCTAAGGTTGGATCCAGCTACACCCAGGCTCCTCTCTGAAAAGTTTAGAAAGCCAGGGGTTCCTCTCTGCACCTCATGATTCAATGGGAATTTCTAAACTTTGTCGGAAGCTCCCACTCTGCCCAGCACAGCATGGCTATAGGCTGTGTCTGCCTGATTTTAAAAATGGGGCCACGAGGAACAGGGGGGTCAGGAGAATCCCCAGAGAAGGAGAGCCCAGGCAGGGGATGTAGCTCAGTTGGAGAATGCTTGCTTTGCATGTAAGAGGCCCTAGGTTCATCCCCCAGCACCTCCAGCTTTTTTTTTCCCTCCTCAAAATCACCTCCTCCACAGGCCAATGATGATAAACTTGCATCTGCCTCTGGAAGGGCTCCCCAAAGGTGAGGGATGCACCATGGCAGAGCTTCCCCCTGAGGCTGCAGTGGCAGCATGGCCTCCACTGCCCTGACAGCTATTTCCCAACCCAGGAGGGAACCAGCCCTGGCCATGGCTGAGCTGTGCCTGTGCCCATAGGCACTGGGCAACACTGTGCTCCTGGCAGTGATGGGACCATCCCATCCCAGGGGCCACCCAGCTAGGGAGGCTGCCTTTGCCCGGTGTGCCGGGCAGTGCCTCCCCGTCCTTGCCCTGACACCGTAGAGACCACACCTGGCCACAGATGCCCAAAAGGAGGGGTGATACAGGAGCTGAGCCTAGAGTCCACAAGCCCACCCAATGCAAGAGCACTGCCCCTTCCCTGTCCACTGCTCTCCAGGGATCAAAATCCTGAGGGAAGGAGTCAGTCACCCTGGCACCCAACCCCATCCAGCCATGGGTAAAACCCATTGCTGTGAGCAGGATTCAAACCTGCATAGGGAATCCCTATTGGATTTCAAGTCCAATGCTCTCACCCCTCAGCCATCACAGCCATTGGTACCCCTCAGTCAGGTGGCAACAAATGGGGACACCCCACTTTGCCTCAGGTTATGCCATCCCCCAGCCTGGTGTGGGGCTCTGGTCAGCCCCAGTACCCACACCTGGAGGGTTGAGAAAAGGGAACATACAGGAATATTTACTGATGGCTGGAAAAAATTCAGGTGCCTTGGCCATGAGACAGGCAGCACAGGAAAGCATCCTCCAAGGATGCCCAGGGATACAGCAGCTCTCGTAGGGGAAAAGACATGGAGATGCTGGGGGTTGATCCCAGGGCCTCTTGCATGCAAAGCAAGTGCTCTCCTGCTGAGCTACATCCCCCTGAGCAAGGCTGGGAGACAACCTGGCTGGGTCCCCTCATCCCTGGGGCACACACATGCCAGCCTTGGGGGGTCCATCTTGCCCACCCAGCCAGGAAGGGGAACCCAGCCCTCTGTGCCAGAGTCCTGGTTATGCTGCAGTCCCATGTGCCAGACAAAGAAGTTAGGTGGGGTCATCGAGGAGCTGAACCCAGGACCTCTCACACCTTAAGTGAGGATCATGCCCCAGATCTGTGCCCCCCAATTCTGGAAGTTGAGGAGGGTGGCCGATGTTGCCTTTTGCCCCTTGGCACAGCTTGGAACAAGGAAATCATCTTACGGTGCCCAGGAGGTGGGGCTGGTATTTGGAGGTGTCCATGGTGCATAACTTCCCTGGATCCAGTGGCCACAGGGGCAGGTGGACCATGAAGACAGCAGGGACTCTTGGGCACCACCCTGTCCTTGCATAAGGGCATGTACCTCAGTGGGAGAGCACTTGCTTTGCATGCAAGAGGCCTTGGGATCAACCCCCAGCATCTCTACGTTATTTTGCCTCTCCAGACCCCTCCCTGTTTGTTGTGGGGCTGGCAGAGCCCCCCACAGACCCCCCCGCCCAAAAGCACTGGTACTACCTGAGGGCATGGCAGGCCCAGGAGTGGGGGGACAGCAGTGGTGCACAGTAGGTGCCACACCTCATGCCCTCGAGCTGCCCTACCCATCCTGCTGAGCCCTAAGCTGCAGTGACTGGAGGGGAACAACCGGAAGACCCCAGAGGGCTCTGTACTTCCAGAGAAAAACAGGACAGGCTCTGACCAAAGCAACAATTCCTCTAGGAGTGAGACCCATGTCTCATCACACCTTAAGGTGTAAACACACTGCAAACCTGCATTGTTGGGCACCTTGGCCCCACTGCCCTGGGCTTGCGTGGGTCCCAGCTGGCCTGCCAGTAAAAAGAGAGAACCTCATCCCCGGGAGGATATCCCCTGACCCCAGAGTGAGTGGTCCATGACTCCCTGCCCTCTGATGCTACTTATTCCTTGATAGCAGGAGGGGAAAAATAACAGGCCATGACCACCAGGAGTCCCATCCAGGTAGGTAAAACCCATTACTGTGAGCAGGATTCACAGCACCAACGGTCCAGCGGGGGAAGAGTGGTGCCTCCGGCGGGGTGCGGGGCGGGGTGCGGAGGTGCGGGCGTCCGGGATGTGTGGGGGTGCCATGTGCGTGGCGCTGATGGCGCAGTGTCCCGGCGGGGCTGCGGGCGCGGGCCGTGCGCAGGGAGCGGCCCCGGGCTGGGGTGCCCGGGCAGCGGCGTCCGCGCAGCGGCCGGGCCGGGCCAGGTGAGGGCGGGGCGCGGGAAGAAGCGCGCAGGTCGGCTCGTTGGTCTAGGGGTATGATTCTCGCTTAGGGTGCGAGAGGTCCCGGGTTCAAATCCCGGACGAGCCCTTCTTTTGCCTTCTTTTTGGGCATCACCACCCTGCTCTCGCCTGGCCGGTGCAGAGCCCGACGGGACCCGGACATCGATTTTTACCCCTCAGGGATACCCGTAGAGCTTTGAGCTTAGCGTGGCACACGGAGCGTCAGAGGGAGCTGTGCCCTGTCCCTGGAGTCCCAACCCATTGGTCCTCCAGAGTGACCCTATTTTTTGCCTTTTGCACACTTTGCTGCATCTTTTTCCCAGTAACAATGAACGGGCATAATTACCAAGGACTCTGATGGGAAAAACCCTCCTATACCTTCTCTGCCTGCTCTCCCCACAGTATCCAGGGTATCCATCCACGGTCTCACACTTCCTTTGTCCCAGTTTACTTCCCTATTGCACTCTAGGTTTTGGAAGGTTATCGCCTGACTGCTCAAAAGCCACTTTCAGCAGTAATCGCTCATGTAAGGATTTCTAAGTTCTTTCTTCTCTATGAGTCTTGGATAGAGACTTCCCACCCCTCCACATAAGGACCTTGGCTGGCCCTTTAGACACTATGTCAATTTCTTCTGCCATCCCCTTCCCAAAATCTCCAGGGCACGGGTGACTTTTGATCCTGCGGAGGATGCAGATGCCAGTGTAGACCAGGCACTTGCTGGTACCATTTCCCCTCCCGCCCCCGCCGAGTTCCCGTGTGCCGCAAGAATCCGAGCCCACCTCGAGGTTCCGCAGTTCACTCCGCGCGGCAGCAAAATTCCGACGAAGGTGGGATTCGAACCCACGCGTGCAGAGCACAATGGATTAGCAGTCCATCGCCTTAACCACTCGGCCACCTCGTCTCACTACAGAGTCTGCCGCCCCCTGGTGGCCTGACGCAGCCGCCGCAGCCCCTTCCCGCCCTGCCCCGGGGCCCGTCCCGGTCTCGTCACTTGCTCACCCGCTGGAGGCCCAATACCAATGTTTCTGGTCAGCGCCCTCTTAGCGCAGTAGGCAGCGCGTCAGTCTCATAATCTGAAGGTCCTGAGTTCGAGCCTCAGAGAGGGCAGCTTTTTAGGGTCTTTTTTTGTTTCCCCGTGGTCACGCGAGGTGGCTCCGCAGAGCGCCCGGCGCGGACACTACCGAGGCTTTCGTCCGGCCCCCGCGGCAGGCGGCTCCCAGGCGATCGGGCTCTTAAAGGCGCGAACAGGCCTAAGGCACGGGACAGACCGATGAAAACGCAGCACTCGGTGGGACGAGGTGGCCGAGTGGTTAAGGCGATGGACTGCTAATCCATTGTGCTCTGCACGCGTGGGTTCGAATCCCACCCTCGTCGGGATTTTGCTGCTGCCCCGGGTCCTCCATCCACAGATAAACACAATGCGAGAGGCCGGGAGCGAAACCAGCCCCCCGCACTGGTATCCCAGATACTCCCCGGGTAACAGCAGCCTCCCTCCCCACTCCCTTCCCCCTTGAAAGCATCCCGTACCATGAGCCTTTATAGAGGAATGAGGCACCTTTCAAGCCACGAAAAATTTTATTAGATACAAAACACGATTTACAGCAAATAGTATAAGCCACGCTCCCAAAGCTCTGTTGGGTTTTGACAGCTGAATTTCAAGCAAAGTGAGAACATCAAAAGCAGAGCACAGGCTTCCCTTCACATAGAACCAGTTAAACAACAAAACTCAGCCCTACAAAAGCACATGGAGCAGGAAGAATCTTAAAGCACACCCTTTCAAATTTAAATTTATTTCAACTTAGCATTAAGCTACTATTGCTATTTTGGGTTTAAGAGAAATACTAAAATGAAATGCTATTTTAAAAAACTGTAAAATTACTTTTTTGGAAGGCAATTGACAGTTTCAGACTACTGAGGATTTCAAGCTGGGTTGGGCATGCAAGATAATCAGTTTAGTGCAGTAATTTATATTCAACCTGGCAGAAGGCTCTGTTTGAGAAAAATTGGCTGATTTTATAAGAAAAATATGAACTGTATAGGAGTACTGCAGACATGAAGTACATCTTCAAATTATTTACTGGGAATTAGACCAAAACCAAGGGCCTTCAACTTTCAGAAGTTTTTAAATGCTGGAGAATGCAGGCTATTTGCTCTTCTAAAAACAAAGGAATTAGACCAAAACCAAGGGCCTTCAACTTTCAGAAGTTTTTAAATGCTGGAGAATGCAGGCTATTTGCTCTTCTAAAAACAAAGGAAAATTGTTTCTCCATAGCTATTTACTGAAGACTGAAGGAAGCATCCTGTTTTCCAGCATGACTTGGAATCTGTGGAATAAGCACCTCAACTATTTTTAATGATGAAAACATTGAATAAAATAGAACTTGGGCCCAGAATAACAAAAATCCTTCTGGATTTGCACTGAGCAATAAGAAGTACAAAACTCATGGGCAAGTGCTGCTCCAACTTGAGAATGAGCGTTTTGACATTCCTAGAAACAGAATAGGAATTTCAAACCACAGTGCTGCTGCAAGGCAGTTCCTGCATGAAGAAAGCACAGACTGACATAACATTTCAGGGACTGTGGCTGTGGACAGAAATTGCTCCAATATTCCCAGGGGCCTGTGCTACCCTACAGCTGAACCCAATGAAGCTGTGTTTACCCACAATGAGAGCTGGGAGAAAGAAAAACCACCACTGTAATTTAAGGCCTTCCAAGAAAAAGAATTTGACTCATCTCTGCGCCTGTAGAGCAGAAAAGGAAGGAGTCCCAGACCATCCATGGCACGCTCGCCCTGTGCACTGCAGCCATGTGAGAAGGGCCCAGGCCCCATAGCTGTTCCATGTTCTCATCCCAGGAGACCACCTGCTTGTTCTGGAACATGCCCAGGAGTACATCTGTTCAATCACCTGGACCTGGACTTCTTTTCTGAGTCTCCATGTCTCAGCTTTGCTCAAATGTCCACCATGTCCACCAGAGCAGAGAGATGGAGCTCAGAGGCAGCCTCAGCCTCCTTGGTGGCTCTGAGGAGCTGCTGCAGGTGTTTCAGTCTGTCTGACAGCGCAGAGCTTTGCTCCAGCTCTGGAATCTTGCGTTCCTCCTGACTCCCAGCCTGGGCAGAAGGAAAAGAGATGAGACTGAGACTTTCTCCCAAAGTTAATTCCCACTACAGGTTTTGCAGCTACTGCACTCCTCAAAGCTTTAGTTTAGCTCAGAATTGCCTTCTCTTACCTCTTGAGCAGCTGACATGGGACTCTTCACCAAGGGGCAGGTGGCAGCTGGGGTGGAGAGCAGAGACTGAGGGAGGTAGAGAGGAAGACCCAGGAGATCCCCAAGGGGCTTCATATCCTCAGCTAGATACTGGTGCAGCTGCTCTTCAAACCTGGATGAGAAGGGCAAGAGCACGAGTCAGATGGCAGCCTGGCTTTGTCCCTGTAACCAGTGCGTTACACTAAGAGGTTTTCTGGATTCAGAAGTATCTGATCTCCACAGCCATATTCAAAACATTCTGTTGTGCCCCACTGCAGCTATCAAAATCCATCACAGAGGACTGTGGTACAGAGAGGAGCCACGCAGACTGAAGAGACTCAACTTATGGAAAGGCAGAAGAGACAAAAGCCTCCTGGACCAACCTCAACAGCTTTAGTTCTTCATCTTTGTGATCTTCATTGCTACAAACTGACATTCCAGAGAGGACTTTATAGACATTTGTGAGACTGGGGGACACACAGACCACTGTACTGCTTCAGTTCTGGTGGCATGACTAACCACAGAGTTTCCAACCATTCCTGACAACTCCAAGAATTTCTACCATCCTGGACTGTTCCCCTGATGCAAGAAGGAAATAGTAGGGAACTGCCCTGATGTGCTTGATGAAATCAGATGGAACTCAAGACAGTCTGGGCTCTTTTCTAGCACAGTTTAACTTGCTGTTCCATAAAAGTGACAAATTGTTTACAACTCTGGGCTGAAGCTGCAAGGAAAAGATGCTGCTCTGGGAACTTACCTCCTGTTTTCTATTTTTTCCAGTTGCAACTGTACCAACAGATGCTGCTGGGCCAAGGATGTGTCTCTGAATTCATCTGTACTGGGAATGCTCACTTCCTGACCTGGCAGCATGCTCATTCCAGAGCCATACTGACGTGGCAGCATGGAGATACTGCAGGGTTTCTTAAAAGACTTGGGAGATTTTATCTTTGATCTGAAGAGGGGAGGAAAAAAACAGTAAACAAAACCACATGAATTTGTATGAGTGTGTTGATTTCTCCCTCTCAGCTTGAAGCTTGGAAATAGCAGGGAGTGAGAAGTGACCATTTGGAGAAATAATGCCCTTGGGCCAGGGTCCAACACAACACCACCTGTGCATGAGATGAGAGAAGAACTAATCTGACGGGAGCATAGGATTCACCTCAAACATCAACCACTACACAAAAGAGCTGCAGCTAAGCTTCCAAGAGGGAAGAGAGTGGCTTCCATCTGAACATGGCTAGGGAAGTGAGCTAGACTCGACATCTCACTTTAATGTCACACAGCTCTAAGGCATCCTTCCCCCTCAACCTATCATTTTCTCAGATTCACATTGTTTTCCCACCGTGCTTTGCACAACTCCAAAGCCTCAGTAGCAGGGGTTTTTTTGGCAGAAGTTAATTTCTATACTTTCAGCACTCCCCAAGCAATCCATTTCTCTGAGAGCTGAGTAATCCTGTACAAATAAAATCTACTTCCTCTCTGTTTCAGCACAGCCTTGTACATCATTTTACGGAGATGTACACAAGCAGGTTCTGGGAGGATGTCAAAAGCTACTTTTCAGCACCGTGCAGGCCACCTCACCTCTCGTGGCCTTGCCGGATCTCCTCCTGTGTCCGCAGCCTGGCTTGATCCCATGAGAAAGGCACGCTGTAGTTCTTTAAATGCCCCTTGAAGAAGTACACGCGAATCTGACCATCTTTGCTTATAGCTTCTGTGAATAAACCCAAACCTAACGTTTATAATTTTCACAGGTTTTCGCCTTCAGAAGAAAAGTTCATTATTAAAAAGGCAATTTGGGAAAAGAGCAATTGTTCACTTTCAAATAGATTTCAAACAGAGTCTGGGACAATCTTCATTAATCAACAGAAGTGATAATTAACTGTGGCAGCCTGCCCTCCCTGCTGACACAGCTACTGAAGGGTAACTCTTGGCCTTTGCTTGATTCAAACCGTCCCCCGTTGGGAGGGCAGGGCTGAAAGACTCTAACCAGATCCACATTTGTAGTCACAGGATCAAGTCAAGCCATAACCAATATTAAAAACACACTCCAAAGGGAAGACACATGCAGAACACAGCAAGACCACAGCTGCCTCCCTGCTACACATCACTTGCTGCCATATGGAAAGGCACCACTGGCAGTGCATTAAATACCATCACAAAAGAAGCATCATCCATGCCACAGGAGGATACAATACCTGGAGCAACAGGCAGTTTGGGTGGTTTCCAGTCTCTCAGTTTATGATCAATACAGACTGCCAAGATACAATCCCAAGGGATCTCATCAACAGAAGGTCCATCTTCATCAGAGTTCCCAGTTGTTCTGGTTTTCCAGTTTTGGTAAGTTTTGCTCAGCAGATTCTCCACCTGAGACTGGATCAGTGGTTGAGTATGGGAAGAATTTGCAATCTGAGAGACATACTGAAAAATCATGTGGCAAACAGGACGCCAAGGAGCTGTGGAACAAAAAAAAAATCAAAGTAAATTGCAAGAATTTGTGACAGAACCAACACTGCACAGGCATATCTTGGAGAACAACGTGCCGCCAAGAAGATATTAGAGTGTGAAGTACCTACCGCCTATAGGAGGCAGATCTAGGTATGGGATCTGGAAGGACAGCACAGCCTTCTTCAGCCAAGCCAGGTGATCTGGCATGTTCCACTGCAGGTGGGGCAACGTCTTGTTACCCCCTGCTTCTGAAAACTCTGTGACAGGCCAAGACAAGTCATAAAAGTGCTCTGAGGATGCCACATCTGACAGGAACTGCAGCACACTGTTGTAGAGCTCTATGATGACCCCAGGCTCCTGGGATGGCAGCCCAGCTAAACGCCTCTCCTTCCAGTCATGGTAGAAACGCTTGCCAAACTCTCCATCAATCCCATCCTCAATGTACTCCTGAAGGGTCTGGCTGCAAAGCTCAAGGGAGACAGGACAGTGGGATACCAGCCAGCCCACAGCTGCAGAGACCTATGACACACAAAAGAGGGAGGGTTAGAAACTGCTCTGCAGTGATCAGGACAAACAAAGGATTCAACCCGAAGTTTGAATAACATTCTCCAAGAGAATATGCAGCAAAAGGTAAATAAATCAGGCATCATCAAACTTATATTTACAACAATAATTCTCCAGCTAGGTGGCCACAAACTGAATTTCCACACAGCAAGCTCAGGAACAGACAAAGAAGAGGCTGTTTGGTATGCAGTGGAATTCCCTGCTGCAGGATGCTGGGGTTGTTGAAAACTTATCCAGGAAAAATTGGACAGTTCACAGAAATTAGCCCAGGGTGACTGTATCATGTCGGATCATGGTGGTCCTTGAAGTGCACACCTAAGTTGTGAGGGTTTGTTGGGGAGCATCACTCTGGGCTTGTCAGGGAGAGATCTGTATGATCGAATTCCTGTACAGAACATGAAACGTAGAGGCATCTCAGTCATATCAACCAAGATGGTCTAACTCTGGATGATCTCACAGCAGCAGAACAGCTACAAAGAGTCTTCAGCATTTTAGGACTAAGACCTTAAGGATAAAATGGTTTACCCACCACCAGCACTCCTCTGTTGGGCAGCAACACAGGCAAGGCAGACAAGAGTGGGTTTAAGTAATCCATTAATTTTGGTCTCAGTGCAGTTTTCAGGTTTTTTTTTTTTTTTCTTGTAGCAAATGCCACTGACCTCTGGTCAGTGAAAATAGAACAGTCACAAATAAGGGAAAATAATTCCTGCATCTTGCTGTTCTTACCATTCTGGTGCCTTCTAAGTCATTGACAGAGCCTGGGAGCTCTACAATGGTGTAGTCTGAAATAAGATGGGCTGAAATCAAGTCCTGGAGCATCAAACCTTAAAAAATAAGAAAACTCATCATGTACACAGAGTAAGAACACATGTCCTTGGGCCACATGCTCTGCATTACATTCACTGCATTGCTGCTCTCCTCCATCTCTGCCCACGGACTCTCAGGATCAAATAATGTGTATGAAACAAAACTGGAGGCCAAAACTGGTGAGCTCTTAAGGCCTCAAGATTTTTAGGAAAGCTCTGGGATGCACTCTACTTCACAGCCTCTTGCTTTAACTGTAACTGAGAGGCTGAACTAGTCACAACACTTCTACTTCAGGCAGCCCTAAACATTCATTGTTTCAAGACACAAAAACAATTACATACCATCTTCTACTTCTTTCTCCACAGCCTCCTCTTTCTGACTGGGGACTAGAACCACCAAGGGAACTATAGGGTGGAAAGGTTTGGCCTGAAGCAGCTGTTTCAGCTGCAGTAAAGCTGAAAGCCAGTAAACATCATCTTCTGCAATATCTTCACTGCTAACTCGGGGGGGCAGGAGAAGAACGAGGCCACTGGTCCCAAGCAAGTCCTTTTGTGTCTCAGCCAAATCAAGCTCTGAGTTAGAGAGCGCACCATGTGCCACCTAGACAGGCAACAAAGATGACAACAATAATGTAGCTAAACAAAGCTATTTCCACAGCAAAATCTGCAGATATTGTCACTGCCATTCAGCTTTGACATCCTTTTCCATGAGCTCTACACAACCTAAGACAACAAGCTGTTGTCAGGCCAACATGAATGTGTCTGATAGGTGAGCTGAGCACAGAAGTGCCCTTCAGCACCTGCTTTGGGACCAGGAATTGATGATTCATGTTCTACTAATCCAGGTATTTCTCAGCTGATTGAAAACAAAGAAAAAAAACTCCATCTTTTTTCAGACCTTTTCAATTACCCTCTATCCCTCTGTCTTAGGTTGGAAATGCAAGATGTGGCTATGTGGGGGTATTTATTCTATTGCCATCTGTTAGACATGGGGTGTTATCTTCTGTTAATTGAGCCACGCAGTTTTCTTTATCTCCTCCATAACCAATCCTCCCTCCAGGAGATATCTTCTGTTAATAGGCCACTGAGTGTCACTGCATGGCTAATAAAATTACATCATCCCATGGTGAGATGCTCTGCCCAGAGGGAGAAGCCAAACATTCCTTCCTGGATATAATCTGAGATTTGGAACACCACCGTCAGGCTTGGAAAAGCCTGGATAGCCAGAGAAGCAGCTTTCTTCTCCACTGGATTCTCAGAGGAAGACCAGGCCTATCCACACCACCACTGGAACTTCAGAGGAAAACTACACCCTTCCTACAGGATCATAGCTTCAACAGAACCCCATCTGTCATCCAGGAAAACTACAGCCACCATTTAATCAGACTGCTATCAGTGCCCCACAGGGTGACCAACAAGGTGTCAGGTCATATTCTGACTGTCAGCATTGTTTTTGTATTACTGCATTTTATTTCTATATTTTCTTTTTTAAATTTTTATTTTTGCCTAATAAAGAACTGTTATTCCTACTCCAATATCTTTGCCTGAGAGGCCCTTAATTTCAAAATTATAATCCAGAGGAAGAGGGTTTGCATTTTCCATTTCAAGGGAGGCTCCTGCCTTCCTTAGAGGACACCTGTCTTTTCAAACCAAGACACCATCCCAGTATCATCTCCCTCCATCTGACAGGAAACAATATCCACTGGAAAAGAGCCTACCTTGCTCTTATGGCCTCTTAGATATCATTAAATTGTTCTCACCTACCTTTATACACACACTGACTTTAATGCTTCTGGTCCCCTGCATGCCAGGAGAACTAAATAACGTCAGCGTTTGAATTTTGCCTTCTGTATGTGAAGCATTTTTCTCACTGATTCTGTGTCCCATAAACTTGGCTTTCAGCCAATCCGTCAGTATCCTAGCAAACAACAAATAGAGCTTTGGGGGTTTTTGTTGTTGAAACTGGCATTTTAGTTTTAGTAACAGCACCTCTAAGCTACCACAATCTATCATAATCCTATATATTTAGGTTATTATAAATAAATAGACCTAATAAATAGCTATAAATTATCATCTATCAAGGTTTTGTTTTCAGTATGAGCAAAAGTAATTAAACAATGTTAAAAAATACAGATCACTGTAATAAATCACAGCTATATTGTTTAGAGTGCTCTGGAGAAAAAAAAAACTGGAAATCTGACATGGTACAGGTAAAATTACATCAAGAACTGTACTACTAATGTTCTTCTAGCTAAATAAAACAAGTCTGCCCTGTTTGAGCAAGGGACCCAGCAACCAACTCTTCAACATACCTACTGGGATCATCCTTGGAATATGCATCATCACTGGGCAAAACCAAGAGCGCCTTCCAAAAAACCTGTTCTTGTTCAACTGGAATATGTTCCGTGATTAACGAGACAAGATCCAGGGGAGTCCAAGCTAACTCACTTAAAGAGAGACAAAAGAACTGGTGAAAAGATCCACTCCAGGGCTCTTTCCCAGCTGAGCAATGTCTGTCTTGCACTGAACAAGTTACAATATTGTAGTGTATTGACCAGTTAATTCTTTGGATCTGTTGCTCATCCTTTAAGAACTGCAGCTGCTAAACCTGACATATGAGCCTTACTCTGGGGATTTCAGGAGCATATGTGTACTGCTTCACTTCCACACTGATCCAACACACACCCAGGCCACTGGAGAGCATGAGGAGCCATGGGAAGCCAGGCCTTCTGCTGCAGTTCAAACATCTCAATCAATACCTTCCAACCGCAAGCTAGGTCACTGATAGCTCATTTACTCTTCTCCCCCCATAGCCCATCCCAGGCTCCATCCCATCCAGGTACAAAGTCACACCCCATAATACCCATCAGATCCTTAAAATTACACCCAGGAGGATCATCTGTTCCAACACCTTCATTAATTTAGTGGAAGGTGTCCCTGCCCATAGCAGGGGGATGGAATGGACAAAATTATCTTTAAGGTCCTTTCCAATCCAAACCATCCTATGATTCTATGACCTTCCTGTTCCCCTTATTCCAAAATACTCCCAAGAAGCAAGGCTGCAAGCAGATATTCGGGCATGGTTAGCCATACCTTCTGGCAACTTCTGGTATCTCTGGCACATCTGCTGCAGCTTGCTTCTAAAGAACACAAGAACCAAACCCCAGCCTACCTTACCAACTGCTGGTAGAAGTGCTGAACTTTAATTTCATGCACTGTCTTGTTTCTCAGCAAGTTCAATCTGGAAACAAAATATTCTTGGCTGTATATTTTATGTATATAAGTATGTGTATAAAACACATACTTTCAACAAATCTAAGAACATTGAGGCCTGGGAAATATTACAGAGGCCTCAGAACGTTGCTGTTACCAGAAGAATTTATTTGGATTTTCAGTCTTGGTCATGACATTTATGGAGAAAGTATTTTGGAAGCTATAAAAGCTTCCAAAATATTTTTGGAAGCTATATTTTGGAAGAATAAACAGTTCTGCAAACCAACTAACATTCACAATGAAAGAATTTTTGGTAACTTATCTTCCAAAAATCAACCAGATTCCCTACTGATGCTACTGGAAATATCTCTTACCTCGTGCAAGAGATTCCTAGCTTTCCTCCATTCCCCAGGTTTACAAATCTCTGGCACAAGTTCTCCATGGCTACAGGCCACTCTGCACTGGGGGACAGTGCTTTCAGTTGATGTTTGGAATCCAAGCCACAGGGAGCAGCTGGAAATGCCCTCATCTGACGTTTCAACTTTGTCCGAGCTGCCACTGCTTCCCTCCACCTTTGGAAAACAACAGATAAATAGGTCCCATTCATGAACTCTTCTGCAGACCTCTGTCACAAGATATTTGTATAATGAACACCCCAACAACCACAACACACCAAGCATATGGGCAGGAAAACCAGTGATCAGCAGAAACAATACAAGGATAAACTACTACAAGTTTCTAGACAGAATGAAGCTGGAATCCCCTACCAAGCTCATTACCTGACTACAACAAGATGTGATCCCCTCTCCACATACAGTAATTTAGCAGAGGCTGGTACTAAGACTGTAAGGTCTAACCTTATCATGGAGATAAGACAGAAAAAACTGTCTCAGAAAGGACATAACCAGACAGTGGAAGTTCCATCTCTGTTAACTGCTCCATGCCAATGCTCCCAAGTGAAGCAGCCGTGTCCCAGGGTGGTAACTCACCGTTTTAAGTATTTGCAAAAACACTGGAGCTCCTGAAGGGTTTCCTTGGCAATCTGGAAAATCTCATCCTCCAGAAAGAGCTCCATGAAGTGGCCACACACTTCTTCTGAACACCGGGCAATCCGGGCTTGCCGGTCTCTTTCTAAGGCACATCTAGTTCCAAATAAAACAAACCAAGACTGCTAAGGTGAAGACCTCCAGCAAATGCCAATTCAGTGGGCTGAGATGCAAACAGGGAAGTCCATGACATTTAGGAAACCCTTGGGAAAGCAAACTACAGCATGCAGCACGTTGTACATACCTTAACTCATTGACTGAAGTTTCTTTAACACTTTCCTGTATTACTTCTTCCATTAATTCCATACCCAGCAACTGGCTCAACTGCTTTATTAACTCTTCTCTTTCCTGCTTTTGCCTGGAAGGACAAAGAAAAAATTTACATCGGCAAAAATGGTGCTTAGTTACACAAGCACTACATGCACTGCCAAAGACCTAATCTGCCTAAAATTGTTTCCCACAATCTGGTTTCTAAATAAACAGTTTTGCATGGAGTCAGGTTTCCCTCAAAAACACCTTAAGCAACCTGATCTAGTGAGTGGCATCCCTGCCCATGGATGGGTCTTGGAACTAGATGATCGTTATGGTCCTTTCCAAACCAAACTATTTGGGGATTCTATTTATTCTTACCCTAGTAAGCTACAAACAAGTAGCTCACTCAGAAGGAAAAGCTCCTGCATATACAGCAAATGCATGTCCCTCTCCAGAAGCTCTAGGTAAATAAAAGTTCCTAAATTTCCCACCCACCATTTTCACCATGGCTTCGAGGCAACCAAAATGCTAACCAGCAGATCACCCAAGAATGCAGAGGGGAACCCTGCCTGTACAACCCCAGGGGAGTTCAAGGTGAGGCTATTCTGCCACTGTGGCAGAAAAACATGGGCCTTGAGCAGAGGCACAAGGACTCAGGCTGGCACCAGCTGTCCTTACGTTGTCTGGGGTCTACCTAGCCCACTCTGCCCCACAGCCAAAGCAGTGCCTCACCTCTCCTCCTCCACTCTGCGCCGTTCTTCCTGAACACGTTGCCTTTCCACACTAAGCATGTTTCCAGCCACTTCTCTGAGGATCTCCCCCATCACCACAGTCACAAGTTCCTCAACGGTGGCCTCTGAGGCACTGTGCAGAAACAGCAAATATCTTCTCAAAGCCAGAATTGTTTCATTCAAAGCCCCAGGTCTATACTTTTCTCAACCACACCTTGCTCTCTGTGGTGGGCTGACTCTAGCCATTAGCCAAGCACACACACATTGATACTGGCTCACTCCACTCCCCACACTGGGACAGGGAAGAAAGTAGGAAGAAAAAAGGAAAACTTGTGGATGGAAATACATACAGACTGTAAAACAGAAAGGCAAAACCCTTACTCCCCCATCAAGCAAAGTAAATGCAGCCAGTCATCACTTCCCATGGGAAGAGCAATACACAGACAGTACCCAATCAATGTCCACCCTGAAAGCCACAAATCTCCAATTTCTTCCTCTAAGCCAGTTTCATTGCTGACCATGGCATCACAGGGAATGGACATTAGTCAGCCTGGGTCAGCTATCCCCATTCAAACAGTGCTGGAACAACAACTGTTTGGGTCACATCCCACATCTATAACTCTACCAACTGCCCTGGAGTGGAAATTTATCAGAAGCAGAGAAGCAGCCAGATCTGGACTTGCTCCTCTTGTCCCCCTTTGGGCACCTTCCCTTCCATGACAGAGGTTTCTAACCAGACAAAGCTTCCAGAGGTTTGGGTCAGCCTTCCCTTAAGGCTAGAGCTGGGATGTGACAGACATCTGAAGAAAGGTCTGCTTTCCCTTCCACTGCATGAGTAACATGGTCTCCATCACAGACCTGACAGTGCTTAGTTTTACCACCTTCACACATGGTGCTGCTATGGCAAGGGGCAACTGTGGTGACAGACTCCAGGGGAACCTGCAAGAAATGCTCTTTACCAGATAGCAGCAGCCACGTAAGCTGCTCCTGCTCTGCCCACTTCTCTGCACTCTCCTTTCAGGACATCATGCACAAGCCCGTCCACCACTTCGGCAATGTCCTGCAACACAGCAGAGGAAGCAGCTGAAACAAGGTGTGGCCCTTCTCAGGAGTAAACTGGGAGTAAGGCTTTCCAGCCTTCCTTATCTGACTGTAATTCACAGCAGCATCTGTATTTCTGCTTACAAACTGAGCCAACTTAAGCAAACACAACAGCCTGCAAAATTCAGACTATTTAGACTATCTAAAAGGTTAGTAACAGCCCAGAAACAAAAGCAGATTTTTGTAATAAATGTGGGCAAATCAAATCAGGAAACCATAACTGAAGAGAGACTTCTATTTTCTTACTTTAGACTTCCATTCTAGCTGATTTAATTCCAAATTATCAGGTCTACCCTTCACTGAAATTTGCCATCATCTAGATAGAATATGACAACTGTACTGTACAAAGCAATGACACACTCTGAGACTGGTTCAGCATCAGCATACAAAAACTTGTGTGGGAGGGAGAAAAACAGCACAGGTAGATGGGATACACATTCAAGACCCAGCATCAGTGGTCATGTACCCACAGCAAGAAACTTTTGTCATGTCTCATTTGACATACATGCATGTTCCAGAAAAAAAAAATACCATAAGAACTTGATTACCTTTTGTTATATTTCACAGATCTTTCCCAAATATTTCCTGATGAGTTTAGATTTCCCTACCTCATCTGAGTAACCAGGCTGAGGCTTTGAAAGGGGAGGCTCAGGCTGTGCAGCAGACTGGGAGATGGGCTGTGCAGAGGGCAGGACTGGCACCAGCTGACGAGGCAACAACGAGGGCAGAAGATGAGATGGGGACTGGACTCTCACTGCTGTGGCCTCTAAATCCACACCTCTGCTTTCCACTCTTCCTTCTTGGGAGGAAAAAGGAGAAAAAATAAGGAATCCAGATCAGTCACAAACAGAAGCAAATTTTATCTTCAAAAAAATGGCTTGTCTGATAAAACTCAGCAGGTCATAAAATAAATCCTTAAGAGCAGTTTGTTGCCTTAAAGTTATAAATATATCATAGAAATTCATTTACATTTATGAATGTTTTATACAAAACATTTAAACATTTAATTGCACATTAACCTCATTACCAAGCACATGTATTTCCAACAAAGCAACTGTTTTAAGTCAGGCACACCTGGCACCTACACACACTATCTGTACTTCCAGCAAGGACAGAAAAGCACACATTCAGCTAACCTGAAAACTGACATGTTTATACACACAGAGGCAACAAACAGCTGCAAATAAAAAACATGTAAACTGCAAAGGGAAGTTGGTTTTCTGAAGTAGTCAAACATTTGTTATTTCCACTTATGTTGGCAAAATTTGGCTCAACAGAGAATTTCCTGAATTGGGAAATACATTTTATTAATCAGGTTGTTCTTGGCTTTTACGGATACATAAACACACCCCAGTAACCTGGTCTAGCCGAAGGTGCCTCTGCCATGTCGGGTGGTGGAACTTGATGAGCTTCAAGGTCCCTTCCAACTCAAACCATTCTGTAATTCTCTTGCGATTTAAATTCTAATCCTTTCATTACATCTAAATTGCCATGCAGTTTCAATCTCTGAGCCACTAACAGCTTCTGCTTTGTACAATAAACGTGCTCACAGAGCTGCCTCGACAGTGTATTCTGAGCAGTACCTATAATGCAGGTTTGCTCTCACCTGTTGCTTCCACACTGGGTTTTTGGCTGCTGCTAGCCTGATCCATGGAGGTGCTTCCACCAATGTACTTGTTCTGCCCATTGAAGCTGGACACAGGCACATGGTGAGGCACTGGGGGCAAGGGCCCCCCATTCACAACCTCGCCAACAGAGACAGTGAGCTTCTGGCTGACAAACAGGGATTTCCGTGGTTTGGGTAATCCGTCTGGCTCCAGGAAAGCCGAGCGATTCAGCTCCACGTAACCACTGGGGAAAATCAAAAGTAACAACCAGGCATATGTCCACAAAGTTCCAGTAACGTACAGGCTTTCATTTCTGAAACTCATTGGTTTGAAACAGAATGTTGACAGGAATAGATGACTAACTGGCATCCTCAAAGGTTTTTTTTTCCTTTCCCAGTCTCTCAAAATTCCAAGTTTGGATGAACACACCTTACAATGTATGGATTTTCATGGCATACACTTATCTGTGAACTGCTGTCCTCCAACATCCTCTAACAGTTGGTTTGCACTGTTCAGCTTTATCCCACCTTACAGGCATCACTATAATGCCAGTTTCCCATGAAGTAGAACTGTGTCCTTATATCCTATGGAGACTCATCCCCTGTTCTTGGCCCATTCTTTCTCTGGTTCCAACCTTCAGGAGCAGCTCCCCCACATTATGCCTTTGTTTGATATCAGGCTAACCCCCCCCCCCCCCGAGCATCATTTTCCTCACACTTACCCATCTGATACACTCAGGCCATAGTAACTTATAAAATCAGTTGCTTCCTCGCAGTCTTTGAAGAGCAACATGCGGATGAGGTGGTCCAAGGGGAATGCTGTACTTCTCTGGGTGCTCACAGTGTAGGCAATATTGAGGGATTTGAGACCATCCTTACGAATCTGGGGGAAAAGAAAAAGCCACATAACTACTAGGAAAGAATGCAAAAGAAACTATAAAGCATACAATAAATGTGAGAATCATGTTTAAATACACCAATACTTTGTCATCAAGTATCCACATAAACAATTATTTAGAGTTGCAACTTTCTTTTTAAATTCTACGCACTTGCTTCTAGTTTCTGTTCCTCTTTCATGATATTTGTTTTGAGCATATCCCTTTGTGATTCTTCTGTAGAAAAAACACCTTGCAAGGTCTTCTGAAAGTGCAGACTCACATTTCTTTGCAGGACTCTCAGGCCTGCTTCTCTGCTACCAAATTGTGTTTCAGAGAAATATTTATATGTACACAATTACAAGGAAAAAAAAAAGAACATTTTCAGTATTTGCCTTTCATATCACAGCAGAAAGGTCCCGATATTTTTTTTAACACTTTTAAAGAAATAGTAACGGTATTTTTTTTATGGCTTAGTATCTACTAAGTTTTCTGCTGATTTTCCCCCAAATCCCAGACTGTCTTACTCATTAAACAGTTTTTAAAATATCCATCTCTTTTTTCCTCACCTGGTTGAAATAATAGTGTAAGAGGCAGGCATTCATATAGGAAGCTGCTTGCACAAGCTTGAAAAACCTCACAAAATTGTTGCTGTTTAGTGCAGCAAAAGCTTGAACTGCAAATCTAACTTCAGGTGAGTTTCTAACCTCTGGATGAAATTGTTGAACTTCTCTGTAGAGACAAAAGACAGGGATAAAACTTTTGTTTCAATATTGAACAATCACAATTCAAGAGCAACTTGTAACAGCACAGAATTAAAATCAGGAGCATTACAATTTGTCTGGATTTAATTCTAAACTCAATTCTTCCCAGAGGTAAAGAGAGAAAACAAATGATGGCTTGTTCTCACCTGAGGATATCGCCCTTGTTGAGATTCAGCAAGACATTATAACCTCGGAACTCTGCTTCACTCTTGCAGTAAATCCCCTTGTTAGCTAAGTCCTGATACATCTCCTTCAAGCTCTGCAGGCATTTAGTCATGTTCTCATTGTTGATTTTAGCATCAAAGGAGGACATGGGCTCTTCACACAAGTGGTGAGCACAGTGGATATGAAAGCGAGTGCACTTCTCAATCAGAGACACCATCAGTGGGTTGCAGAGGTGTTGCTGGGTTATATCCTAACAGAATGAAAAAGAATGCATTACGTGTATTTTTAAACTAGTTGAAGAGTGCAGTCACCTGGCACTACCTCTGGAAAACCCATTTCACTGTGCTTTGAGTCACTCTGCAATTCAAAACGTTTGAACAACTATTGCTTTTTGCTTCCTTTTTTCACAGCATGATGGGATCTTTTGCTTTTTATCACCAAACACCTACATCCACAGTGCTTACCTTTCTTATTCCACGAGTCCTGTTCCAGACAAAGTCATACCATTCTCGGTAGTTTCCTTCTCCTTGATCCATAATATTTGTCACTAAATAGTCCATGGTCATGCTCAGCACCTCAGAGGGTCTCAGTTCATGGGGCAAAGGTTCCTCCTGATCTGCTGAAGACCTGCTATATTCCTTGATTGCTGCTGCATGATTCACCTGCAAGAGTGGATAAAAACCTAAGTATGTACAACTTCCCAGCAGTAAAGAGGATTTCATCCCACCCATGCCTTTAACTTCAGTAAGGAGTTGACTTAGTCTCAAACTCAGAACCTTTAAGACAATACATAGCTATAGAGAATTACATATATGTAATTACAGCTTTAGAACTATAGTCCTAAATAACTGAATAAAAGACATGACAGAGTGAAAAAGCAAATATCGTTTTCCAGTGGGGAATTCAAAGGTAATAATTAAACAGCCTACAGAATTTTTGCACCAGAATTACCCCTGTAATCAGCTAAACAATACTGACAGCTCCAATGAGCATCAGACATACTGATATCCTGGCAATCTCATACCTTATCAGTTCCTAGAAGCAATTCAAAGATGCTGAGCTGGCTTCTTGTCTCCCTCATGTAACGCTCCTTTTCAGGACACATATCTGGGCAAGTGCCAACAACAGTTTTTGCTTTGCCAAGATCAGTCCTTTTTATTCGAGCTTAAAAAAAAAAAAACAAACCACAGAAATAATTGAACAAACACTAAGCATCTCTTGGGTTTTGGGGCTTTTTCTTCTTTTTTTCTTCACAATAAGCTATTACCCTGATGTGCCAAAACAGCCCTGAGCATGCAAGGCTGTACCTAAATTTTGGTATAGTCAGAAATGGACAAGGGTGGGGTTCTCCCCACTGTGAGGCCTGTCCAAGTATTGCACATATTGCGAGTTTTGCTGAAAAGACTGAAGCTTTTAAAAGACACCCAATGTTTTCTGTCCTAAGGAACAGCAATTTCAAAATTCTGCACTGAGTGGACAAGAAGTCTGTCAATACTAAAAATAGGATCCTAAATTAAAAATTGGATCAATTTTGAAACTGCAAGAACAGCATGGAAGGTTTTACAACCACCACTGTGAAACAGAAGGACATTTCTTGAAATAATTCTCAGCTATATAGTAGTTTGAATTTGGAGAAATGCTAGATGCACTAGCGCAAGTTGCTCAGAGAAGCTGTAGTAGCCCCACCCCTGGAAGTGGATGGGGCTTGGAGCAACCTGGGATAGTAGGTGTCCCTTACCTATGCCAAGGGGGTGGGACTGGATGAGCTTTAGGGCCCCTCTCAACTCAAATAATTCTGCTATCTATGGCTCTACGAAATGCAGTTAAGGCTTTGAGTAACCTTCTTTAAAGAGTCTATAGAGATGCAAAATCTCTCTATGTGCCCTCCTTCACAGAAAATGGACATTCTGCCCTTCCCTTTACACAAGGGAAAGGGAAAAAATTGCACATGCAATAAGTAGAACAGATTTGTGTGTTTTACAAGAAAAAAAAAAAAAAACAGAAAATAATACACTGGGAGAGTATTTTATAGACCGTTCTACATTAAACTCTCTTTTAAGCCATTTCCATAATATCACAACAGCTTTGCCACAAAACCCAAACACTTCTTTCCAGCAGAGAAGCAGATGACACACTAACTAACTTATGTTAATTACCTTGTCGCATGATTTTGTCCCTCTGGTCCAAAAGCCTATACCTCTCCTCAGATGTCTCAGCCACCAATCCCACCAGGTTACTGAGTGATGACAGCGAAGCCCCCAAGCCCTCCGAGCTCTGCCCTTCAGAACTGGAATCAAACAGCTCTGCTTCAAACTGCAGCGTTTTTCGAAGGCCAGGCTTCTTTGCTGGAGAACTAAAGCAGAAGACTTTTCTATTAATAATAATACATTAGCGCATGCCCCAGTCTTAATCAGTTCACTGTTCTTTAGGATGCTAGCATCTCTTTAGAAGAGTATTTTGTTCACAGGGAAACATGAACAATGTATGGATGTGCTGCGCTAATGCCAGCCCCAGGAGTTAATCTGGTTAAATCCTCAGCACTACCCTGACAACGCTGCCAAGAGTTCTGGCATTGTGGAGAAATGAACAGAAAAGGAAAAGTGAAAGTGTCATACAGGAGACAAAAATGGATGGGTCTTGTAGCCTTTTGCAACATTATGGCACAGTAATTTGTATTTTAAGTTAGGAACTGGCTTGCTGGAGACAAAACCAATGTGCTTTCTACAGCAATAGAGATTATTCAAAGATTTTACAGGGCCAAGTACAAACATGCTTTTAAAATCAAGGAATACAGATTCCTTCACAACATATTACTAATTTTATAGTTATATGATTATACATATCAAATCACTTTTGTCAGACTAGACAAACCATTGAGGTATGACAACGATGACTGGCTTGCCACTTCTGTGACTGCCACAAACCAGGGAGACTGATCACTTGAAGTGAGACAATGATCCAAACTATTTCAAAAATGAGACCCTCATTACACAGAGCTCTAATTACCTCCAAAGGAAACTGTTTGCTTGAGAAGCTCATCGAATCACAACCACAAACAGTGTCATTACTGCTCAGTCCTAGTTGGGCTCAGCACTGTTTGTTCGCTTCCCTCACACCTCATACTACAGGTGCTTTTATGAACAAAATCTTTTACTTTCACCAAAATAGAAGACCCTAATAAACCATTAGGAATATCCTTCTGACAAAGTGTGAGAGATGAGTGTTTCTAATTCAGACAAATCAGAAAAGAAGGGAAGCAGCCTCCCTGAAAAGAATGTGACCATATTTGGCACACAGTGATCACCATTCTTCTCCAAGCTTCCCATTTCCTGCCAGGCGAATTCCCAGAGGAGGGGACATACCTTCTCCCAGGCATGACACTGCTGGCAGAAGATCTTATTAAAGGTTTTCTAAGAGGGGAATGCTGATAGCTTTGCTCTTCACTGCTTTGCCTTCCTTCATCTTCACTTGCTTTCTTCTCCTTGGATGAAAATTCTCTTTTTGCTGGACCTGAAATTACATGTAAATACGAAACCAGGTACCTGCCAAGTAGTTTAAGCAAGAGCTCTTTCTTGGCCCCATGGAGGTGGTGATGAAAACTAAGACTCCCAGTTTTGTACATGCATGCAAAACTTCCACATGAACTTGCAATAGGAGCTGTACCAAGTTTCCACTAATTGCTATCAAGGTCATCGTTCTATAAAGAATAAGTATTTTTCAAGACAATATCACTTAGCAATAACTGTAATTAGCAGTAAATAACGTCTAGTCCTCAACTGAATCACAGTTCTCTCAGGTTTGTGATATAATCCACAAGTCTTAACTCCCTATGGGATACAAAATCTATTTCACCTGTTTTCACCTGCATAAATCACAATTCCATGTGCTCCTGCTGAAAGTATTTATTTCACATATCCAAGCTTAGACTCAGGTTGGCATGAATTAACACTTGCAGGAAGGGAGAATTTCTTCTTCCAGAGACAATTTTTCTACCAGCTGGATTTCTTGAACCCTCCCAGAATAGCTATTTTGGAATGCTGCCACAAACATAACACCATGATAAAATGACACTGGCAATGAGGCAGCCCTAGAGCTGCTGCTTCAAGATGTTAATTCTCGGGGAGACAACTCAGCAACTATTTGTTTCCTGGAAGGCAAGGCTGTGGTTGGTCAAAGCTGTGCTGGCAGCTGAAGTGCACCCACAGGCTAGGATCTCACAGGCACACACACTGCACTCATGGAGCTAAAGAAAGGGAAGTACTTGACATTATAAGTATTTCCCTGGAGACTGAATAATCCCCTCTTGCCCTAATACCAAGCAGGCTCTGGAATCCAGGTTTTCCACTTCTAAACTGTGTAGGTTGTTCACTTTTTTTTTGGTTCAAACGGCATCTAACTATTGATGCACAGAACAGCAACCTCAGGAGACACTGCAGAGATTCTCAGGACACTTTCCTTAGGTTGGTTCTCAGAACCTTCTCCTGAAAGCTGGAAGTCCACATCCCAGTCCACGATCTGAGGCAGGTAGCAAGGCATTTCAGACTGGGTTTTCTTACACCCCCAAAGAACATCCTACTTCTGGACAGAAGCACAAGGATGAACATCACCATATGGCTACTGTATGACTGCATTAAGGATTCAACCATGATATCTCCTACTAAGAGATAATTTAGGTTTCATCCTCAGCACATCAGGGAAAAAAAAAAAGAGCAGTTGGCAAGCTATTTATACATCATTCAGTAGTCTGGAAACACACACTTACTTGTTTTCTTCTTGTGCCAAAATGTTACTATGTCTTTGTGCAACTCTTTCACTTTTTTTCTGGCAAGAACTGCAGAGGCCTGAAAGGAAACAAAAGCAGAACATGGAAACCTATTGGCATCACAACACTCAAACACGCAGCGCAGTTTTTGCCACAGAAACATTTACCGATTACCAAAACATTCTGGTTGCTGTATTTTAACCTCACTTAAGACCTACGTGCAATCAGCTGAATTGTTCTCCACAAAAAAACCTGTCACTTTTCTACAAACAAGAGTGTAGTTTTCATTAGTGCTGCACCCACCTCAAGCACTCAGATTTAAGTCTTTCTTCATAGAATCAGAGACTGGTTTGGGTTGGAAGGGACCTGCAAGACCATTCAGCTGCACCCCGCGCCACCTTGAGCAGGGACACCTTCCACTAGCCCAGGCTGCTCCAAGCCCCATCCAACCTGATCTTGGACATTTCCAGGGATGGGGCAGCCACAGCTTCTCTGAGCAACCCATGCCACGGCCTCATCACCTTAAAATAATTTCTTCCTAACATCTAACTCCTCTATTAGTTTACACTGGTTCCCCTTGTCCTCTTCCAGTCTATCTCTGTAAAAAGTTGCTTTCCCTCTTTATTGTAAACCCCCCTTTAGACACTGGAAGGGGCTCTAAGGCATCCTTGAAGACTTCTCCAGGCTGAAAACTTCCAAGAGTTATGCCACTTCTGATACTCACATGATCAAAAAAGTGGAGAACAGCCATTTTTTTATTACGCCTGGTCATGATCCGACGAATTTTTGCGAACTGGCCAAAGTGTCTTTCCAGCACAGTCCTATCGTTGAGGTAGTCAGGGATGTTCTTGCACTGGACAGCCGTCAGCTCGGCGGCTGGCAGGCCCCCCAGCCCCTCCGTGCTCTCGCTGCAGCGGCTTCGGCAAGCAGAGACGGTGGGGGCCGCATCTGTGACGAGAAGGAAGACGACAGCAGTCAGCAAGCAGGGAGACACCCGGGCGGCAGGGCTACCCCCCACCAGACTCCCGCCCACCTTCTCGGGCGGGCTCCCGGGCCTCGGCCGACGACGCCTCCTCGGCAGGTCCTCGCTCGGCCTCGGGGCCGTCCGCGCGCTCCCGCTGCTCGCGGGCCTGGCTGCGCAGCAGATCCTCCAGCGTGCGGCCGAACAGGATCCCGCCGCGGGGCCGGCTCACCATCACCGCCCTCTTCTCCGGCGGCGCCGCCGCCCGCCCGCCCGCCGCGGCCGCCCGCCGCGGCGAGCGCTCCCGCTCCTCCTTCCGCTTCAGCCCCTTGGACGGCGGCTCCCCCGGATCCTCCAGCAGCGCCCTCAGACCTCTCTCTTCCGGCCGCCCCAAAGCGGCAGCGGGACGTGAGAACGTGAAAGGCTCCCGCGCCACCGCCGCCTCGGGGCCCGTCTCAGAGGCGAAGGCGAAGGGCGACGAGAAAGCAAAGGCCGCGGGGGCAGCCGGGCACTTCTCCACCTCGCCGCCTGACAGCGGCTTGAAGGCGGCGGCGCTCTCGGGTGCCTTGAAGCGGAACTCGGGAGCGGCGAAGGCACCGCCGCCGCCACCCGACGTCTCGCTGGAGGTCGGGAAGCCGCCCAGGCTGGTGGGCGGCCTGAAGCAGAATCCCGCATTCCCCGCCGGGGCCGGAGCCTGGCCCAGCGCGTAGGGCGGCGCGAAGGTGGCGGCGGGCGTAAAGGAGAGGCCCGCGGGGCCGTCGTCCTGGCCGAACACGGCGGGCTGCCCGAAGCGCAGCGGCGGCGGGAAGGAGGGCGGGCTACGGAACGGGCCCCGCGCCGACATCGCTACGGAGGTGGCCTCGGACCGCCGAACGAAGCGGGACCCGCATGCGCGGTGGGGAGAAGCTCTAGCCATGACGCGGATCGACGGAGTGTAGTGGAAAAGTGGGCGGGGCTACGGCGGCAGCAGAACAGTAGGGGCGGGGAGACGGGTGGGCGGAGCGTTGCGGTGTGGTGGTCTAATTGGGCGGGCAAATTAACGGCTGGACAGGAGGGTGGGCGGGATTCCTGTACAGGGGTGGGCTCGTTGAGTGGGCGTGGTCTCGACAATGGAGGTGGTGGTGGGCGGGACTTCAGGACAGAGTCGCATTGTGGTGGGCGGGGTCCTCGCGGGCTGTCGGGGGCCGGCGGTGGTGCCGCCATGAGCGTGGCGCTGCGGAATGCGCAGCGCGCCGTGTCCGTACGCCGGGCCCCGCTTCGCCGCGCCGTGTGCGCCTTGCGCGCCGCCCTGGGCGCCTCCCGCTTCGACGTGGGGCTAGTCTGCTCCAGCAACGCGTTGATGCAGCGACTGAACGGCGTCTACCGACACTGCCCGGAGCCTACCGACGTCCTCTCTTTCCCGTTCTACCAAGTGGTGGCGGGGGAGCTGCCGCGGCCGTGTTGCCGCAGCGAGTACAACCTGGGGGACATTTTCCTGGGGGTGGAATACATCCATCAGCAGTGCCGCGAAACCGGGGAGGATTTTGACGATGTCCTGACGGTGAGCCCCGCTCGGTCCTGGCGGGCGGTGGGGCGGGCACGGGGCTCGGTCGTTAATGCTTGTTGTGCTCCCGCCCCCCGTGCAGGTAACGGCTGCCCACGGATTGTGTCACCTGCTCGGCTACCGGCACGACACGAAACCCGAGTGGGAGCAGGTGCGGGATGCGCTGGGGCCGGGGAGGGTGTACGGGGTCCGCCATGCGGTGGACCGGAGGCCCCGGTGACGAGAACCGGCGTTCGCCCGGTGCTGACCGCCGCTGCTCCCGCAGATGTACCAGAAGGAAGCGCAAATCTTGGAGGAGCTGAACCGCATCACAGGCTCCTGCCTGCGGCCCCTCACAGCCGGCCTCTTCTGAGAGACTGAGAAGGGCTGGGGCTCCGCCAGCGCCGCCCCGGACGTGGCGTGGGGATGGCGGCGCAGGGGCCCGGCGGCCGCTGTGCCCCGGCGCTGCCGCTGCTGCTGCTTGGCCTGGCCTTGCTCGCCCTCCCGCCATCGTTCGCCGCCGCCTCCGAGCCGCCGCCCGCCGCCCTCCGCGCTGGCCACGCCGCCTCCTCGCTGCCCGTCGCCGCTGCCGCCTCGCGCAACAGGTGAGATGCGGCGGCCCCGCCGCGTCCGACCCCGGGCCGGTCCTGCCCCCTGGGATCTCCCCCCGCCGTGCGGTGTCCCCTTGCACAGGCGACCTGCCGTGTCTCGGCCATCAGCTGGTAAAGGGCCTCCTTCGCCTACTGGTGCTTTTTTGGGTCGTTTTTGGAAGGTGTCATAGCAGCTGCCCGAGAGCTTTCGCCTGTAGAATGTCCTGAGTTGTAACGGACACCACAGGGATCAGCCAGCTCCTAGATGCATTCTTTCCCCCTACTTCTCTGGAGCATGTCCTCCTGCCTTTGTGTCCAGTTTACAAGAGTTAGCCTTGGTTACATGCCCGTGGTTTCACCATTTTCACCACATACCCCATGTTACCCTCAGGATGAGCAAGATTTTCACTCCTTGACCTGCTGCAAGAAAGGCTCCTGGCATGTGCCACCGCTCCAGAAGACCCTAGTGGCCCCTCCAACCCCTGCAGCACACACTGTTCTGACTTCCCATACTTCTTCCCCTTCTGATTACCACAAACTCAAAAAGAGCAACAGCTTTCTTCCCAACAGTTTCATCACAGGATTGTAGGGTAAAAATGAGAAACGAGTAATAGCCTCAATGTGCTCCCAGAAAAAATGGTATTCCTTTGTTCTCCCCAGATACCTTTTGTATGATGTAAACCCCCCTGAAGGGTTCAACCTTCGCAGAGATGTCTACGTGCGCATTGCTTCCCTTCTTAAGACCCTGCGGAAAAGCGAAAACTGGGTGTTGGTTCTGCCTCCCTGGGGACGTCTTTATCACTGGCAGAGCCCTGACATCCTCCAGATCCGGTTGGCTTGGTCCGAGTTCTTTGATATCCCAAGCCTCAACAGGAACATCCCTGTCATTGAATATGAGCAGTTCCTTGCAGGTGGCGTAAAGGATCATGCAATCTATGACTAAATATTTGATATGATTTCTAATAGGTTTGTCCTTATAGGGGCTTTTATCCTTTTATGTAAAAAAAATCATAGAGGTGGCAAGAGGAGGGATGGGAAGGAGTTTTGCTGAGCTACACAACCACTAGGATGGAATAACCCAATTATTTGGCATCAAACATATATTTGTTTGATGTAGCACTGCTGCCCCCTTGACTTCTGGGACCCCCAGAGATAGACAATTAATGCCTGTGGTTAAATTCACCTGTGGTATTTCTGTGTGGTTTTGACCATAATGACAAGACCATAAGGAGAGAGGCAGCCTGTTGAAATACAGACAAGTCACCTTTTTCCTGGATGTGGTGGTTGGACAGTAAAATTGTAAAGCAGGTTCTCCCCGAACTTACTTTTTCAACATAGATATTGTGCATATTTTAAATACCCCTTGCTTTTTGTGTCTAAAAGAAAGTTTTTCCATAAGAAAGTGAAGTTGGTTCCTTTAGGATTTAATGCCACGTTGAGCTAATCACCAAATGTTCACTTGGTGAACACTGCACACTGGCATGTTCAGCAAAGGAAATAAAGGCCACCAAATGTCACACCTCTGCAAAGAGCTCTGTTCCTGTTCCCTGCTTTCCAAGAAATTGCTTGTAGAGACCCTAATATTTAGGGGAAGAAGGACTTGTACTGGACATTTTTCTTGGAGGCACTCCTCCTGTGGTAGCTGCTTACAGCACTGAAAACCTATGTGCTTCGTAGTGTGTTTTACCCAGGTGACAGTGATTCTGTTACATTTGGCACAATAAATCGCACAGAGCTGGGTGGGCTAGCAGGTGATCACATTGCCTGACTCTTTTAGCTTTTCTGGCTCTCACAGAACTTCCTTTCCTTTTTCATAGGGAAAACTGGGAAGAGAGAGTAGTGTAACATTAGCATTTCTAGCAGATTTTTTACTGCAACTGATGCTTGTTCATACTTTTACGGTGTGGGTTTTAATGCTTACAAATCCTTTGCTTTGCCTTCTGTTCAGAGTCAGGTGGGCCCTTTATTGAACAGGTTTATGTGCTACAAGGCTATGCAGAAGGATGGAAAGAAGGAACATGGGAAGAAAAAATAGATGAAAAACCATGCATTGATCAACTTATGTACTCCAAAGACAAACATGGCTACTACAGGTAACATCAAGCATTCCTTCTGGTCTTTTCAGTTGTATTCAGAGAGATATTTGCCTACTGTAGATATCTTGGTGCTTGGAGTTCACTTTGTTTTTAAAAAGCCCGTGAAAAGTAAAATGTTGTATTGGTATGAGAAGATCTGATTCTATAAAGTTGTTGCTACACAGAAAAGCAGCATAAAGGAGATGGCTGGTTTATTTGTAACATATGTAGTTTTTTAGGATGTTTTGTTCTATATATGGCATTAATTTAAAATACAAGCCTGTGAACTAATCCTTTGTGTTCCCTTTTAGGGGCTGGTTCTGGGGTTACAAGGAAACACGAGGCCTAAATGTCTCTTGCTTGTCTGTCCAAGGATCTGCCTCTGTTGTGGCTCCCATCCTTCTGAAGAACACTTCAGCACAGTGAGTTGCCTTGTATAACTGTTTTTCCTGTATTATTGTTGTTCAACCCCATTGCTGGGTGGGAAGAACAGGGGGAATTTAAAGGCTTGTCCACTGTTGAGACACTTCATCACTGAATTATTGTACTCTGTTAAAATAATAACAAAAGGGATTTAGAGTGTAAGAAACACTTAACTGTAAGTTTAGTTAAAGATTGCAGTGCTAAAACCTAAGAGCAAATAGCCTTCAACTCCTTTGTATTCTCTCTCAGGCAGCTTTTGTGACTCATACCTCCAAGGTATCATCAAATATCCCCTAGATCATGCAGTGGAAGAGATGCTGAACCATCAGCTGTTCCATATTCTACTCCACAGCACATGTTTTACATCTCTGGCACATGCCCCCTCACTAGTCTCCTCTGCAGTGGGAAGAGTCCTGGCTCCATTAGTTGTTCTCCATGTGAAAGTCATTCCATGCCTTTGGTTGTCACCACTGCCAATCTCTGAAACTTACCGAACCAGTTCAGCAGGATCCTGCACACTGAGTGTGGGTAAACCTGTTACATTGCAGTACAAATTCATGTTCTGTCAAGTGCTCTCTTCTTTTTCTGCTAATTCTGGAGACACATGTTCCTTATTTTCATCTCTGAGTGTTGCCTTGATGGTTGCATCAAACCGTCCTCATTCCTGACCATCAAGACCATTAGATGAAGCCAGGTTTTGTTTTTTTTACTATGCTCACTCCTCTGTTAGAATTCATCTGCTACTTCATTGGCCAGTGATCAGACTTCTCTAATTATTCATAGTTGGCCTTAGCTGCTCTGAGGAATTTAAAATAGTTAAGCTTTGTCACCTAATTTCATGCCCTTCTGTAGGTTGTTTAGGAATATGGTGAAGAGACCGTCCACTTGTGACCTCCCTCTGCAATGAGAACCATATATTTATCCCTGTCTCTAAACTTTTTTTTTTTTTTAATCCATGCAAGAACCTTTCTGTGCCTAGTTTTCTTAAAAGCCTTTAATGAAGGCTGTCAGGAAATCTTGTTAGGCAATGTCAATGAGATGTCCCTTAACTTCATGTGTGGCAGTGTCTTCAAACTGCTATGATTGTTCAGAGCTCTGATGTCCCATATTGCCCTTCTGGCTAGAAAACCAGTTGTGTGATCCTAGGACTGGGTTTTTACCTCTCAAGTGTGGTCACTTCAAGGAAACTTCTCAATGCATTTCAGTTAGTAACCTCAATCACCTCCAATCATCCTGTTAGATGCATGCTTCTTCTTCACCAGCACAGTGTAGTTTGTTTCCAGGTGATTTAGGGCCTTCCGTGCACGTGTCCAGCTGATGATCAGCAGTGATAATCCAAAGTTGATTGGTTATCTTCTTCCTCTCTTTTTAGTGGAAGGAGATGCAGATAATGACCCTTTTAGCAGAAGCATTTCTCTGTGTGTTTGCCTATCAGTGTGCTCACAAGCTAAATCTACATCTCTTATGCTCTGGAATACTTGAAGCTCTAAAAATCTCTTCTGCTTCTTAGGACTTTGATAGTGCAGTTATGTTTCCAGTACACAATGCTGAACTGTGTTTATTTATGAGAAGGGCAAGCTGCTGCCTACTACCATACATTTTGGTAGCGTCTTTGTTGTTGTAGGTGTTCTTTGATCTGTTGTTTTGCTCTAGGACATTTTATTCTGCATGTGGAAAACACCTTCTCTGGGTTTGTTTTCACGATCTTCTGCTTCCTCCCAGAAGAAGAAATGCTCTGAGGCTGAGCATTATCACACAGGTCACTTCTCCCCTTTGGATCACTCTCCCTGTTAGAAATCTAATGTCTCCCATAGCAGCTATTACAAAGACTGTGAGGAGTGGTTAATGCTTTTTAGTGTTTAACTTTCAGAGTCAGGATACCATTTATTAGGGGAGAGAGTATGCCACAGGGAGTGGCATGGTTGCCTTCTCTCCCTAGCAGACTGTGGGTCACAATTTGCCTTGTGGAGACCTAGAATTTGCCTCATAGGAGCCGGTCCCTCATTCCCCACATTCCCTTAGCAAACAGACTATAGTCTGTGCTTTATCCTAGCAAATGTGTAAAGAAAAGTCATAATGTAAATTCTATTCCTAAGGGAGCTTCACTCAATTTTACAATTTTCAATAGGTCAGTGATGTTAGACAGAGCTGAAAACCTTCTTCATGACCACTACGGAGGGAAAGATTATTGGAATGTGAGTATTTTACAGATAGCTTGTCTAGACTTTTTCCTTGGCTCTGCTAAAAATTCAGTAACCATGTGCTTCAGTTTTGCCTTGGGTTTCTTGTCTTGAAAGTCACTTGTGTCTTCTGTTTCAGCAATGTGTGCTAACATGGTTTTCAGGCTGCTGTGGATTAATGTGACACAGAAATTTGCCCTGCTGTCTTGTGCCTAAAGGCCTAGTGCTGCATGTCATGGTGATTAAAAGGACCTCCCCCTATATAAGACATCTGCAGTCAGAAGGGAGCAGTTTCTTACCTAGTCAACCTCAAGATTAGTCTTTTCGAAAGAATTCCATAAAGTGATCATTATTGTCCCAAATCCCTCCCCATTGGCTTCAAAGGCAAAATTCCCATGAGTTTCAAGGCGAAGGTCTGTGGTAAAATAATTCCTCTCTTAAACGTTTTAATAAAATATTAAGATTCAGACAGGAAAATGGAGCATGATATGGAGTGCTTGATATAGTTAAAATTCCTAAGAAAAACTGACTGTCATGATACTACAAAACAAATTACACAAATTACCTCAGTCTTGTAAATACCTGGCTATTCAGTTGAGATATGGCATGTTTTCAGAAGTGGACCAAACAGTAGTTTGCTGCCATGAATTACGCATTAAGAGTAATGTCTCAAGGAAAGAAATGCAACCCAGGTACCATATTTGAGTGTGACTTGTCCTGTAAGAACAGACATGAAATCCACATGGCTCCATAACACACATTTCTTAGCAGTGGCACTTTAAACATTGCCCCAGTGGTTTTGCCTGATGTCCAAACAAAAATTTATTCACTGCAGCTTGGACCCAGGGCCTCTTCTCTTTTTTCCATGCTTCTCTGAGAAGTATTTCTCCCTTCTCTGTTTCTTTGCAGACAAAAAGGGAATATTTGGGATTTCCTTCATTCTTTTACCTGTTAATAAAAAGGCTGCTTGTGGCTGTGTGCAGTGGGAACTGCATCACAGAATCTTAGAGATTCTTATTCACAGGTTAAGGAAAGAATTCCTTTTTCATCATTTTTCCACCGAATTTCATAGGCGTGTCTGTGGCTAGATGTGTAATATTTTTAAAGCAGGCTTTATTCTTACAGGTGTTTTGCACACTAAAGTGTTTGCCCAGCTTTTGTTGCCAGAAGTGAGGTATATTGCTGGGGTATTTAATTTGGTGTATCATGTGTTCTGCTGTGTAAATAACTGCAGTGTCCTCCCTATACCTGTGTATTGCAGGGGCAGGTGAATATACTGGTTATAAATGTGGTGATAATTAGAAATAAACTATTAAGGCTTGGATAAAATCGTTGCTTAGAGTACTGCATAGATGTACCAGAAGTAACTGCATCCTGGGAGTGCTGTGTGTGTGAAACTGTCTCCACCTACTCATTTTTAACTCTACTTTTTCTGACTCAGTGTCTGCTCCTACTCTAACAGACCCGTCGGAGCATGGTGTTTGCTAAACACCTCCGCGTGGTGGGAGACAAGTTTAGGAAGAAATACCTTCAATCCACTGATGAGGCAGACAGGACTCAATACAAGGAGGACTGGACACAGATGAAGGTAAAATCCTTAACAGTCTGTTCTCCATCACAAATATTTTATTTGTGTATTCCTGTCAATGTGCTGTAGGGCATGTTGGAAGGCACATGTGAGTGGCACTCTTCTGATCACATCGAGGTAGACACACATGTTCCTCATGCACCTTCTTCTCCCTGTGTGACACAAGCTAACAGGGTCTGTCGAAGTGTGCCTGACTGGTTCTGAGGGCCAGATCTTTGTTGTCCTCATTTCAGTAAAGGAAACTTGAATTTAGTCCTGTTTTCAGCACTATGTGTGGGTGTAAAGTTCAGCTGCCACCTGCCAGTTGAAGATTTATTTGGTCAAGGAGAGGAATTTTTGCTTACAAAGATTTGGCACTCCAGTTTCTCTTGCATGATGGTGGCCACCTAAATGTTACAACAAGTGTGCCAAGCTACTTCCAGTCCATACTTAAAAATTTCTGTCTGCAACTAGAGAGATTCTGTGCCTTATCCAGAGATGATGCATTCTGGCTTTTCAGTGTGAACAGTGATACTCTCAAGTTTTAAAGTTTCAATCTTTCTCTCATAGGTTAAGACAGGTACAGCTCTAGGTGGCCCATACCTTGGGGTTCATCTCAGAAGGAGAGACTTCATTTGGGGTCACAGAGAAGACGTGCCTTCCCTGCAAGGAGCAGTAAAGAAAATCCACAGCCTCTTGGAGACACTTAAACTTGAAAAAGTTTTTGTAGCCACTGATGCTGTTGAGGAAGGTAGGCAGATCACAGTCACTTCAGGATTGGTAACTTCTGAGGAGTGCAGCAATTACCACTGGCTCCTCTCCCTGCAATGCTGTGAATTTCAGCAACTGAATTGTAAAATTTGTTGGTAGATTTTTGTGTCACTTGCTCTGTGACAGTTCACCCAGAGTTTCCTTAAACACATTGTGTGACAGCAGCAAGTTGCTGTTCATAATGTAGAGATAAATTAATATCCTTTGTTTTTTAAGAGATTGAACTGCTCAAGAAACTGCTGCCTGAGATGGTGAGGTTTGAACCCTCTCTGGAGGAGCTGGAACTCTATAAGGATGGGGGCTTGGCTGTGATTGACCAGTGGATTTGCGCACATGCAAGGTAGCAAACCTGACTTTTATTCAGCCAAAGCTTATTATTCAGCACTGTCACAAAACTGAATATGGTTTTTGGCCCAAGCTTCTTTACAAATACTGTAAGACATTATATAATCAATTATATAATAAAGATGTGTATAATAGATGTATAATGGTTATATTGTGTGTATATATGATAATTTTATTATCATATCATTTCACTGAACAGTGAAGTTCATTGGACTGAAATCTAATTACTTGCATTTTAAAAACTTGCCCTCCCTCACAAACCCTTTTTGATTTTTTTCTGTAGGTATTTTATAGGCACCTCAGTTTCAACATTTTCCTTCCGAATCCATGAGGAAAGGGAGATCTTGGGATTTGATCCAAAAACAACTTACAACCGATTTTGTGGTGAAAGAGAGAAAAAATGTGAGCAGCCAGCTCATTGGAAAATTGTATATTAAACACAGAGAAATGCAAAGGTTTTGATACTGTTAGAGTTCAAAATAATAAGGAAAAATCATGGGGAATGACCTTGGAATGAAGTATGACCCAGTCCTGTACTCTCAGTTCCCGCTCCCCTTCCAGCGTGGCTATGACACGCTGTAACTGTATGACACGCTGGGGTAACTGTACTGCTCAGTGTCTCTGGACCTCACAGCATTTCTATGTGTCTGCTGCACCTAGGTCTCTAGTATGTCCTGCTCCTGCTGCCTTGTGGTCCCACATGCACCAGATGGGTTGCTACAGACCACAGGGGCCTCTTGGCTGCAGAGCTGTGATGGGAAGCGGCAAAGCAATACCCAGGATGCACCAGTTCAACCCAGCTTCACCTGCTGGAGCATTTCATATCTGTACAAGGTTCTCTCAGGCCACTCAGGGCCACAGGCCCCTGGAGACAAAGACCAGCCATTATTTCTTGTGAATGAAAAGTTGCCAGCCCAGGTTGCTGATGTCAGTTTGTAGGGTTCCCTTAGGACTGTCAGGGCAGCACAGGTTTGAGGTGGGGGCAGGTTGGGTCTGGGACTATCCTTTGTTGTTTGGATTTTTTGAAGGTGGCCGGCCACTCAGGCCACAGGCACCTGGAGACAAAGACCGGCCCTTTTCCCTGGGAATGACAAGGGGCCAGCCCTGGTTGCTGATGTCAGGTTCTTGGGTTCCCTTGGGACTGTCAGGGCAGCACAGGTTAGAGGTGGGGGCAGGTTGGGTCTGGGACACATCCTTGATCGTTGGGATTTTTTGGAGAATGCCCCTAATCAGGGCCACAGGCCCGTGGAGACAATGAACCCCATTATTTCTTGGAAAAAAAAGTTGCCAGCCCAGGTTCATGATGTCAGTTTGTAGGGTTCCCATGGGACTGTCAGGGCAGCAGAGGTTAGCGGTCGGGGCAGGTTGGGTCTGAGACACATCCTAAATCATTTGGATTTTTTGGAGGCGTCCAGCCACTCAAGGCCTCAGGCCCCTGGAGACAAAGACTGGCCTTTTTTCCTTGGAAAGAAAAGTTGCCAGCCCAGGTTCCTGATGTCAGTTTGTAGGGTTCCCTTGGGACTTTCAGGGCAGCACAGGTTTGAGGTGGGGCAGGTTGCGTCTGGGACACATTCTTAATCGTTTGGAATTTTTGGAGGCGTCTGTCCACTCGGGGACACGGGCCCCTGAAGAAAAAGACCGGCCCTTTTCCCTGTGAAGGAAAACTTGCCAGCACAGGTTCCTGATGTCAGTTTATCGTGTTCCCTTGGGACTGTCAGGGCAGCACCGGTTAGAGGTTGAGCAGGTTGGGTCAGGGACGCATCTTTAATCGTTTGAATTTTTCGGATACGTCCGGCCACTCAGGGCCTCAGGCCCCTGGAGACAAAGACTGGCCATTTTTTCTTGGAAAGAAATGTGGCCCACACAGGTTGCTGATGTCAGTTTGTAGGGTTCCCTTGGGACTGTCAGGGCAGCACAAATTTGAGGTGGGGGCAGGTTGGGTCAGGGACATATCTTTAATCGTTTAGATTTCTTGGAGGCGTCTGGCCACTCAAAGCCACAGGCCCCTGGAGACAAACACCGGCCCTTTTCCCTATGAAGGAAAAGTTGCCAGCCCAGGTTCCTGATGTCAGTTTGTAGGGTTCCCTTGGGACTGTCAGGGCAGCACAGGTTTGAGGCTGGGGCAGGTTGGGTCTGGGACACATCCTTTAATCGTTTGGATTTTTTTTATGCGTCTGGCCACTCAGGGACACTGGCGCCTGGAGACAAAGACCGGCCATTTTTCCTTGGAAAGAAATGTGGCCAGCCCAGGTTCCTGATGTCAGTTTGTAGAGTTCCCTTGGGACTGTAAGGGCAGTACATTTTTGTGGTGGAGGCAGGTTGGATCTGGGACACATCTTTAATACTTTTAATTTTTTGGAGGCGTCTGGCCACTCAGGGCCTCAGGCCCCTGGAGAAAATGACCAGCCATTTTTTCTTGGAATGAAAGTTGCCAGCCCAGGTTCCTGATGTCAGTTTGTAGGGTTCCCTTGGGACTGTCAGGGTAGCACAGGTTAGAGGTGGGGGCAGGTTGGGTCAGGGACATATCCTTAATCGTTTGGATTTTTTGGGGGTGTCTGGCCACTCAGGATCACACGCCATTGGAGAGAAAGACCACCCCTTTTCCCTGTGAAGGAAAAGTTGCCAGCCCTGGTTGCTGATGTCAGTTTGTAGGGTTCCCTTGGGACTGTCAGGGCAGCACCGGTTTGAGGTTGGGGCAGGTTGGGTCTGGGACACATCCTAAATCGTTTGGATTTTTTGGAGGCGTCTGGCCACTCAGGGACACTGGCGCCTGGAGACAAAGACTGGCTATTTCCTCTTGGAAAGAAATGTGGCCAGCTCAGGTTCCTGATGTCAGTTTGTAGGGTTCCCTTCAGACCGTTAGGGCAGCATGGCTTTGAGGTGGGGCAGGTTGGGTCTGGGACACATCTTTAATCGTTTGGATTTTTTGGAGGCGTCTGGCCACTCAAGGCCACAGGCCCCTGAAGACAAAGACTGGCCCTTTTCCCTGTGAAGGAAAACTTGCCAGCCCAGGTTGCTGATGTCAGTTTGTAGGGTTCCCATGGGACTGTCAGGGAAGCACAGGTTAGAGGTGGGGGCAGATTGGGTCAGGGACATATCTTTAATCATTTGGATTTCTTGGAGGCGTCTGGCCACTCAAGGCCACAGGCCCCTGGACATTAAGACCGGCCATTTTTTCTTGGAACGGAAAGTTGCCGGCCCAGGTTCCTGATGTCAGTTTGTAGGGTTCCCATGGGACTGTCAGGGCAGCAGAGGTTAGCGGTGGGGGCAGGTTGGGTCTGGGACACATCTTTGATAGTTCAGATTTTTTGGAGGCGTCCAGCCACTCAGGGCCTCAGGTCCCTGGAGATTAAGACCGGCTATTTTTTCTAGAAAGAAATGTGGCCAGCCCAGGTTCTTGATGTCAGTTTTTAGGGTTCCCTTGGGACTGTCAGTGCAGCAATGTTTAGCGGTGGGGGCAGGTTGAGTCTGGGACACATCCTACATCGTTTGGATTTTTTGGGAATCATCTGGGTACTCAAGGCCACAGGCCCCTGGAGACAAAGACCGGCCCTTTTCCCTGTTAAGGAAAAGTTGCCAGCCCAGGTTGCTGATGTCAGTTTGTAGGGTTCCCTTGGGACTGTCAGGGCAGCACAGGTTTGAGCTTCAGGCAGGTTGGGTCAGGCGCACATCCTTAATCGTTTGGTTTTCTTGGAGGCCTCTGGCCTCTCAAGGCCACAGACACCTGGAGACAAAGACCGGCTATTTCCTCTTGGAAAGAAATGTGGCCAGCCCAGGTTGCTGATGTCAGTTTGTAGGGTTCCCATGGGACTGTCAGGGCAGCAGAGGTTAGCGGTGGGGGCAGGTTGGGTCTGGGACACATCCTTAATCGTTTGTATTTTATGGGAGTCGTCTGGCCACTCAAGGCCACAGGCGCCTGGAGACAAACACCGGCCCTTTTCGCCTTTGAGGGAAAAGTTGCCAGCCCAGGTTCCTGATGTCAGCTTGTAGGGTTACTTTGGGACTGTCAGGGCAGCACAAATTTGAGGTGGGGGCAGGTTGGGTCAGGGACATATCTTTAATAGTTTGGATTTTTTGGAGGCGTCTGGCCACTCAAGGCCACAGGCCCCTGGACATTAAGACCGGCCATTTTTTCTTGGAACGGAAAGTTGCCGGCCCAGGTTCCTGATGTCAGTTTGTAGGGTTCCCATGGGACTGTCAGGGCAGCAGAGGTTAGCGGTCGGGGCAGGTTGGGTCTGAGACACATCCTAAATCGTTTGGAGTTTCTGGAGTCGTCTGGCCACTCAAGGCCTCAGGCCCCTGGAGACAAACACTGGCCTTTTTTCCTTGGAAAGAAATGTGGCCAGCCCAGTTTCCTGATGTCAGTTTGTAGGGTTCCCTTGGGACTGTCAGGGCAGCACAGGTTTGAGGTGGGGCAGGTGGGGTCTGGGACACATCCTAAATCGTTTGGATTTTTTGGAGTCCTCTGGCCACTCAAGGCCACAGGAGCTTTAAGAAAATGACAGGCAATTTTCTATTGGAAAGAAATGTGGCCAGCCCAGGTTCCTGATGTCAGTTTGTAGGGTTCCCTTCGGACTGTCAGGGCCACACTGGTTTGCGGTGGGGCATGTTGGGTCTGGGACACATCCTTAATCCTTTGGATTTTTTGGGAGTCGTCTGGCCACTCAATGCCACATGCGCCTGGAGATAAACACCAGCCCTTTTCCCCTTTGAAGGAAAAGTTGCCAGCCCAGGTGCCTCATTTCAGTTTATGGCGTTCTCTTGGGACTTTCAGGGCAGCACAAGTTTGTGGTGGGGGCAGGTTAGGTCTGGGACATATCTTTAATCGTTTGGATTTTTTGGAGGCGGCCGGCCACCCAAGGCCGCAGGCTCCTCGAGAAAAAGACAGGTCCTTGTCCCTGTAAGGAAAAGTTGCTGGTCCAGGTTGCTGCTATCAGTTTTTAGGGTTCCCTTGGGACTGTCAGGGAAGCACAGGTTTGAGGTGGGGGCAGGTTGGGTCTGGGACATATCTTTAATCGTTTGGATATTTTGGAGGCGGCCGGCCACTCTGGGACAAAGGCTCCTGAAGACAAACACCGGCCCTTTTCCCTTTGAAGGAAAAGTTGCCAGCCCAGGTTCCTCAAGTCAGTTTATGGCGTTCTCTTGGGACTTTCAGGGCAGCACAAGTTTGTGGTGGGGGCAGGTTAGGTCTGGGACATATCTTTAATCGTTTGGATTTTTTAGAGGCGTCCGGCCACTCAGGGACCAAGGCCCCTGCAGGAAAACACCGGCCCATTTTCCCTGTTAAGGAAAAGTGTCCAGCCCAGGTTCCTGCTGTCACTTTGTAGGTTTTCCTAGGGACTGTCAGGGTAGCACAGGTTAGAGGAGGGGGCCGGTTGGGTCTGGGACATATCCTTAATTGTTTGGATTTCTTTGAGGCGTCCGGCTACTCAGGGACACAGGCCCTTGGAGACAAACACCGGTCGTATTCCCTGTGAAGGAAAAGTTGCCAGCCCTGGTTGCTGATGTCAGTTTGTAGGGTTCCCTTGGGACTGTCAAGACAGCACAGGTTTGAGGTGGGGGCAGGTTGGGTCTGGGACATATCCTTAATCATTTGGATATTTTGGAGGCGTCCGCCCACCCAAGGCCATAGGCTCCTCGAGAGACAAACACGGGCCCTGTTGCAGTTCAGTGGGTACCCTGCAGCTGGGCCCCACAGATAGGAATGTCCGAATGACCCTTAACCTTAGCTAGACCCCATTGGCTGAGTGCCAGATAGCTCCAGCCCCCCTAGACCCAGACCTAGATAAAAAACCTTCCCGCCATTGTTCGGTCTCTTTTCCTGCATACCACCAGAGAATAAACACCTGGAAAACGAGCCTCTCTCTCCTGGTTTCTGTGGCACTGCTCCTCTGAAGTCCCCAAGGCTGAGCTAGCAGAACAGTTTGGGGGGACTGAAAGAGGGCTCTGCCGCAGGTTGGCGCCCAACGTGGTCTTTTTAGAGTCCACGGACAGCTGGAAGTCCTGATTTCAGGATTTCAAAAGCATTTTGGGCTGTTCAGCTACCTTGTAACTTTTAGCAGCCTTTAAGGGGTTAAAAGTTAGGAGGAGAAGGTCGGGACCTCTTCTCTGCACCTAGAGAAGAGCCGGTCTGAAGCTGGGAACCCTAACTCCACCAGGACGACCCCACGGAGTCCGGGTAAGCCCCCCCGTTCGCGACCCGGGAGCGACCAGGGTGGGGTGGGACTGAAGTTAAAAGCGGCGGCGGGGAGAACGTAGGACCCAGGGCAGCCGCTTGTGGGGAAAAGTGGGCGTGTCTTTGTTCGGACCTCGGACCGGCGGGGAGCCGCTCCGACCCGAATAGCCCGAAAAATCGGGGGTGAACGAAACGGGGACGGGGAACCGAAGCCAGGGAAGGCGGCGGGACACCTCTCCCGAGCCGGGGAGACCGAAAAACCCTGCGGGAGGGACCCCCCGTGGCGGCGCGGGCCCCCCCCCCACCCCCCTCCCTTCTCCCCCGCGGCGGAGAGAAGGATATAGTCCTGCGTTAAGTTAGGGATAGAGAGTGAACAAAAAGACATCTAAAACAACAAGATGGGTGGAAAAATGTCAATTCTAGAGAAGAAAATAATTAAACACCTTAACGAAATTTTAATCAATGCTAAATTTTCAAAAAAGCTGATATCGGAATTCGTTTGCTGGCTAATAACAGAAATACCAGAATTTAATATTCAAGATATGAACTCAGTTTCCTTTTGGGATGAAATAGGACACACATTGACATTAAAAATTGAAGATGGAGAGGATAGGGCTTCTCAGTTTATTCCGATATTTTTACAAGCCCGAAAACAGCTTTTAGAAGCAGAAAAAAACACACAGTCAGAGGAAAAACCCCAGAGTAAACCAACACCAGATACCTCTGATCCTCCAAAGAAAAAAACAGCATCCAAATTATACCCCTCACTTATAGAGGGTTCTCCTCAGCATTCCAGTGAGCACATGGCAGAGGACAAAGAACACATTCCAACACCCCCCCAAAATTCTGGGAGTTTGCAAAACCCAGTCCTAAACCCTTATCTCTACCCCTATCCTTACCCATATCCCTACCCCTTCGGAGCACCTCCGCCCCTACCTCCCCCACCTCCTCTGTGCTTATCACCGGGTTACCAGGGAAACGGGGGAGGGGGAGGGGAGGGGGAGGCAGCCCGCACCACCGGCAGGGGGAGGGAACACAGGGACACAGGACAGGAGCAGCCTTTGCCCAGGCCCTGGGGGGAAGGTCAGAGCACAGATACCGACCCCGGGGAAGCTAAAACTGGAGATAGCTCAGACCTAGCTGCAGAGATTATTCCATCTGTTGCTCCTGTAGTTTATCTTGGGAGGAGAAACGGTAACAGAACCTACCAGCCACTCTCTTATCAGGATAAAAAAGAAGTCTGCAAAATTCAAAGAGAATTTGGCAGGTCTAGTGAAATTTTCAAAGGCATGATAAGAGCAACTTTTAATTCAAATGAAATGGTTCCCAATGATATTAAAGATTTATTCAGGTGCTTATTAACCCCTTCAGAATATGATTTATGGGATAGTTGGTGGAAAAACACTTTAACAACACTTTTACAGGAACTACAACAAAACCCTAATACAGCAAGTGACAATCAGGGAAATCCTTTGACAATGAGTCACCTGTATGGGGAAGGCGAGTGGCAAACTCCAGAGAAACAAACTAGAGCATTACCTAAGGAAATTCTAAATAGGATTTGCACAGCTGCACAAAAAACGTTTTATCAGTTACCAACCACGGAAGCTAAAAGCAGTTATGTTAAAATTAAACAGTTTCCTTTAGAACCTTTTTTGCAGTTTGTGGATCGTCTCAGAACACAGGTGGAGAGACAGGTATCAGACCCAGGGATACAAGCAGAACTGATCAAGGAGATGGCCTTAAGCAACGCGAATGATACCTGCCGGAGGATTATTTTAAGCTTACCTTTAGAACCACCTCCTACTCTTCCACAAATGATAGACGCTTGTACCAGGAAAGCAGCACTGCTTGGTAATCCTGACAGAAGTACAGGGACAGCGCATACGCAGCCTGCTGCAACAGAGATGCCTCGACAAAGGACGAATCCGAGGGCATCAGACCAACAACAACACCTCATTTGCCACCGGTGCAAGAAACCAGGCCACTTCGCCAGAAATTGTCCACAAAACCAGACACAGAAAAAGTTCAACAAACAAAAAAACTGACTAAACAGCGCGTTCCCGCGAACAATACAACTGCGCGCAAAGATATAAATGTAGCGGGACCCCCACGGGAGAACGCCACTCTCTCAACAGCTAAGGGGGAGGGCGGGACCCAGGGTGGGGGGGGGAGAAAAAAGAAAAATGTAAAAATTAATAAGAAACGGCAGCCGCCAGGCCGATATCACCTAGTAACTACTAAAGGTTTTCATTTCAGATCTACTGATTGGGAAGTCATTATAGTGGACCTGTCTAACAGCTCACAAAACCAGAAGGTTAACTCCATGGACCGTGAGTATTTTGTTCTTGGGGACACAGCACACACACCAATGGAAATTGAGATAGCTCCCATGAACACTAAGGGAAAAACAAAAGGTTTAATGCTTCTAGCCCGTTGTACACACCCACCATTCTACTTAGAAAAGGGGCAAATTATTGCCCAGGCTATTCCTGTTCCAGCAGATATCACTGCAGAAGGGAAGCCACCAGAAATTTACTGGGCAGAAGTGGTGGGAGAAGATAAACCTTCGATGGGATGTAACCTGGCCTGTGGAGCAGACCGCCTCCATGTGGAGGGGGTTTTAGACACAGGCTCAGACGTCACGGTAATACCTAAGACCATGTGGCCATCACAGTGGGAATTGCAACCTGTGGCAGGCAAAATTCAGGGTATAGGAGGTACCACCTTAGCGAAAATTTCAAAAAGCATGGTGCAAATAGAGGGACCGGATGGAAAAGTAGCCAGTGTCCGTCCATTCGTTGTAGATTACAAGGCACCACTGTGGGGGAGAGATACCATGTCCCAGTGGGGAGTCAAATTGGTCATTCCTAAGACACCCCAGGATTTTTAAAAATAGCCACTGTGAGGCGCCCCACTCACAAATTAAAATGGTTGGATAATACTCCGAAATGGGTGGCACAGTGGCCAATGAGTAATGAGAAACTCAAGGCGCTAGAGGAACTTGTGAAGGAACAATTGGCACAAGGGCATATAGAAGAGACAGATAGCCCTTGGAATTTCCCAATCTTTGTAATAAAGAAACCGGGAAAGGACAAATGGAGATTACTCCATGACCTTCGAGAAATAAATAAAATTGTAGAGGACATGGGACCACTCCAACCAGGGATGCCTAATCCAACAATGCTCCCTCGAGATTGGCAATTGGCTGTCCTAGATATCAAGGACTGTTACTTCCAAATTCCACTGCACCCTGAAGATGCCCCAAGGTTTGCATTCTCAGTTCCCACGGGCAATAGAGAGACACCAATGAAACGTTATCACTGGAAAGTTTTGCCTCAAGGTCTAAAAGTGAGTCCTTTCATATGCCAAAAATATGTAGCATCATTACTGTCTCCAGTACGTGCAGAGAGAAGGGATGCTATCATCCTCCACTACATGGATGACATACTTGTGTGTGCCCCCAAGGACTCAATACTCCAACACACGCTTGACCTAGTGGTTAAGGTTTTAACCTCTGCTGGATTTGAAATGCAGGAAGAAAAAGTTCAAAGGATGCCACCTTGGAAGTACCTGGGTTTGGAAATCACTGCAAGGACCGTTGTTCCGCAGAAATTGGTAATCGATTGTAACCCCAAGACACTAGCAGACCTTCATTCCTTGTGTGGGTCTTTGAATTGGGTAAGACCCTGGTTAGGTCTCACAAATGAGGAGTTAGGTCCTCTCTTTAAGTTATTGAAGGGGGAAAGGCGTACGGACTCTCCCAGGGAACTGACCCCAGAGGCAAAGAAGGCACTTGAAAAGGTACAGAAGGCCTTGTCAGAGAGACAGGCTCATAGGTGTGAGCCAAACACACCTTTTCAATTCATAATTCTAGGAAGGCCACCACATCTGCATGGCTTGATTTTTCAGTGGGTTAAGGGACAAAAAGATCCACTCTTGATCATAGAATGGGTTTTCATATCTCACCAAAGATCCAAGACCATCACTGAGCCACAAGAGCTCATGGCACAGCTGATTTGGAAGGCCAGGGTGAGATTGTGTGAATTGGCGGGTTGTGACTTTGCATGTATTCACCTTCCATTCAAAATTGCAGAAGAAGGGAAGGATTCTCCAGAGAAATTGACTAATGAAAAATTCGAGCATTTGCTCCAGAGCAATGCCAGTCTCCAGTTATCTCTGGATAGCTACAAGGGACAAATATCAGTCCATGCCCCGTCTCATAAGCTGTTTAATGAGGAATTTCACCTCCTTCCTCAGCAAAAGAGGAGCTCGAGACCACTCAAGGCTCTCACAGTGTTCACAGACGCATCCGGGGTGTCCCACAAGTCGGTGATGACTTGGAGAAATCCACAGACCCAGTATTGGGAAGCTGATGTGGAGTATGTGGAGGGATCTCCCCAGGTGGCTGAACTGGCTGCAGTGGTAAGAGCTTTTGAGAGATTCTCAGAACCAATTAATCTGATAACAGATTCAGCTTATGTAGCAGGGATAGTATCCAGAGCGGAGCAGGCAGTGCTCAAAGAAATAGACAATGAACAACTCTTTAATTTGCTCACCAAGCTGATTCATTTAATTTCCCACAGGGAGCACCCGTATTTCGTGATGCATGTGAGGTCACACACCGATTTGCCAGGTGAAATAGCAGAGGGGAATCGTCATGCAGACTCCCTTGCTGCACCAGTTGAGAAAGCACGTCTCCCTGATGTCTTCCAACAGGCAAAGCTAAGTCACCAGCATTATCATCAGAATGTGCCTGGCCTGGTTCGACAGTTCCAGCTAACACGGAGCCAGGCTCGAGCCATTGTGGCCAATTGTCCAAACTGCCAGCTTCAGGCTGTGCCATCGATGGGCGTAGGGGTTAACCCCCGAGGCCTTGGCAGCTGTGAGGTGTGGCAAACAGACATCACACACATTCCTAGTTTTGGTCGCCTAAAATATGTTCATGTAAGCATGGACACATATTCAGGCGCAATGTATGCTTCAGCTCATGCAGGAGAAAGGTCAGTGCATGCTAAGCAACATCTATTGCAAGCATTTTCTGTCTTGGGAGTTCCACGCACACTTAAAACTGATAACGGCCCAGCGTATGCTTCCAAGGAATTCCTAGAATTTGTCCAGCAGTGGGGAGTGGAACATAAGACTGGCATTCCCCACTCCCCCACAGGTCAAGCTGTGGTTGAGCGTGCTCACCAAACGCTCAAGAAGGTCTTAGACAGGCAGAGCAACTCCACAGCGTGGATGTCTCCACGGGAGAAGCTCTGTAAAGCCATGTTTACCATCAATTTTCTGAATTGTTCATTTGAAAACATGAGTCCACCAGTGACACGGCATTTTAACAGTGGTGAACAGTTCAAATTGTCTCAGCGTCCACCAGTGTTGATTAGGGATCCAGAAACTTGGGAAACCAAGGGACCCTATGAGCTCTTGACCTGGGGTCGAGGCTATGCATGTGTGACTACTCCCTCAGGCCCTAGGTGGATTCCACAGAAGTGGGTAAAACCTTTTATCCCCAAGAATCCAGGTCAGAAAGAAGGGGATGAGAAGCAAGCAGCCGATGCTGCAAAGAGAAGACGCCGTCGGACGGAGGAAGGAGATTCTTCCTAAGTGAACCTTCCGGCAGAAATAGAAATTTTAACATGTTCTGAAAATGTTTGTGTTTCCTTTTTAGAGAAAACATACCGTCCACTTAATCGTGGGATGAACCCCATCCAAGTTGTCATCTTGCTAATGCTGAACAGTGTGGTAGACACATGGATCATCCCTCAGCCACGCCAAAACGTCTGGGTAACCCTGGCTCAAACACTTCAGCAGGAAAATATATGCTTGTCCACGGCAGCAGCAAAGAATCCTATGTCCACCTGTCTGGTAGGGATTCCATTGCAGGCTGGAGAGTTTCCAGCGGCCTTGGATAAACATAGGTCCAATGAAATTCCAGAATCCACTCCCCGACCTCAACAAGAGCAACAGAAGCAGGTTGAGGAGAAGAGGAGACTCTTAGGGGAGTGGTTGCGGAATTTGCCTAAGGCAGGGCAGGAACCCCAAGAATTAGAGTTATTGGGATCCTCACCTGCAGTTTACTGCATGCATTTTTCAGGTCTCTCTCAAGTTTCTAACACTCATGAGTACCACGTTATAAAACAATATAGAGGAGAGTTTACTGCAAGAAGGTGGTGTCGTAACATAAGCCATATTGCAGTAGACAATCCATCACATTCTAGTCCCAAAAGTCTCCCTAAGGGATTGTTTTTGGTTTGTGGGGACAGAGCATGGGCAGGAATTCCATCTCGGCTTCTAGGAGGGCCATGTACCATAGGGCGGTTGTCTGTATTGACACCCAATCAAACTTTAATAGGGGAATGGACTCACAAGAACAAATCGGCAAATAAAATTCAAAAGAGGAGTGCAGATATTTTGGACCCAAATTGTAATGCAGATATTTTCCATTGGGCAAAGTCAAAAAGAGTTGCTGTATCCCTGTTCCTTCCGTGGGTAGCAGCAGCTAAAGCTCTAGGTGAATTGGGACATCTAGAGTGCTGGGTGGTCAAACAGGCAAATTTAACATCAACTGCCATCAGCTCCCTCCTAGAAGATGAGGAAATTACCAGACAGGCCACTCTGCAAAACCGTGCTGCTATAGATTTCCTTCTGTTACTGCACGGACACGAATGCCAGGAATTTGAAGGACTGTGCTGCATGAACCTGACTGCAAAAGCTCCAAACATCCATGCTGCCCTTCGAAACATGAACAAGATGATAGGACAAGTGAAGCAAGAAACTGAGAATTGGTTCAAAGAACTGTTTAAGGGTGGGGGAATCACGGGATGGTGGATTTCTGTATTTAGAACAATTCTGTTATTTGTAATTATCCTTTTCCTTGTAACCATAGCGTTCGGGATATTGCGTCGCGTGATTTTCAGAGCCATCACAAATCTTATTTCTACCTCACAAGTCAATCACATAGAGTTGGCAAACCTAAAAAAGCATACCTACCCCAAGGACCGTAAGTGGTGGGGAAACCCGCGCTTAGGGTCCAAATGAATCAAATGTTCTTATAACCTTTTAAAACAAAAAAGAGGGAGGTGTTGCAGTTCAGTGGGTACCCTGCAGCTGGGCCCCACAGATAGGAATGTCCGAATGACCCTTAACCTTAGCTAGACCCCATTGGCTGAGTGCCAGATAGCTCCAGCCCCCCTAGACCCAGACCTAGATAAAAAACCTTCCCGCCATTGTTCGGTCTCTTTTCCTGCATACCACCAGAGAATAAACACCTGGAAAACGAGCCTCTCTCTCCTGGTTTCTGTGGCACTGCTCCTCTGAAGTCCCCAAGGCTGAGCTAGCAGAACAGTTTGGGGGGACTGAAAGAGGGCTCTGCCGCAGGGCCCTTTTCCCTTTGAAAGAAAACTTGCCAGCCCAGGTTCCTCATGTCAGTTTATGGCGTTCTCTTGGGACTGTCAGGGCAGCACAAGTCTGTGGTGGGGGCAGGTTAGGTCTGGGACATATCTTTAATCGTTTGGATTTTTTGGAGGCGGCCGGCCACCCAAGGCCGCAGGCTCCTTGAGAAAAAGACCGGTCCTTTTCCCTGTAAGGAAAAGTTGCTGGTCCAGGTTGCTGCTGTCAGTTTGTAGGGTTCCCTTGGGACTGTCAAGGCAGCACAAATTTGAGGAAGGGGCAGGTTGGGTCTGGGACATATCTTTAATCATTTGGATTTTCGGAGGCGGCCGGACACTCAAGGCCACAGGCTCCTCGAGAAAAAGACCGGTCCTTTTCCCTTTGAAGGAAAAGTTGCTGGTCCAGGTTGCTGCTGTCACTTTTTAGGGTTCCCTTGGGCCTGTCAAGGCAGCACAGGTTTGAGGTGGGGGCAGGTTGGGTCTGGGACATATCTTTAATCGTTTGGATATTTTGGAGGCGGCCGGCCACTCAGGGACCAAGGCTCCTGAAGACAAACACCAGCCCTTTTCCCTGTGTAGGAAAAGTTGCAAGCCCAGGTTCCTCTTGTCAGTTTATAGCATTCTCTTGGGACTGTCAGGGCAGCACACGTTTGTGGTGGTGGCAGATTAAGTCTGGGACATATCTTTAATCGTTTGGATTTTTTGGAGGCATCCGGCTACTCAGGGACAAAAGCCCTTGGAGACAAACACCGGCCGTATTCCCTGTTAAGGAAAAGTTGCCAGCCCAGGTTGCTGATGTCAGTTTGTAGGGTTCCCTTGGGACTGTCAGGGGAGCACAGGTTTGAGGTGGGGGCAGGTTGGGTCTGGGACATATCCTCGTCCGTTCGGATATTTTGCAGGCAGCCGGCCACTCAGGGCCACAGCCCCTGGAGACAAAGACCGGCCCTTTTCCCTGTTAAAGAAAAGTTGCCAGCCCTGGTTCCCGCTGTCAGTTTGTAGGGTTCCATTGGGACTGTCAAGACAGCACATGTTTGAGGTGGTGGCAGGTTGGGTCTGGGAAATATCTTAAATCGTTTGGATTTTTTGGAGGCGTCCGGCCACCCAAGGCCATAGGCTCCTCGAGAAAAAGACAGGTCCTTGTCCCTGTAAGGAAAAGTTGCTGGTCCAGGTTGCTGCTGTCAGTTTTTAGGGCTCCCTTGGGACTGTCAGGGAAGCACAGGTTTGAGGTGGGGGCAGGTTGGGTCTGAGAAATATCTTTAATCATTTGGATATTTTGGAGGCGGCCGGCCACTCTGGGACAAAGGCTCCTGAAGACAAACACCAGCCCTTTTCCCTGTGAAGGAAAAGTTGCCAGCCCAGGTTCCTCAAGTCAGTTTATAGCATTCTCTTGGGACTGTCAGGGCAGCACAAGTTTGTGGTGGGGGCAGGTTAGGTCTGGGACATATCTTTAATCGTTTGGATATTTTGGAGGCGGCCGGCCACTCAGGGACAATGGCCCCTGCAGGAAAACACCGGCCCATTTTCCCTGGGAAGGAAAAGTGTCCAGCCCAGGTTCCTGCTGTCACTTTGTAGGTTTTCCTAGGGACTGTCAGGGTAGCACAGGTTAGAGGAGGGGGCCGGTTGGGTCTGACATATCCTTCATTGTTTGGATTTCTTTGAGGCGTCCGGCTACTCAGGGACACAGGCCCTTGGAGACAAACACCGGTCGTATTCCCTGTGAAGGAAAAGTTGCCAGCCCAGGTTGCTGATGTCAGTTTGTAGGGTTCCCTTGGGACTGTCAAGACAGCACAGGTTTGAGGTGGGGGCAGATTGGGTCGGGGACATATCCTTAATCATTTGGATATTTTGGAGGCGTCCGCCCCACCCAAGGCCATAGGCTCCTCGAGAGACAAACACGGGCCCTTTTTCCCTGTGAAGGAAAAGTTGCCAGCCCAGGTTCCTCATGTCAGTTTATGGCGTTCTCTTGGGACTGTCAGGGCAGCACAAGTCTGTGGTGGGGGCAGGTTGGGTCTGGACATATCTTTAATCGTTTGGATTTTTTGGAGGCGGCCGGCCACCCAAGGCCGCAGGCTCCTCAAGAAAAAGACCGGTCCATTGTCCTGTAAGGAAAAGTTGCCGGTCCAGGTTGCTGATGTCTGCAGGTAGAGTTCCCTTGGGACTGTCAAGGCAGCACTGTTTTGAGGTGGGGGCAGGTTGGGTCTGGGAAATATCTTTATCGTGTGGATATTTTGGAGGCAGCCGGCCACTCAGGGACAATGGTCCCTGCAGGCAAACACCGGCCCTTTTTCCTGTGAAGGAAAAGTTGCCAGCCCAGGTTCCTGCTGTCACTTTGTAGGTTTTCCTAGGGACTGTCAGGGTAGCACAGGTTAGAGGAGGGGGCCGGTTGGGTCTGGGAAATATCCTTAATCATTTGGATTTTCGGAGGCGTCCGGCCACTCAAGGCCACCGGCCCCGAGAGACAAACACCGGCCCTTTTCCCTTTGAAGGAAAAGTTGCCAGCCCAGGTTCCTCAAGTCAGTTTATGGCGTTCTCTTGGGACTGTCAGGGCAGCACAAGTTTGTGGTGGGGGCAGGTTAGGTCTGGGGCATATCTTTAATCATTTGGATTTTTTGGAGGCGGCCGGCCATGTTAGGAGACAAAGGCCCCTACAGGAAAACACCGGCCCATTTTCCCTGGAAGGGAAAGTGTCCAGCCCAGGTTCTTGCTGTCACTTTGTGTAGGTTTTCCTAGGGACTGTCAGGGTAGCACAGGTTAGAGGAGGGGGCCGGTTGGGTCTGGGACATATCCTTCATTGTTTGGATTTCTTTGAGGCGTCCGGCTACTCAGGGACACAGGCCCTTGGAGACAAACACCGGTCGTATTCCCTGTGAAGGAAAAGTTGCCAGCCCCAGGTTGCTGATGTCAGTTTGTAGGGTTCCCTTGGGACTGTCAAGACAGCACAGGTTTGAGGTGGGGGCAGGTTGGGTCTGGGACATATCCTTAATCATTTGGATATTTTGGAGGCGTCCGCCCACCCAAGGCCTTAGGCTCCTCGAGAGACAAACACGGGCCCTTTTCCCTGTGAAGGAAAAGTTGCCGAGCCCAGGTTCCTCATGTCAGTTTATAGCATTCTCTTGGGACTGTCAGGGCAGCACAAGTCTGTGGTGGGGGCAGGTTAGGTCTGGGACATATCTTTAATCGTTTGGATTTTTTGGAGGCGGCTGGTCACTGAAGGCCGCAGGCTCCTCGAGAAAAAGAGGAGGTCCTTGTCCCTGTAAGGAAAAGTTGCTGGTCCAGGTTGCTGCTGTCAGTTTTTAGGGTTCCCTTGGGACTGTCAGGGAAGCACAGGTTTGAGGTGGGGGCAAGGTTGGGTCTGGGACATATCTTTAATCATTTGGATTTTCGGAGGCGGCCGGCCACTCAAGGCCACAGGCTCCTCGAGAAAAAGACCGGTCCTTGTCCCTGTAAGGAAAAGTTGCCGGTCCAGGTTGCTGATGTCTGCAGGTAGAGTTCCCTCTTGGGACTGTCAAGGCAGCACTGTTTTGAGGTGGGGGCAGGTTGGGTCTGGGAAATATCTTTAATCGTTTGGATATTTTGGAGGCGGCCGGCCACTCAGGGACAATGGCCCCTGCAGGCAAACACCGGCCCATTTTTCCCTGGGAAGGAAAAGTGTCCAGACCAGGTTCCTGCTGTCACTTTGTAGGGTTCCCTTGGGACTGTCAAGGTAGCACAGGTTAGAGGAGGGGGCCGGTTGGGTCTGGGACATATCCTTAATTGTTTGGATTTCTTTGAGGCGTCCGGCTACTCAGGGACACAGGCCCTTGGAGACAATCACCGGCCGTATTCCCTGTTAAGGAAAAGTTGCCAGCCCTGGTTGCTGATGTCAGTTTGTAGGGTTCCCTTGGGACTGTCAAGGCAGCACAGGTTTGAGGTGGGGGCAGGTTGGGTCTGGGAAATAATTCATTAACGTTTGGGATTTTTTTGGAGGCGGCCGGCCACTCATGGACACAGCCCCCTGGAGAAAAAGACCGGCCCTTTTCCCTGTGAAGGAAAACTTGCCAGCACAGGTTCCTGATGTCAGTTTATCGTGTTCCTTTGGGACTGTCAGGGCAGCACAAATTTGAGGTGAGTGCAGGTTGGGTCTGGGACATATCTTTAATCGTTTGGATTTCTTGGAGGCGTCTGGCCACTCAAGGCAACAGGCCCCTGGAGATAAAGACCCGGCCATTTTTTCTTGGAAAGAAATGTGGCAAGGCCAGGTTGCTGCTGTCAGTTTGTAGGGTTCCCATGGGACTGTCAGGGCAGCAGAGGTTAGCGGTCGGGGCAGGTTGGGTCTGAGACACATCCTAAATCGTTTGGAGTTTTTGGAGTCGTCTGGGCCACTCAAGGCCTCAGGCCCCTGGAGACAAACACTGGCCTTTTTTCCTTGGAAAGAAATGTGGCCAGCCCAGTTTCCTGATGTCAGTTTTTAGGGTTCCCTTGGGACTGTCAGGGCAGCAGAGGTTAGCGGTCGGGGCAGGTGGGGTCTTGGAAACATCCTAAATCGTTTGGGATTTTTTTGGAGTCCTCTGGCCACTCAAGGCCACAGGAGCTTTAAGAAAATGACGGGCAATTTTCTATTGGAAGAAATGTGGCCAGCCCAGGTTCCTGATGTCAGTTTGTAGGGTTCCCTTCGGACTGTCAGAGGCCGCACTGGTTTGCGGTGGGGCATGTTGGGTCTGGGACACATCCTTAATCCTTTGGATTTTTTGGGAGTCGTCTGGCCACGTCAATGCCACATGCGCCTGGAGATAAACACCAGCCCTTTTCCCCTTTGAGGGAAAAGTTGCCAGCCCAGGTGCCTCATTTCAGTTTATGGCGTTCTCTTGGGACTGTCAGGGCAGCACAAGTTTGTGGTGGGGGCAGGTTAGGTCTGGGACATATCTTTAATCGTTTGGATTTTTTGGAGGCGGCCGGCCACCCAAGGCCACAGGCTCCTCGAGAAAAAGACAGGTCCTTGTCCCTGTAAGGAAAAGTTGCTGGGTCCAGGTTGCTGCTGTCAGTTTGTAGGGTTCCCTTGGGACTGTCAGGGAAGCACAGGTTTGAGGTGGGGGCAGGTTGGGTCTGGGACATATCTTTAATCGTTTGGATATTTTGGAGGCGGCCGGCCACTCAAGGCCACAGGCTCCTCGAGAAAAAGACACGGTCCTTGTCCCCTGTAAGGAAAAGTTGCCGGTCCAGGTTGCTGATGTCTGCAGGTAGAGTTCCCTTGGGACTGTCAAGGCAGCACTGTTTTGAGGTGGGGGCAGGTTGGGTCTGGGAAATATCTTTAATCGTTTGGATATTTTGGAGGCGGCCGGCCACTCAGGGACAATGGCCCCTGCAGGCAAACACCGGCCCATTTTCCCTGGGAAGGAAAAGTGTCCAGCCCAGGTTCCTGCTGTCACTTTGTAGGTTTTCCTAGGGACTGTCAGGGTAGCACAGGTTAGAGGAGGGGGCCGGTTGGGTCTGGGACATATCCTTACTTGTTTGGATTTCTTTGAGGCGTCCGGCTACTCAGGGACACAGGCCCTTGGAGACAAACACCGGCCGTATTCCCTGTTAAGGAAAAGTTGCCAGTCCTGGTTGCTGATGTCAGTGTTGTAGGGTTCCCTTGGGACTGTCAGGGCAGCAGAGGTTAGCGGTCGGGGCAGGTGGGGTCTGGGACATAGCTTTAATCATTTGGATTTTTTGGAGTCCTGTGGCCACTCAAGGCCACAGGAGCTTTAAGAAAATGACGGGCAATTTTCTATTGGAAAGAAATGTGGCCAGCCCAGGTTCCTGATGTCAGTTTGTAGGGTTCCCTTCGGACTGTCAGGGCCGCACTGGTTTGCGGTGGGGCATGTTGGGTCTGGGACACATCCTTAATCCTTTGGATTTTTTGGGAGTCGTCTGGCCACTCAATGCCACATGCGCCTGGAGATAAACACCAGCCCTTTTCCCCTTGTGAGGGAAAAGTTGCACAGCCCAGGTGGCCTCATTTCAGTTTATGGCGTTCTCTTGGGACTGTCAGGGCAGCACAAGTTTGTGGTGGGGGCAGGTTAGGTCTGGGACATATCTTTAATCGTTTGGATTTTTTGGAGGCGGCCGGCCACCCAAGGCCGCAGGCTCCTCGAGAAAAAGAGAGGTCCTTGTCCCCTGTAAGGAAAAGTTGCTGGTCCAGGTTGCTGCTGTCAGTTTTTAGGGTTCCCTTGGGACTGTCAGGGAAGCACAGGTTTGAGGTGGGGGCAGTTGGGTCTGGGACATATCTTTAATCGTTTGGATATTTTGGAGGCGGCCGGCCACTCTGGGACAAAGGCTCCTGAAGACAAACACCAGCCCTTTTCCCTGTGAGGGAAAAAGTTGCCAGCCCAGGTTCCTCTTGTCAGTTTATAGCGTTCTCTTGGGACTGTCAGGGCAGCACAAGTTTGTGGTGGGTGCAGATTAAGTCTGGGACATATTTTAATCGTTGGATTTTTTGGAGGCATCCGGCTACTCAGGGACAAAGGCCCTTGGAGACAAACACCGGCCGTATTCCCTGTTAAGGAAAAGTGTCCAGCCCAGGTTCCTGCTGTCACTTTGTAGGTTTTCCTAGGGACTGTCAGGGTAGCACAGGTTAGAGGAGGGGCCGGTTGGGTCTGGGACATATCCTTCATTATTTGGATTTCTTTGAGGCGTCCGGCTACTCAGGGACACAGGCTCTTGGAGACAAACACCGGTCGTATTCCCTGTGAGGAAAAGTTGCCAGCCCAGGTTGCTGATGTCAGTTTGTAGGGTTCCCTTGGGACTGTCAAGACAGCACAGGTTTGAGGTGGGGGCAGGTTGGGTCTGGGACTATAATCCTTAATCATTTTGGATTTTCGGAGGCATCCGGCCACTCAAGGCCACCGGCCCCGAGAGACAAACACCGGCCCTTTTCCCTTTGAAGGAAAAGTTGCCAGCCCAGGTTCCTCAAGTCAGTGTTATGGCGTTCTCTTGGGACTGTCAGGGCAGCACAAGTTTGTGGTGGGGGCAGGTTAGGTCTGGGACATATCTTTAGATCATTTGGATATTTTGGAGGCGTCCAGCCACTCAGGGACAAAGGCCCCTGCAGGAAAACACCGGCCCATTTTCCCTGTTAAGGAAAAACGTCCAGCCAAGGTTCCTGCTCTCACTTTGTAGGTTTTCCTAGGGACTGTCAGGGTAGCACAGGTTAGAAGAGGGGGCCGGTTGGGTCTGGGACATATCCTTCATTGTTTGGATTTCTTTGAGGCGTCCGGCTACACAGGGACACAGGCCCTTGGAGACAAACACCGGTCGTATTCCCTGTGAAGGAAACGTTGCCAGCCCTGGTTGCTGATGTCAGTTTGTTAGGGTTCCCTTGGGACTGTCAAGACAGCACAGGTTTGAGGTGGGGGCAGGTTGGGTCTGGGACATATCCTTAATCATTTGGATTTTCAGAGGCGGCCGGCCACTCAAGGCCACCGGCCCCGAGAGACAAACACCGGCCCTTTTCCCTTTGAAGGAAAAGTTGCCAGCCCCAGGTTCCTCTTGTCAGTTTATGGCGTTCTCTTGGGACTGTCAGGGCAGCACAAGTTTGTGGGTGGGGGCAGGTTAGGTCTGGGACATATCTTTAATCGTTTGGATTTTTTGGAGGCGGCCGGCCACTCAGGGACAATGGCCCCTGCAGGCAAACACCGGCCCATTTTCCCTGGGAAGGAAAAGTGTCCAGCCCAGGTTCCTGCTGTCACTTTGTAGGTTTTCCTAGGGACTGTAGGGTAGCACAGGTTAGAAGAGGGGGCCGGTTGGTCTGGGACATATCCTTCATTGTTTGGGATTTCTTTGAGGCGTCGGCTACTCAGGGCCCCAGGCCCTTGGAGACAAACACCGGCCGTATTCCCTGTGAAGGAAAAGTTGCCAGCCCTGGTTGCTGATGTCAGTTTGTAGGGTTCCCTTGGGACTGTCAAGGCAGCACAAATTTGAGGAGGGGGCAGGTTGGGTCTGGGACATATCTTTAATCATTTGGATTTTCGGAGGTGGCCGACCACTCAAGAGGCACAGGCTCCCTGAGAAAAAGACCGGTCCTAGTCCCTGTAAGGAAAAGTTGCCGGTCCAGGTTGCTGATGTTCTACAGGTAGAGTTCCCTTGGGACTGTCAAGGCAGCACTGTTTTGAGGTGGGGGCAGGTTGGGTCTGGGAAATAACTTTAATCGTTTGGATATTTTGGAGGCGGCCGGCCACTCAGGGACAATGGCCCCTGCAGGCAAACACCGGCCCATTTTCCCTGGGAAGGAAAAGTTGCCAGCCCAGGTTCCTGCTGTCACTTTGTATGTTTTCCTAGGGACTGTCAGGGTAGCACAGGTTAGAAGAGGGGGCCGGTTGGGTCTGGGACATATCCTTAATCGTTTGGATTTTTTTTGGAGGCGGCCGGCCCGTCATTGACACAGCCCCCTGGAGAAAAAGACCGGCCCTTTTACCCTGTGAAGGAAAACTTGCCAGCCCAGTTTCCTGATGTCAGTTTATCGTGTTCCCTTGGGACTGTCAGGGCAGCACAAGTCTGTGGTGGGGGCAGGTTAGGTCTGGACATATCTTTAATCGTTTGGGATTTTTTGGAGGCGGCCGGCCACCCAAGGCCGCAGGCTCCTCGAGAAAAAGACCGGTCCTTGTCCCTGTATAGGAAAAGTTGCTGGTCCAGGTTGCTGCTGTCAGTTTGTAGGGTTCCCTTGGGACTGTCAGGGGAAGCACAGGTTTGAGGTGGGGGCAGGGTTGGGTCTGGGACATATCTTTAATCGTTTGGATATTTTGGAGGCGGCCGGCCACTCTGGGACAAAGGCTCCTGAAGACAAACACCAGCCCTTTTCCCTGTGAAGGAAAAGTTGCCAGCCCAGGTTCCTCATGTCAGTTTATGGCGTTCTCTTGGGACTGTCAGGGCAGCGCAAGTTTGTGGTGCAGGCAGATTAAGTCTGGGACATATCTTCAATCGTTTGGATTTCTTGGAGGCATCCGGCTACTCAGGGACAAAGGCCCTTGGAGACAAACACCGGCCGTATTCCCTGTTAAGGAAAAGTTGCCAGCCCAGGTTGCTGATGTCAGTTTGTAGGGTTCCCTTGGGACTGTCAGGGCAGCACAAGTTTTTGGTGGGGGCAGGTTAGGTCTGGGAAATATCTTTTAATCATTTGGATTTTTTGGAGGCGTCCAGCCACTCAGGGACAAAGGCCCCTGCAGGAATACACACCGGCCCATTTTCCCTGTGAAGGAAAAGTGTCCAGCCCAGGTTCCTGCTGTCACTTTGTAGGTTTTCCTAGGGACTGTCAGGGTAGCACAGGTTAGAGGAGGGGGCCGGTTGGGTCTGGGACATATCTTTAATCGTTTGGTTTTTTTGGAGGCGGCCGGCCACTCAGGGACAATGGCCCTTGGAGACAAACACCGGCCGTATTCCCTGTTAAGGAAAAGTTGCCAGCCCTGGTTGCTGATGTCAGTTTGTAGGGTTCCCTTGGGACTGTCAGGGCAGCACAGGTTTGAGGTGGGGGCAGGTTGGGTCTGGGAAATATCCTTAATCATTTGGATTTTTGGAGGCGGCTGGTCACTGAAGGCCACAGGCTCCTCGAAAAAAAGACCGGCCCATTTCCCTGTGAAGGAAAAGTTGCCGGTCCAGGTTGCTGATGTCTGCAGTAGAGTTCCCTTGGGACTGTCAAGGCAGCACAGGTTAGAGGAGGGGGCCGGTTGGGTCTGGGACATATCCTTCATTGTTTGGATTTCTTTGAGGCGTCCGGCTACTCAGGGACACAGGCCCTTGGAGACAAACACCGGCCGTATTCCCTTTGGAGGAAAAGTTGCCAGCCCAGTTTCCTGATGTCAGTTTGTAGGGTTCCCTTGGGACTGTCAAGGCAGCACAGGTTTGAGGTGGGGCCAGGTTGGGTCTGGCACATATCATTATTCGTTTGGATTTTTGGAGGCGTCCGGCCAGTCAAGGCCAAAGGCCCCTTCAGACAAACACTGGCCATTTTTTTCTTGGAAAGATATATGGTCAGCCCCTGGTTCCTGCTGTCAGTTTGTAGGGTTCCCTTTGGGACTGTCAGGGAAGCACAGGTTTTGAGGTGGGGGCAGGTTGGGTCTGCGACATATCCTTAATCATTTGGATTTTTGGAGGCGGCTGGTCACTGAAGGCCACAGGCTCCTCGAAAAAAAGACTGGCCCATTTCCCTGTGAAGGAAAAGTTGTCAGCCCAGGTTCCTGCTGTCAGTTAGTAGGGTTCCCTTGGGACTGTCAGGGCAGCACAAATTTGAGGTGGGGGCAGGTTGTGTCTGGGACATATCTTTAATAGTTTGGATTTTTTGGAGGCGTCCGGCCACCCAAGGCCACAGGATCCTCGAGAAAAAGACCGGTTCCTTTTCCCTGTAAGGAAAAAGCAGCCGGTCCAGGTTGGTGATGTCTGCATGTAGAGTTCCCTTGGGACTGTCAGGGAAGCACAAGTTTGTGGTGGGGGCAGGTTAGGTCTGGGAAATATCTTTAATTGTTTGGATTTTTTGGAGGCGGCCGGCCACTCAGGGACACAGGCTCCTGAATACAAACACCGGCCATTTTTCCTGTGAAGGAATAAGTTGTCAGCCCAGGTTCCTGATGTCAGTTTGTAGGGTTCTCTAGGGACTGTCAAGGTAGCACAAATTTGAGGTGGGGGCAGGTTTGGTCTGGGACATATCCTTAATCATTTGGAGTTTTTGGAGGCGGCCCGCCACTCAAGACCACGGGCCCCTGGAGACAAACACCGGCCCTTTTCCCTGTTAAGGCAAAGTTGCCAGCCCTGGTTGCTGATGTCAGTTTGTAGAGTTCCCTTGGGACTGTCAGGGCACCCCAAATTTAAGGTGGGGGCAGGTTGGGTCTGGGACATATCTTTAATCAATTGGATTTTTTTGAGGCGGCCGGCCACTCAAGGCCAAAGGCCCCTGACGACATACACCGGCACATTTACCTGTGAAGGAAAAGTTGCCAGCCCAGGTTCCTGATGTCAGTTAGTAAGGTTTCCTTTGGGACTGTCAAGGCAGCACAGGTTAGAGGAGGGGGCAGGTTAGATCTGGGACATATCTTTAATCGTTTGGATTTTTTGGAGGTGTCCGGCCTTTCAGGGACAAAGGCCCCTGCAGGAAAACACCAGCCCTTTTCCCTGTGAAGGAAAAGTGTCCAGCCCAGGTTCCTGCTGTCACTTTGAAGGGTTCCCTAGGGACTGTCAGGGTAGCACAGGTTAGAGGAGGGGGCCGGTTGGGTCTGGGACATATCCTTCATTGTTTGGATTTCTTTGAGGCGTCCGGCTACTCAGGGCCCCAGGCCCTTGGAGACAAACACCGGTCGTATTCCCTGTGAAGGAAAAGTTGCCAGCCCAGTTTCCTGATGTCAGTTTGTAGGGTTCCCTTGGGACTGTCAGGGCAGCACAGGTTTGAGGTGGGGCCAGGTTGGGTCTGGCACATATCTTTAATCGTTTGGATTTTTTGTCGGCGTCCGGCCACTCAAGGCCACCGGCCCCTTCATACAAACACCAGCCATTTTTTCTTGGAAAGATATATGGTCAGCCCTGGTTCCTGCTGTCAGTTTGTAGGTTTCCCTTGGGACTGTCAGGGAAGCACAGGTTTTGAGGTGGGGCAGGTTGGGTCTGCGACATATCTTTAATCGTTTGGATTTTTTGGAGGCGGCCGGCCACTCAAGGCCACAGGCCCAGAGTGACAAACACCGGCCCTTTTCCCTTTGAACGAAAAGTTGCCAGCCCAGGTTCCTCATGTCAGTTTATAGCGTTCTCTTGGGACTGTCAGGGCAGCACAAGTTTGTGGTGGGGGCAGGTTAGGTCTGGGACATATCTTTAATCGTTTGGATTTTTTGGAGGCGGCCGGCCAGTCAAGGCCACAGGCTCCTCGAGAGAAAGACCGGTCCGTTTCCCTGTAAGGAAAAGTTGCCGGTCCAAGTTGCTGATGTCTGCAGGTAGAGTTTCTGTTGGACTGTCAAGGCAGAACAGAGTCTGCACATTTTTGTTCCAGAAAATGATCTATCCTCTGCTAATAGATAGTAACACTTAAAAGGAAACAGTAGGAATGTATCTGTTCTTCTGTGTTATTATTATACATCTTAAACCTTTAACAAAATCAGCAATTAACTTGTACTGCTTTCTGCTGTTTAAGCTCCAATGCTACTATTTAATTAAATCTTTGCAAAGCCTTCTTTAGATCAGAAGTCTGATACCCATTTTGCATTAGGGAGAAAGTAGCTCCCAATTTTGCATTAAAAATAGCTTGTCAAACTTAATCATTTGCTGTAACCATTCAGGAGTTTTTCTTCTCCTGAAGGGCTTCTCAGTAGTCTTTGAACAGAGCAGCAGCTGTTCTTCAAAACGTTTAGGATCACATTGAAATTGCTGATGTGCAATATATTTTGGTTCCTAACCTGCAGGGCTATGTAACTGCATGCACACGCTAAGAAAGAAAAACAACACATGAACTGTATTGACATTGTGGTTATGCCTAGAGCCATCTGCAGCATGCATTCACACAAATACATGGGAAAAAAATGGTATGTATTCCAAAGAGCTTGTCTGGTATAGGGTTGTCTCTTTTTCAACATTTATAGATGACTGAAAAGAGCAAGCATTAGTTTTCACCAGGATGACACTGGATACATTTATTTTTCATTAGAAGAATTAAGGGAATGGAGAACTAGCACATTCCTGCACAAACCTCAGGGATTAGGCTGTGCTACATCTGGGAATTAACAAACTAGTCTCAACGAGTTTGATCTTTCTGGGAAAAGATAAAACTGAACTACAGGCTAAGCAGTGAAAGAACTGATAACCTTGCAAGATTTGTTCTTTTTGTTCGTGAACCATATAAAAAGAAAGTAATGTCAGACATAAAAACCCCTGTTACTGCAATAAGCAAGAGCGAAAAGAACAGCTTGTGAAGAGCCTTCTAGACAAACTAATGGTAGATAATTCACTGATAGTGTAACTTTGTTTGCTTCTCTCTAGCACGTAAATCCATAAGAACAAGCTGTGCTGTTATACCAGATACTGCATTTGATTTCATTAAATCCTAAAGCATTTAATAAAGAATGGAACATAATGTGTTGATGTTGTATTTGATATTTGCATGTTTGAGAGCCAACATACCATGGCTGGCACTATATCTGACATCTTTAAACTTCTGTTCTGTGACAAAGGCATTGCAGATCAAGACCCTGACCTTTAGAGCTGTAAACAACAGAAACTTCTGACTCAGTAAAAATTCAGCTAAACACAAGGACCATCCCCTTTTTCTCATCTTTGATAATATAAACACTCCACACAGTCCATGAGATGTCTTAAACTATATATGACAGCCAACATAATTTTCGGTTACAAACATACAGTTCACATATTATTCGCAAACCACAGGATTTTATAATTTAAAAGTATTTTTTGGTGAACAAAGAGGAGAATTGAAAGTCTGCACAGAACACGGTGGCAGCTGCTGAAAAGAAGGGCAGCGGTGAGTTTGTCGACAAGCAAGAACATAGGCAGCTGACTGTGCTTGGGAAGGAGCAGCTGCCTGGTTTTGGCAATTGCCTTCACAGCGCCCAGAAGCCCGGTGCTCTGCTGCTTTGTTTTTCGCAGTCAGTCAATTGCACACTAGTGAAGCTGAGCCAGGCTCTTCAGCTTTGCTGCTTTTGAGCATCTGTGCTCCACTTATGCTCTGTGACATCTCTCGAGGTTGTTTGCCTCGGCCAGGCTGGAAAGTGCCCGCTAGTATCTAGAGCTGGGCAGGAGAGGGCAGAGAGCACTTCCATCTGACAGCAGGTTGCAGATTGCCTCGGAAAGAGCCGTGTCCTTGGAATGTGCAGCAAATCCTCTTTCTTTGCAAACCGCGGTTAGTGTGCAGTGCAGGTACACTCTCCCCTTGCCAAATGGAGTGGGAAAGCTTTTCGCTAAGCTAGAGATGACTAGAGAAGCAGAAGCGTGGCTCCGGAGGTATCCGGAGGGAAGTGCCGCTTCCCGGCGTCTTTCGGCTTGAAGCGGCGCTCCGGAGCGCTCCGCTGCCACTCTACTGAGCTGTGCGCGAACTAGCCGCTTCTTCGCCTCCGAGAGGCAGAGATCGCGGTTGCTTGGAAGAGGCGAAGAACGAAGCCGCAAAGAAGCGGGCTTGTGTGCGAAGCCTTCCGACTGCCGGAGGACGGTGGCTGCCGCTCTCCTGCCTGATGAATTCACTCTCGGCAAGCGAATGGAAAGCGTTCCAGGACAACTTGCCTGGGCTTTTACTTGGTCCTGATGCGTCCCACCTTGGCAAGTCTTGCTCGTCGCCAGAGGCTCCGAGATGCACCGAAGATGGTGGCAGCTGCTGAAAAGAAGGGCAGCGGTGAGTTTGTCGACAAGCAAGAACATAGGCAGCTGCCTGTGCTTGGGAAGGAGCAGCTGCCTGGTTTTGGCAATTGCCTTCACAGCGCCCAGAAGCCCGGTGCTCTGCTGCTTTGTTTTTCGCAGTCAGTCAATTGCACACTAGTGAAGCTGAGCCAGGCTCTTCAGCTTTGCTGCTTTTGAGCATCTGTGCTCCACTTAGGCTCTGTGACATCTCTCGAGGTTGTTTGCCTCGCCCAGGCTGGAAAGTGCCCGTTAGTACCTAGAGCTGGGCAGGAGAGGGCAGAGAGCACTTCCATCTGACAGCAGGTTGCAGATTGCCTCGGAAAGAGCCGTGTCCTTGGAATGTGCAGCAAATCCTCTTTCTTTGCAAACCGCGGTTAGTGTGCAGTGCAGGTACACTCTCCCCTTGCCAAATGGAGTGGGAAAGCTTTTCGCTAAGCTAGAGATGACTAGAGAAGCAGAAGCGTGGCTCCGGAGGTATCCGGAGGGAAGTGCCGCTTCCCGGCGTCTTTCTGCTTGAAGCGGCGCTCCGGAGCGCTCCGCTGCCACTCTACTGAGCTGTGCGCGAACTAGCCGCTTCTTCGCCTCCGAGAGGCAGAGATCGCGGTTGCTTGGAAGAGGCGAAGAACGAAGCCGCAAAGAAGCGGGCTTGTGTGCCAAGCCTTCCGACTGCCGGAGGACGGTGGCTGCCGCTCTCCTGCCTCTTGAATTCACTCTCGGCAAGCGGATGGAAAGCGTTCCAGGACAACTTGCCTGGGCTTTTACTTGGTCCTGATGCGTCCCACCTTGGCAAGTCTTGCTCGTCGCCAGAGTCTCCGAGATGCACAGAAGACGGTGGCAGCTGCTGAAAAGAAGGGCAGCGGTGAGTTTGTCGACAAGCAAGAACATAGGCAGCTGCCTGTGCTTGGGAAGGAGCAGCTGCCTGGTTTTGGCAATTGCCTTCACAGTGCCCAGAAGCCCAGTGCTCTGCTGCTTTGTTTTTCGCAGTCAGTCAATTGCACACTAGTGAAGCTGAGCCAGGCTCTTCAGCTTTGCTGCTTTTGAGCATCTGTGCTCCACTTAGGCTCTGTGACATCTCTCAAAGTTGTTTGCCTCGGCCAGGCTGGAAAGTGCCCGCTAGTACCTAGAGCTGGGCAGGAGAGGGCAGAGAGCACTTCCATCTGACAGCAGGTTGCAGATTGCCTCGGAAAGAGCCGTGTCCTTGGAATGTGCAGCAAATCCTCTTTCTTTGCAAACCGCGGTTAGTGTGCAGTGCAGGTACGCTCTCCCCTTGCCAAATGGAGTGGGAAAGCTTTTCGCTGAGATAGAGATGACTAGAGAAGCAGAAGCGCGGCTCCGGAGCTATCCGGAGGAAAGTGCCGCTTCCCGGCGTCTTTCGGCTTGAAGAGGCGCTCCGGAGCGCTCCGCTGGCGCTCTACTGAGCTGTGCACGAATTAGCCGCTTCTTCGCCTCCGAGAAGCAGAGATCGCGGTTGCTTGGAAGAGGCAAAGAACGAAGCCGCAAAGAAGCGGGCTTGTGTGCGAAGCCTTCCGACTGCCGGAGGACGGTGGCTGCCGCTCTCCTGCCTGTTGAATTCACTCTCGGCAAGCGAATGGAAAGTGTTCCAGGACAACTTGCCTGGGCTTTTACTTGGTCCTGATGCGTCCCACCTTGGCAAGTCTTGCTCGTCGCCAGAGGCTCCGAGATGCACCGAAGATGGTGGCAGCTGCTGAAAAGAAGGGCAGCGGTGAGTTTGTCGACAAGCAAGAACATAGGCAGCTGACTGTGCTTGGGAAGGAGCAGCTGCCTGGTTTTGGCAATTGCCTTCACAGTGCCCAGAAGCCCGGTGCTCTGCTGCTTTGTTTTTCGCAGTCAGTCAATTGCACACTAGTGAAGCTGAGCCAGGCTCTTCAGCTTTGCTGCTTTTGAGCATCTGTGCTCCACTTAGGCTCTGTGACATCTCTCGAGGTTGTGTGCCTCGGCCAGGCTGGAAAGTGCCCGTTAGTACCTAGAGCTGGGCAGGAGAGGGCAGAGAGCACTTCCATCTGACAGCAGGTTGCAGATTGCCTCGGAAAGAGCCGTGTCCTTGGAATGTGCAGCAAATCCTCTTTCTTTGCAAACCGCGGTTAGTGTGCAGTGCAGGTACGCTCTCCCCTTGCCAAATGGAGTGGGAAAGCTGAGCTGTGCACGAATTAGCCGCTTCTTCGCCTCCGAGAAGCAGAGATCGCGGTTGCTTGGAAGAGGCGAAGAACGAAGCCGCAAAGAAGCGGGCTTGTGTGCGAAGCCTTCAGACTGCCGGAGGACGGTGGCTGCCGCTCTCCTGCCTGTTGAATTCACTCTCGGCAAGCGAATGGAAAGCGTTCCAGGACAACTTGCCTGGGTTTTGATTTGGTCCTGATGCGTCCCACCTTGGCAAGTCTTGCTCGTCGCCAGAGGCTCCGAGATGCACAGAAGACGGTGGCAGCTGCTGAAAAGAAGGGCAGCGGTGAGTTTGTCGACAAGCAAGAACATAGGCAGCTGCCTGTGCTTGGGAAGGAGCAGCTGCCTGGTTTTGGCAATTGCCTTCACAGTGCCCAGAAGCCCAGTGCTCTGCTGCTTTGTTTTTCGCAGTCAGTCAATTGCACACTAGTGAAGCTGAGCCAGGCTCTTCAGCTTTGCTGCTTTTGAGCATCTGTGCTCCACTTAGGCTCTGTGACATCTCTCGAGGTTGTTTGCCTCGGCCAGGCTGGAAAGTGCCCGTTAGTACCTAGAGCTGGGCAGGAGAGGGCAGAGAGCACTTCCATCTGACAGCAGGTTGCAGATTGCCTCGGAAAGAGCCGTGTCCTTGGAATGTGCAGCAAATCCTCTTTCTTTGCAAACCGCGGTTAGTGTGCAGTGCAGGTACACTCTCCCCTTGCCAAGTGGAGTGGGAAAGCTTTTCGCTAAGCTAGAGATGACTAGAGAAGCAGAAGCGTGGCTCCGGAGGTATCCGGAGGGAAGTGCCGCTTCCCGGCGTCTTTCGGCTTGAAGCGGCGCTCCGGAGCGCTCCGCTGCTGCTCTACTGAGCTGTGCGCGAACTAGCCGCTTCTTCGCCTCCGAGAGGCAGAGATCGCGGTTGCTTGGAAGAGGCGAAGAACGAAGCCGCAAAGAAGCGGGCTTGTGTGCGAAGCCTTCCGACTGCCGGAGGACGGTGGCTGCCGCTCTCCTGCCTCTTGAATTCACTCTCGGCAAGCGAATGGAAAGCGTTCCAGGACAACTTGCCTGGGCTTTTACTTGGTCCTGATGCGTCCCACCTTGGCAAGTCTTGCTCGTCGCCAGAGGCTCCGAGATGCACAGAAGACGGTGGCAGCTGCTGAAAAGAAGGGCAGCGGTGAGTTTGTCGACAAGCAAGAACATAGGCAGCTGCCTGTGCTTGGGAAGGAGCAGCTGCCTGGTTTTGGCAATTGCCTTCACAGCGCCCAGAAGCCCGGTGCTCTGCTGCTTTGTTTTTCGCAGTCAGTCAATTGCACACTAGTGAAGCTGAGCCAGGCTCTTCAGCTTTGCTGCTTTTGAGCATCTGTGCTCCACTTAGGCTCTGTGACATCTCTCGAGGTTGTTTGCCTCGCCCAGGCTGGAAAGTGCCCGTTAGTACCTAGAGCTGGGCAGGAGAGGGCAGAGAGCACTTCCATCTGACAGCAGGTTGCAGATTGCCTCGGAAAGAGCCGTGTCCTTGGAATGTGCAGCAAATCCTCTTTCTTTGCAAACCGCGGTTAGTGTGCAGTGCAGGTACACTCTCCCCTTGCCAAATGGAGTGGGAAAGCTTTTCGCTAAGCTAGAGATGACTAGAGAAGCAGAAGCGTGGCTCCGGAGGTATCCGGAGGGAAGTGCCGCTTCCCGGCGTCTTTCGGCTTGAAGCGGCGCTCCGGAGCGCTCCGCTGCCACTCTACTGAGCTGTGCGCGAACTAGCCGCTTCTTCGCCTCCGAGAGGCAGAGATCGCGGTTGCTTGGAAGAGGCGAAGAACGAAGCCGCAAAGAAGCGGGCTTGTGTGCGAAGCCTTCCGACTGCCGGAGGACGGTGGCTGCCGCTCTCCTGCCTCTTGAATTCACTCTCGGCAAGCGAATGGAAAGCGTTCCAGGACAACTTGCCTGGGTTTTGACTTGGTCCTGATGCGTCCCACCTTGGCAAGTCTTGCTCGTCGCCAGAGGCTCCGAGATGCACAGAAGACGGTGGCAGCTGCTGAAAAGAAGGGCAGCGGTGAGTTTGTCGACAAGCAAGAACATAGGCAGCTGCCTGTGCTTGGGAAGGAGCAGCTGCCTGGTTTTGGCAATTGCCTTCACAGCGCCCAGAAGCCCGGTGCTCTGCTGCTTTCTTTTTCGCAGTCAGTCAATTGCACACTAGTGAAGCTGAGCCAGGCTCTTCAGCTTTGCTGCTTTTGAGCATCTGTGCTCCACTTATGCTCTGTGACATCTCTCGAGGTTGTTTGCCTTGGCCAGGCTGGCAAGTGCCCGCTAGTACCTAGAGCTGGGCAGGAGAGGGCAGAGAGCACTTCCATCTGACAGTAGGTTGCAGATTGCCTCGGAAAGAGCCGTGTCCTTGGAATGTGCAGCAAATCCTCTTTCTTTGCAAACCGCGGTTAGTGTGCAGTGCAGATACACTCTCCCATTGCCAAATGGAGTGGGAAAGCTTTTCGCTGAGATAGAGATGACTAGAGAAGCAGAAGCGCGGCTCCGGAGGTATCCGGAGGGAAGTGCCTCTTCCCGGCGTCTTTCGGCTTGAAGAGGTGCTCCGGAGCGCTCCGCTGCCGCTCTACTGAGCTGTGCGCGAATTAGCCGCTTCTTCGCCTCCGAGAAGCAGAGATCGCGGTTGCTTGGAAGAGGCGAAGAACGAAGCCGCAAAGAAGCGGGCTTGTGTGCGAAGCCTTCCGACTGCCGGAGGACGGTGGCTGCCGCTCTCCTGCCTGTTGAATTCACTCTCGGCAAGCGAATGGAAAGCGTTCCAGGACAACTTGCCTGGGTTTTTACTTGGTCCTGATGCGTCCCACCTTGGCAAGTCTTGCTCGTCGCCAGAGGCTCCGAGATGCACAGAAGACGGTGGTAGCTGCTGAAAAGAAGGGCAGCGGTGAGTTTGTCGACAAGCAAGAACATAGGCAGCTGCCTGTGCTTGGGAAGGAGCAGCTGCCTGGTTTTGGCAATTGCCTTCACAGTGCCCAGAAGCCCGGTGCTCTGCTGCTTTGTTTTTCGCAGTCAGTCAATTGCACACTAGTGAAGCTGAGCCAGGCTCTTCAGCTTTGCTGCTTTTGAGCATCTGTGCTCCACTTAGGCTCTGTGACATCTCTCGAGGTTGTTTGCCTCGGCCAGGCTGGAAAGTGCCCGCTAGTATCTAGAGCTGGGCAGGAGAGGGCAGAGAGCACTTCCATCTGACAGCAGGTTGCAGATTGCCTCGGAAAGAGCCGTGTCCTTGGAATGTGCAGCAAATCCTCTTTCTTTGCAAACCGTGGTTAGTGTGCAGTGCAGGTACACTCTCCCCTTGCCAAAAGGAGTGGGAAAGCTTTTCGCTAAGCTAGAGATGACTAGAGAAGCAGAAGCGCGGCTCCGGAGCTATCCGGAGGGAAGTGCCGCTTCCCGGCGCCTTTCGGCTTGAAGCGGCGCTCCGGAGCACTCCGCTGGCGCTCTACTGAGCTGTGCGCGAATTAGCCGCTTCTTCGCCTCCGAGAAGCAGAGATCGCGGTTGCTTGGAAGAGGCGAAGAACGAAGCCGCAAAGAAGCGGGCTTGTGTGCCAAGCCTTCCGACTGCCGGAGGACGGTGGCTGCCGCTCTCCTGCCTGTTGAATTCACTCTGGGCAAGCGAATGGAAAGCGTTCCAGGACAACTTGCCTGGGTTTTGACTTGGTCCTGATGCGTCCCACCTTGGCAAGTCTTGCTCGTCGCCAGAGGCTCCGAGATGCACAGAAGACGGTGGCAGCTGCTGAAAAGAAGGGCAGCGGTGAGTTTGTCGACAAGCAAGAACATAGGCAGCTGCCTGTGCTTGGGAAGGAGCAGCTGCCTGGTTTTGGCAATTGCCTTCACAGCGCCCAGAAGCCCGGTGCTCTGCTGCTTTGTTTTTCGCAGTCAGTCAATTGCACACTAGTGAAGCTGAGCCAGGCTCTTCAGCTTTGCTGCTTTTGAGCATCTGTGCTCCACTTATGCTCTGTGACATCTCTCGAGGTTGTTTGCCTTGGCCAGGCTGGCAAGTGCCCGCTAGTACCTAGAGCTGGGCAGGAGAGGGCAGAGAGCACTTCCATCTGACAGCAGGTTGCAGATTGCCTCGGAAAGAGCCGTGTCCTTGGAATGTGCAGCAAATCCTCTTTCTTTGCAAACCGCGGTTAGTGTGCAGTGCAGATACACTCTCCCATTGCCAAATGGAGTGGGAAAGCTTTTCGCTGAGATAGAGATGACTAGAGAAGCAGAAGCGCGGCTCCGGAGGTATCCGGAGGGAAGTGCCTCTTCCCGGCGTCTTTCGGCTTGAAGCGGTGCTCCGGAGCGCTCCGCTGCCGCTCTACTGAGCTGTGCGCGAATTAGCCGCTTCTCCGCCTCCGAGAAGCAGAGATCGCGGTTGCTTGGAAGAGGCGAAGAACGAAGCCGCAAAGAAGCGGGCTTGTGTGCGAAGCCTTCCGACTGCCGGAGGACGGTGGCTGCCGCTCTCCTGCCTCTTGAATTCACTCTCGGCAAGCGAATGGAAAGCGTTCCAGGACAACTTGCCTGGGTTTTGACTTGGTCCTGATGCCTCCCACCTTGGCAAGTCTTGCTCGTCGCCAGAGGCTCCGAGATGCACAGAAGACGGTGGCAGCTGCTGAAAAGAAGGGCAGCGGTGAGTTTGTCGACAAGCAAGAACATAGGCAGCTGCCTGTGCTTGGGAAGGAGCAGCTGCCTGGTTTTGGCAATTGCCTTCACAGCGCCCAGAAGCCCGGTGCTCTGCTGCTTTGTTTTTCGCAGTCAGTCAATTGCACACTAGTGAAGCTGAGCCAGGCTCTTCAGCTTTGCTGCTTTTGAGCATCTGTGCTCCACTTATGCTCTGTGACATCTCTGGAGGTTGTTTGCCTCGGCCAGGCTGGAAAGTGCCCGCTAGTACCTAGAGCTGGGCAGGAGAGGGCAGAGAGCACTTCCATCTGACAGCAGGTTGCAGATTGCCTCAGAAAGAGCCGTGTCCTTGGAATGTGCAGCAAATCCTCTTTCTTTGCAAACCGCGGTTAGTGTGCAGTGCAGGTACGCTCTCCCCTTGCCAAATGGAGTGGGAAAGCTTTTCGCTGAGATAGAGATGACTAGAGAAGCAGAAGCGCGGCTCCGGAGGTATCCGGAGGGAAGTGCCGCTTCCCGGCGCCTTTCGGCTTGAAGCGGCGCTCCGGAGCGCTCCGCTGGCGCTCTACTGAGCTGTGCGCGAATTAGCCGCTTCTTCGCCTCCGAGAAGCAGAGATCGCGGTTGCTTGGAAGAGGCGAAGAACGAAGCCGCAAAGAAGCGGGCTTGTGTGCCAAGCCTTCCGACTGCCGGAGGACGGTGGCTGCCGCTCTCCTGCCTGTTGAATTCACTCTGGGCAAGCGAATGGAAAGCGTTCCAGGACAACTTGCCTGGGTTTTGACTTGGTCCTGATGCGTCCCACCTTGGCAAGTCTTGCTCGTCGCCAGAGGCTCCGAGATGCACAGAAGACGGTGGCAGCTGCTGAAAAGAAGGGCAGCGGTGAGTTTGTCGACAAGCAAGAACATAGGCAGCTGCCTGTGCTTGGGAAGGAGCAGCTGCCTGGTTTTGGCAATTGCCTTCACAGCGCCCAGAAGCCCGGTGCTCTGCTGCTTTGTTTTTCGCAGTCAGTCAATTGCACACTAGTGAAGCTGAGCCAGGCTCTTCAGCTTTGCTGCTTTTGAGCATCTGTGCTCCACTTATGCTCTGTGACATCTCTGGAGGTTGTTTGCCTCGGCCAGACTGGAAAGTGCCCGCTAGTACCTAGAGCTGGGCAGGAGAGGGCAGAGAGCACTTCCATCTGACAGCAGGTTGCAGATTGCCTCGGAAAGAGCCGTGTCCTTGGAATGTGCAGCAAATCCTCTTTCTTTGCAAACCATGGTTAGTGTGCAGTGCAGGTACGCTCTCCCCTTGCCAAATGGAGTGGGAAAGCTTTTCGCTGAGATAGAGATGACTAGAGAAGCAGAAGCGCGGCTCCGGAGGTATCCGGAGGGAAGTGCCGCTTCCCGGCGTCTTTCGGCTTGAAGCGGCGCTCCGGAGCGCTCCGCTGCCGCTCTACTGAGCTGTGTGCGAATTAGCCGCTTCTTCGCCTCCGAGAAGCAGAGATCGCGGTTGCTTGGAAGAGGCGAAGAACGAAGCCGCAAAGAAGCGGGCTTGTGTGCCAAGCCTTCCGACTGCCGGAGGACGGTGGCTGCCGCTCTCCTGCCTGTTGAATTCACTCTCGGCAAGCGAATGGAAAGCGTTCCAGGACAACTTGCCTGGGTTTTGACTTGGTCCTGATGCGTCCCACTTTGGCAAGTCTTGCTCGTCGCCAGAGGCTCCGAGATGCACAGAAGACGGTGGCAGCTGCTGAAAAGAAGGGCAGCGGTGAGTTTGTCGACAAGCAAGAACATAGGCAGCTGCCTGTGCTTGGGAAGGAGCAGCTGCCTGGTTTTGGCAATTGCCTTCACAGCGCCCAGAAGCCCGGTGCTCTGCTGCTTTGTTTTTCGCAGTCAGTCAATTGCACACTAGTGAAGCTGAGCCAGGCTCTTCAGCTTTGCTGCTTTTGAGCATCTGTGCTCCACTTATGCTCTGTGACATCTCTGGAGGTTGTTTGCCTCGGCCAGACTGGAAAGTGCCCGCTAGTACCTAGAGCTGGGCAGGAGAGGGCAGAGAGCACTTCCATCTGACAGCAGGTTGCAGATTGCCTCGGAAAGAGCCGTGTCCTTGGAATGTGCAGCAAATCCTCTTTCTTTGCAAACCGCGGTTAGTGTGCAGTGCAGGTACACTCTCCCCTTGCCAAATGGAGTGGGAAAGCTTTTCGCTAAGATAGAGATGACTAGAGAAGCAGAAGCGCGGCTCCGGAGCTATCCGGAGGAAAGTGCCGCTTCCCGGCGTCTTTCGGCTTGAAGAGGCGCTCCGGAGCGCTCCGCTGCCGCTCTACTGAGCTGTGCGCGAATTAGCCGCTTCTTCGCCTCCGAGAAGCAGAGATCGCGGTTGCTTGGAAGAGGCGAAGAACGAAGCCGCAAAGAAGCGGGCTTGTGTGCCAAGCCTTCCGACTGCCGGAGGACGGTGGCTGCCGCTCTCCTGCCTGTTGAATTCACTCTGGGCAAGCGAATGGAAAGCGTTCCAGGACAACTTGCCTGGGTTTTGACTTGGTCCTGATGCGTCCCACCTTGGCAAGTCTTGCTCGTCGCCAGAGGCTCCGAGATGCACAGAAGACGGTGGCAGCTGCTGAAAAGAAGGGCAGCGGTGAGTTTGTCGACAAGCAAGAACATAGGCAGCTGCCTGTGCTTGGGAAGGAGCAGCTGCCTGGTTTTGGCAATTGCCTTCACAGCGCCCAGAAGCCCGGTGCTCTGCTGCTTTGTTTTTCGCAGTCAGTCAATTGCACACTAGTGAAGCTGAGCCAGGCTCTTCAGCTTTGCTGCTTTTGAGCATCTGTGCTCCACTTATGCTCTGTGACATCTCTGGAGGTTGTTTGCCTCGGCCAGACTGGAAAGTGCCCGCTAGTACCTAGAGCTGGGCAGGAGAGGGCAGAGAGCACTTCCATCTGACAGCAGGTTGCAGATTGCCTCGGAAAGAGCCGTGTCCTTGGAATGTGCAGCAAATCCTCTTTCTTTGCAAACCATGGTTAGTGTGCAGTGCAGGTACGCTCTCCCCTTGCCAAATGGAGTGGGAAAGCTTTTCGCTGAGATAGAGATGACTAGAGAAGCAGAAGCGCGGCTCCGGAGGTATCCGGAGGGAAGTGCCGCTTCCCGGCGTCTTTCGGCTTGAAGCGGCGCTCCGGAGCGCTCCGCTGCCGCTCTACTGAGCTGTGTGCGAATTAGCCGCTTCTTCGCCTCCGAGAAGCAGAGATCGCGGTTGCTTGGAAGAGGCGAAGAACGAAGCCGCAAAGAAGCGGGCTTGTGTGCCAAGCCTTCCGACTGCCGGAGGACGGTGGCTGCCGCTCTCCTGCCTGTTGAATTCACTCTGGGCAAGCGAATGGAAAGCGTTCCAGGACAACTTGCCTGGGTTTTGACTTGGTCCTGATGCGTCCCACTTTGGCAAGTCTTGCTCGTCGCCAGAGGCTCCGAGATGCACAGAAGACGGTGGCAGCTGCTGAAAAGAAGGGCAGCGGTGAGTTTGTCGACAAGCAAGAACATAGGCAGCTGCCTGTGCTTGGGAAGGAGCAGCTGCCTGGTTTTGGCAATTGCCTTCACAGCGCCCAGAAGCCCGGTGCTCTGCTGCTTTGTTTTTCGCAGTCAGTCAATTGCACACTAGTGAAGCTGAGCCAGGCTCTTCAGCTTTGCTGCTTTTGAGCATCTGTGCTCCACTTAGGCTCTGTGACATCTCTCGAGGTTGTTTGCCTCGGCCAGGCTGGAAAGTGCCCGCTAGTACCTAGAGCTGGGCAGGAGAGGGCAGAGAGCACTTCCATCTGACAGCAGGTTGCAGATTGCCTCGGAAAGAGCCGTGTCCTTGGAATGTGCAGCAAATCCTCTTTCTTTGCAAACCGCGGTTAGTGTGCAGTGCAGGTACACTCTCCCCTTGCCAAATGGAGTGGGAAAGCTTTTCGCTAAGATAGAGATGACTAGAGAAGCAGAAGCGCGGCTCCGGAGCTATCCGGAGGAAAGTGCCGCTTCCCGGCGTCTTTCGGCTTGAAGAGGCGCTCCGGAGCGCTCCGCTGCCGCTCTACTGAGCTGTGCGCGAATTAGCCGCTTCTTCGCCTCCGAGAAGCAGAGATCGCGGTTGTTTGGAAGAGGCGAAGAACGAAGCCGCAAAGAAGCGGGCTTGTGTGCGAAGCCTTCCGACTGCCGGAGGACGGTGGCTGCCGCTCTCCTGCCTGTTGAATTCACTCTCGGCAAGCGAATGGAAAGCGTTCCAGGACAACTTGCCTGGGTTTTGACTTGGTCCTGATGCGTCCCACCTTGGCAAGTCTTGCTCGTCGCCAGAGGCTCCGAGATGCACAGAAGACGGTGGCAGCTGCTGAAAAGAAGGGCAGCGGTGAGTTTGTCGACAAGCAAGAACATAGGCAGCTGCCTGTGCTTGGGAAGGAGCAGCTGCCTGGTTTTGGCAATTGCCTTCACAGCGCCCAGAAGCCCGGTGCTCTGCTGCTTTGTTTTTCGCAGTCAGTCAATTGCACACTAGTGAAGCTGAGCCAGGCTCTTCAGCTTTGCTGCTTTTGAGCATCTGTGCTCCACTTATGCTCTGTGACATCTCTGGAGGTTGTTTGCCTCGGCCAGGCTGGAAAGTGCCCGCTAGTACCTAGAGCTGGGCAGGAGAGGGCAGAGAGCACTTCCATCTGACAGCAGGTTGCAGATTGCCTCAGAAAGAGCCGTGTCCTTGGAATGTGCAGCAAATCCTCTTTCTTTGCAAACCGCGGTTAGTGTGCAGTGCAGGTACGCTCTCCCCTTGCCAAATGGAGTGGGAAAGCTTTTCGCTGAGATAGAGATGACTAGAGAAGCAGAAGCGCGGCTCCGGAGGTATCCGGAGGGAAGTGCCGCTTCCCGGCGCCTTTCGGCTTGAAGCGGCGCTCCGGAGCGCTCCGCTGGCGCTCTACTGAGCTGTGCGCGAATTAGCCGCTTCTTCGCCTCCGAGAAGCAGAGATCGCGGTTGCTTGGAAGAGGCGAAGAACGAAGCCGCAAAGAAGCGGGCTTGTGTGCGAAGCCTTCCGACTGCTGGAGGACGGTGGCTGCCGCTCTCCTGCCTGTTGAATTCACTCTGGGCAAGCGAATGGAAAGCGTTCCAGGACAACTTGCCTGGGTTTTGACTTGGTCCTGATGCGTCCCACCTTGGCAAGTCTTGCTCGTCGCCAGAGGCTCTGAGATGCACAGAAGACGGTGGCAGCTGCTGAAAAGAAGGGCAGCGGTGAGTTTGTCGACAAGCAAGAACATAGGCAGCTGCCTGTGCTTGGGAAGGAGCAGCTGCCTGGTTTTGGCAATTGCCTTCACAGCGCCCAGAAGCCCAGTGCTCTGCTGCTTTGTTTTTCGCAGTCAGTCAATTGCACACTAGTGAAGCTGAGCCAGGCTCTTCAGCTTTGCTGCTTTTGAGCATCTGTGCTCCACTTAGGCTCTGTGACATCTCTCGAGGTTGTTTGCCTCGGCCAGGCTGGAAAGTGCCCGCTAGTACCTAGAGCTGGGCAGGAGAGGGCAGAGAGCACTTCCATCTGACAGCAGGTTGCAGATTGCATCAGAAAGAGCCGTGTCCTTGGAATGTGCAGCAAATCCTCTTTCTTTGCAAACCGCGGTTAGTGTGCAGTGCAGGTACACTCTCCCCTTGCCAAATGGAGTGGGAAAGCTTTTCGCTAAGATAGAGATGACTAGAGAAGCAGAAGCGCGGCTCCGGAGCTATCCGGAGGAAAGTGCCGCTTCCCGGCGTCTTTCGGCTTGAAGCGGCACTCCAGAGCGCTCTGCTGCCGCTCTACTGAGCTGTGTGCGAACTAGCCGCTTCTTCGCCTCCGAGAAGCAGAGATCGCGGTTGCTTGGAAGAGGCGAAGAACGAAGCCGCAAAGAAGCGGGCTTGTGTGCGAAGCCTTCCGACTGCTGGAGGACGGTGGCTGCCGCTCTCCTGCCTGTTGAATTCACTCTGGGCAAGCGAATGGAAAGCGTTCCAGGACAACTTGCCTGGGTTTTGACTTGGTCCTGATGCGTCCCACCTTGGCAAGTCTTGCTCGTCGCCAGAGGCTCCGAGATGCACAGAAGACGGTGGCAGCTGCTGAAAAGAAGGGCAGCGGTGAGTTTGTCGACAAGCAAGAACATAGGCAGCTGACTGTGCATGGGAAGGAGCAGCTGCCTGGTTTTGGCAATTGCCTTCACAGCGCCCAGAAGCCCGGTGCTCTGCTGCTTTGTTTTTCGCAGTCAGTCAATTGCACACTAGTGAAGCTGAGCCAGGCTCTTCAGCTTTGCTGCTTTTGAGCATCTGTGCTCCACTTATGCTCTGTGACATCTCTGGAGGTTGTTTGCCTCGGCCAGGCTGGAAAGTGCCCGCTAGTACCTAGAGCTGGGCAGGAGAGGGCAGAGAGCACTTCCATCTGACAGCAGGTTGCAGATTGCCTCGGAAAGAGCCGTGTCCTTGGAATGTGCAGCAAATCCTCTTTCTTTGCAAACCATGGTTAGTGTGCAGTGCAGGTACGCTCTCCCCTTGCCAAATGGAGTGGGAAAGCTTTTCGCTGAGATAGAGATGACTAGAGAAGCAGAAGCGCGGCTCCGGAGGTATCCGGAGGGAAGTGCCGCTTCCCGGCGTCTTTCGGCTTGAAGCGGCGCTCCGGAGCGCTCCGCTGCCGCTCTACTGAGCTGTGTGCGAATTAGCCGCTTCTTCGCCTCCGAGAAGCAGAGATCGCGGTTGCTTGGAAGAGGCGAAGAACGAAGCCGCAAAGAAGCGGGCTTGTGTGCGAAGCCTTCCGACTGCCGGAGGACGGTGGCTGCCGCTCTCCTGCCTGTTGAATTCACTCTCGGCAAGCGAATGGAAAGCGTTCCAGGACAACTTGCCTGGGTTTTGACTTGGTCCTGATGCGTCCCACTTTGGCAAGTCTTGCTCGTCGCCAGAGGCTCCGAGATGCACAGAAGACGGTGGCAGCTGCTGAAAAGAAGGGCAGCGGTGAGTTTGTCAACCAGCAAGAACATAGGCAGCTGCCTGTGCTTGGGAAGGAGCAGCTGCCTGGTTTTGGCAATTGCCTTCACAGCGCCCAGAAGCCCGGTGCTCTGCTGCTTTGTTTTTCGCAGTCAGTCAATTGCACACTAGTGAAGCTGAGCCAGGCTCTTCAGCTTTGCTGCTTTTGAGCATCTGTGCTCCACTTAGGCTCTGTGACATCTCTCGAGGTTGTTTGCCTCGGCCAGGCTGGAAAGTGCCCGCTAGTACCTAGAGCTGGGCAGGAGAGGGCAGAGAGCACTTCCATCTGACAGCAGGTTGCAGATTGCCTCGGAAAGAGCCGTGTCCTTGGAATGTGCAGCAAATCCTCTTTCTTTGCAAACCGCGGTTAGTGTGCAGTGCAGGTACACTCTCCCCTTGCCAAATGGAGTGGGAAAGCTTTTCGCTAAGCTAGAGATGACTAGAGAAGCAGAAGCGCGGCTCCGGAGCTATCCGGAGGGAAGTGCCGCTTCCCGGCGCCTTTCGGCTTGAAGCGGCGCTCCGGAGCGCTCCGCTGGCGCTCTACTGAGCTGTGCGCGAATTAGCCGCTTCTTCGCCTCCGAGAAGCAGAGATCGCGGTTGCTTGGAAGAGGCGAAGAACGAAGCCACAAAGAAGCGGGCTTGTGTGCGAAGCCTTCAGACTGCCGGAGGACGGTGGCTGCCGCTCTCCTGCCTGTTGAATTCACTCTCGGCAAGCGAATGGAAAGCGTTCCAGGACAACTTGCCTGGGTTTTGACTTGGTCCTGATGCGTCCCACCTTGGCAAGTCTTGCTCGTCGCCAGAGGCTCCGAGATGCACAGAAGACGGTGGCAGCTGCTGAAAAGAAGGGCAGCGGTGAGTTTGTCGACAAGCAAGAACATAGGCAGCTGCCTGTGCTTGGGAAGGAGCAGCTGCCTGGTTTTGGCAATTGCCTTCACAGCGCCCAGAAGCCCGGTGCTCTGCTGCTTTGTTTTTCGCAGTCAGTCAATTGCACACTAGTGAAGCTGAGCCAGGCTCTTCAGCTTTGCTGCTTTTGAGCATCTGTGCTCCACTTAGGCTCTGTGACATCTCTCGAGGTTGTTTGCCTCGGCCAGGCTGGAAAGTGCCCGCTAGTACCTAGAGCTGGGCAGGAGAGGGCAGAGAGCACTTCCATCTGACAGCAGGTTGCAGATTGCCTCGGAAAGAGCCGTGTCCTTGGAATGTGCAGCAAATCCTCTTTCTTTGCAAACCGCGGTTAGTGTGCAGTGCAGGTACACTCTCCCCTTGCCAAATGGAGTGGGAAAGCTTTTCGCTAAGCTAGAGATGACTAGAGAAGCAGAAGCGCGGCTCCGGAGGTATCCGGAGGGAAGTGCCGCTTCCCGGCGTCTTTCGGCTTGAAGCGGCGCTCCGGAGCGCTCCGCTGGCGCTCTACTGAGCTGTGCGCGAATTAGCCGCTTCTTCGCCTCCGAGAAGCAGAGATCGCGGTTGCTTGGAAGAGGCGAAGAACGAAGCCGCAAAGAAGCGGGCTTGTGGGCGAAGCCTTCCGACTGCCGGAGGACGGTGGCTGCCGCTCTCCTGCCTGATGAATTCACTCTCGGCAAGCGAATGGAAAGCGTTCCAGGACAACTTGCCTGGGTTTTGACTTGGTCCTGATGCCTCCCACCTTGGCAAGTCTTGCTCATCGCCAGAGGCTCCGAGATGCACAGAAGACGGTGGCAGCTGCTGAAAAGAAGGGCAGCGGTGAGTTTGTCGACAAGCAAGAACATAGGCAGCTGCCTGTGCTTGGGAAGGAGCAGCTGCCTGGTTTTGGCAATTGCCTTCACAGCGCCCAGAAGCCCGGTGCTCTGCTGCTTTGTTTTTCGCAGTCAGTCAATTGCACACTAGTGAAGCTGAGCCAGGCTCTTCAGCTTTGCTGCTTTTGAGCATCTGTGCTCCACTTAGGCTCTGTGACATCTCTCGAGGTTGTTTGCCTCGGCCAGGCTGGAAAGTGCCCGCTAGTACCTAGAGCTGGGCAGGAGAGGGCAGAGAGCACTTCCATCTGACAGCAGGTTGCAGATTGCCTCAGAAAGAGCCGTGTCCTTGGAATGTGCAGCAAATCCTCTTTCTTTGCAAACCGCGGTTAGTGTGCAGTGCAGGTACGCTCTCCCCTTGCCAAATGGAGTGGGAAAGCTTTTCGCTGAGATAGAGATGACTAGAGAAGCAGAAGCGCGGCTCCGGAGGTATCCGGAGGGAAGTGCCGCTTCCCGGCGCCTTTCGGCTTGAAGCGGCGCTCCGGAGCGCTCCGCTGGCGCTCTACTGAGCTGTGCGCGAATTAGCCGCTTCTTCGCCTCCGAGAAGCAGAGATCGCGGTTGCTTGGAAGAGGCGAAGAACGAAGCCGCAAAGAAGCGGGCTTGTGTGCCAAGCCTTCCGACTGCCGGAGGACGGTGGCTGCCGCTCTCCTGCCTGTTGAATTCACTCTGGGCAAGCGAATGGAAAGCGTTCCAGGACAACTTGCCTGGGTTTTGACTTGGTCCTGATGCGTCCCACCTTGGCAAGTCTTGCTCGTCGCCAGAGGCTCCGAGATGCACAGAAGACGGTGGCAGCTGCTGAAAAGAAGGGCAGCGGTGAGTTTGTCGACAAGCAAGAACATAGGCAGCTGCCTGTGCTTGGGAAGGAGCAGCTGCCTGGTTTTGGCAATTGCCTTCACAGCGCCCAGAAGCCCGGTGCTCTGCTGCTTTGTTTTTCGCAGTCAGTCAATTGCACACTAGTGAAGCTGAGCCAGGCTCTTCAGCTTTGCTGCTTTTGAGCATCTGTGCTCCACTTATGCTCTGTGACATCTCTGGAGGTTGTTTGCCTCGGCCAGACTGGAAAGTGCCCGCTAGTACCTAGAGCTGGGCAGGAGAGGGCAGAGAGCACTTCCATCTGACAGCAGGTTGCAGATTGCCTCGGAAAGAGCCGTGTCCTTGGAATGTGCAGCAAATCCTCTTTCTTTGCAAACCATGGTTAGTGTGCAGTGCAGGTACGCTCTCCCCTTGCCAAATGGAGTGGGAAAGCTTTTCGCTGAGATAGAGATGACTAGAGAAGCAGAAGCGCGGCTCCGGAGGTATCCGGAGGGAAGTGCCGCTTCCCGGCGTCTTTCGGCTTGAAGCGGCGCTCCGGAGCGCTCCGCTGCCGCTCTACTGAGCTGTGTGCGAATTAGCCGCTTCTTCGCCTCCGAGAAGCAGAGATCGCGGTTGCTTGGAAGAGGCGAAGAACGAAGCCGCAAAGAAGCGGGCTTGTGTGCCAAGCCTTCCGACTGCCGGAGGACGGTGGCTGCCGCTCTCCTGCCTGTTGAATTCACTCTCGGCAAGCGAATGGAAAGCGTTCCAGGACAACTTGCCTGGGTTTTGACTTGGTCCTGATGCGTCCCACTTTGGCAAGTCTTGCTCGTCGCCAGAGGCTCCGAGATGCACAGAAGACGGTGGCAGCTGCTGAAAAGAAGGGCAGCGGTGAGTTTGTCGACAAGCAAGAACATAGGCAGCTGCCTGTGCTTGGGAAGGAGCAGCTGCCTGGTTTTGGCAATTGCCTTCACAGCGCCCAGAAGCCCGGTGCTCTGCTGCTTTGTTTTTCGCAGTCAGTCAATTGCACACTAGTGAAGCTGAGCCAGGCTCTTCAGCTTTGCTGCTTTTGAGCATCTGTGCTCCACTTATGCTCTGTGACATCTCTGGAGGTTGTTTGCCTCGGCCAGACTGGAAAGTGCCCGCTAGTACCTAGAGCTGGGCAGGAGAGGGCAGAGAGCACTTCCATCTGACAGCAGGTTGCAGATTGCCTCGGAAAGAGCCGTGTCCTTGGAATGTGCAGCAAATCCTCTTTCTTTGCAAACCGCGGTTAGTGTGCAGTGCAGGTACACTCTCCCCTTGCCAAATGGAGTGGGAAAGCTTTTCGCTAAGATAGAGATGACTAGAGAAGCAGAAGCGCGGCTCCGGAGCTATCCGGAGGAAAGTGCCGCTTCCCGGCGTCTTTCGGCTTGAAGAGGCGCTCCGGAGCGCTCCGCTGCCGCTCTACTGAGCTGTGCGCGAATTAGCCGCTTCTTCGCCTCCGAGAAGCAGAGATCGCGGTTGCTTGGAAGAGGCGAAGAACGAAGCCGCAAAGAAGCGGGCTTGTGTGCCAAGCCTTCCGACTGCCGGAGGACGGTGGCTGCCGCTCTCCTGCCTGTTGAATTCACTCTGGGCAAGCGAATGGAAAGCGTTCCAGGACAACTTGCCTGGGTTTTGACTTGGTCCTGATGCGTCCCACCTTGGCAAGTCTTGCTCGTCGCCAGAGGCTCCGAGATGCACAGAAGACGGTGGCAGCTGCTGAAAAGAAGGGCAGCGGTGAGTTTGTCGACAAGCAAGAACATAGGCAGCTGCCTGTGCTTGGGAAGGAGCAGCTGCCTGGTTTTGGCAATTGCCTTCACAGCGCCCAGAAGCCCGGTGCTCTGCTGCTTTGTTTTTCGCAGTCAGTCAATTGCACACTAGTGAAGCTGAGCCAGGCTCTTCAGCTTTGCTGCTTTTGAGCATCTGTGCTCCACTTATGCTCTGTGACATCTCTGGAGGTTGTTTGCCTCGGCCAGACTGGAAAGTGCCCGCTAGTACCTAGAGCTGGGCAGGAGAGGGCAGAGAGCACTTCCATCTGACAGCAGGTTGCAGATTGCCTCGGAAAGAGCCGTGTCCTTGGAATGTGCAGCAAATCCTCTTTCTTTGCAAACCATGGTTAGTGTGCAGTGCAGGTACGCTCTCCCCTTGCCAAATGGAGTGGGAAAGCTTTTCGCTGAGATAGAGATGACTAGAGAAGCAGAAGCGCGGCTCCGGAGGTATCCGGAGGGAAGTGCCGCTTCCCGGCGTCTTTCGGCTTGAAGCGGCGCTCCGGAGCGCTCCGCTGCCGCTCTACTGAGCTGTGTGCGAATTAGCCGCTTCTTCGCCTCCGAGAAGCAGAGATCGCGGTTGCTTGGAAGAGGCGAAGAACGAAGCCGCAAAGAAGCGGGCTTGTGTGCCAAGCCTTCCGACTGCCGGAGGACGGTGGCTGCCGCTCTCCTGCCTGTTGAATTCACTCTGGGCAAGCGAATGGAAAGCGTTCCAGGACAACTTGCCTGGGTTTTGACTTGGTCCTGATGCGTCCCACTTTGGCAAGTCTTGCTCGTCGCCAGAGGCTCCGAGATGCACAGAAGACGGTGGCAGCTGCTGAAAAGAAGGGCAGCGGTGAGTTTGTCGACAAGCAAGAACATAGGCAGCTGCCTGTGCTTGGGAAGGAGCAGCTGCCTGGTTTTGGCAATTGCCTTCACAGCGCCCAGAAGCCCGGTGCTCTGCTGCTTTGTTTTTCGCAGTCAGTCAATTGCACACTAGTGAAGCTGAGCCAGGCTCTTCAGCTTTGCTGCTTTTGAGCATCTGTGCTCCACTTAGGCTCTGTGACATCTCTCGAGGTTGTTTGCCTCGGCCAGGCTGGAAAGTGCCCGCTAGTACCTAGAGCTGGGCAGGAGAGGGCAGAGAGCACTTCCATCTGACAGCAGGTTGCAGATTGCCTCGGAAAGAGCCGTGTCCTTGGAATGTGCAGCAAATCCTCTTTCTTTGCAAACCGCGGTTAGTGTGCAGTGCAGGTACACTCTCCCCTTGCCAAATGGAGTGGGAAAGCTTTTCGCTAAGATAGAGATGACTAGAGAAGCAGAAGCGCGGCTCCGGAGCTATCCGGAGGAAAGTGCCGCTTCCCGGCGTCTTTCGGCTTGAAGAGGCGCTCCGGAGCGCTCCGCTGCCGCTCTACTGAGCTGTGCGCGAATTAGCCGCTTCTTCGCCTCCGAGAAGCAGAGATCGCGGTTGTTTGGAAGAGGCGAAGAACGAAGCCGCAAAGAAGCGGGCTTGTGTGCGAAGCCTTCCGACTGCCGGAGGACGGTGGCTGCCGCTCTCCTGCCTGTTGAATTCACTCTCGGCAAGCGAATGGAAAGCGTTCCAGGACAACTTGCCTGGGTTTTGACTTGGTCCTGATGCGTCCCACCTTGGCAAGTCTTGCTCGTCGCCAGAGGCTCCGAGATGCACAGAAGACGGTGGCAGCTGCTGAAAAGAAGGGCAGCGGTGAGTTTGTCGACAAGCAAGAACATAGGCAGCTGCCTGTGCTTGGGAAGGAGCAGCTGCCTGGTTTTGGCAATTGCCTTCACAGCGCCCAGAAGCCCGGTGCTCTGCTGCTTTGTTTTTCGCAGTCAGTCAATTGCACACTAGTGAAGCTGAGCCAGGCTCTTCAGCTTTGCTGCTTTTGAGCATCTGTGCTCCACTTATGCTCTGTGACATCTCTGGAGGTTGTTTGCCTCGGCCAGGCTGGAAAGTGCCCGCTAGTACCTAGAGCTGGGCAGGAGAGGGCAGAGAGCACTTCCATCTGACAGCAGGTTGCAGATTGCCTCAGAAAGAGCCGTGTCCTTGGAATGTGCAGCAAATCCTCTTTCTTTGCAAACCGCGGTTAGTGTGCAGTGCAGGTACGCTCTCCCCTTGCCAAATGGAGTGGGAAAGCTTTTCGCTGAGATAGAGATGACTAGAGAAGCAGAAGCGCGGCTCCGGAGGTATCCGGAGGGAAGTGCCGCTTCCCGGCGCCTTTCGGCTTGAAGCGGCGCTCCGGAGCGCTCCGCTGGCGCTCTACTGAGCTGTGCGCGAATTAGCCGCTTCTTCGCCTCCGAGAAGCAGAGATCGCGGTTGCTTGGAAGAGGCGAAGAACGAAGCCGCAAAGAAGCGGGCTTGTGTGCGAAGCCTTCCGACTGCTGGAGGACGGTGGCTGCCGCTCTCCTGCCTGTTGAATTCACTCTGGGCAAGCGAATGGAAAGCGTTCCAGGACAACTTGCCTGGGTTTTGACTTGGTCCTGATGCGTCCCACCTTGGCAAGTCTTGCTCGTCGCCAGAGGCTCTGAGATGCACAGAAGACGGTGGCAGCTGCTGAAAAGAAGGGCAGCGGTGAGTTTGTCGACAAGCAAGAACATAGGCAGCTGCCTGTGCTTGGGAAGGAGCAGCTGCCTGGTTTTGGCAATTGCCTTCACAGCGCCCAGAAGCCCAGTGCTCTGCTGCTTTGTTTTTCGCAGTCAGTCAATTGCACACTAGTGAAGCTGAGCCAGGCTCTTCAGCTTTGCTGCTTTTGAGCATCTGTGCTCCACTTAGGCTCTGTGACATCTCTCGAGGTTGTTTGCCTCGGCCAGGCTGGAAAGTGCCCGCTAGTACCTAGAGCTGGGCAGGAGAGGGCAGAGAGCACTTCCATCTGACAGCAGGTTGCAGATTGCATCAGAAAGAGCCGTGTCCTTGGAATGTGCAGCAAATCCTCTTTCTTTGCAAACCGCGGTTAGTGTGCAGTGCAGGTACACTCTCCCCTTGCCAAATGGAGTGGGAAAGCTTTTCGCTAAGATAGAGATGACTAGAGAAGCAGAAGCGCGGCTCCGGAGCTATCCGGAGGAAAGTGCCGCTTCCCGGCGTCTTTCGGCTTGAAGCGGCACTCCAGAGCGCTCTGCTGCCGCTCTACTGAGCTGTGTGCGAACTAGCCGCTTCTTCGCCTCCGAGAAGCAGAGATCGCGGTTGCTTGGAAGAGGCGAAGAACGAAGCCGCAAAGAAGCGGGCTTGTGTGCGAAGCCTTCCGACTGCTGGAGGACGGTGGCTGCCGCTCTCCTGCCTGTTGAATTCACTCTGGGCAAGCGAATGGAAAGCGTTCCAGGACAACTTGCCTGGGTTTTGACTTGGTCCTGATGCGTCCCACCTTGGCAAGTCTTGCTCGTCGCCAGAGGCTCCGAGATGCACAGAAGACGGTGGCAGCTGCTGAAAAGAAGGGCAGCGGTGAGTTTGTCGACAAGCAAGAACATAGGCAGCTGACTGTGCATGGGAAGGAGCAGCTGCCTGGTTTTGGCAATTGCCTTCACAGCGCCCAGAAGCCCGGTGCTCTGCTGCTTTGTTTTTCGCAGTCAGTCAATTGCACACTAGTGAAGCTGAGCCAGGCTCTTCAGCTTTGCTGCTTTTGAGCATCTGTGCTCCACTTATGCTCTGTGACATCTCTGGAGGTTGTTTGCCTCGGCCAGGCTGGAAAGTGCCCGCTAGTACCTAGAGCTGGGCAGGAGAGGGCAGAGAGCACTTCCATCTGACAGCAGGTTGCAGATTGCCTCGGAAAGAGCCGTGTCCTTGGAATGTGCAGCAAATCCTCTTTCTTTGCAAACCATGGTTAGTGTGCAGTGCAGGTACGCTCTCCCCTTGCCAAATGGAGTGGGAAAGCTTTTCGCTGAGATAGAGATGACTAGAGAAGCAGAAGCGCGGCTCCGGAGGTATCCGGAGGGAAGTGCCGCTTCCCGGCGTCTTTCGGCTTGAAGCGGCGCTCCGGAGCGCTCCGCTGCCGCTCTACTGAGCTGTGTGCGAATTAGCCGCTTCTTCGCCTCCGAGAAGCAGAGATCGCGGTTGCTTGGAAGAGGCGAAGAACGAAGCCGCAAAGAAGCGGGCTTGTGTGCGAAGCCTTCCGACTGCCGGAGGACGGTGGCTGCCGCTCTCCTGCCTGTTGAATTCACTCTCGGCAAGCGAATGGAAAGCGTTCCAGGACAACTTGCCTGGGTTTTGACTTGGTCCTGATGCGTCCCACTTTGGCAAGTCTTGCTCGTCGCCAGAGGCTCCGAGATGCACAGAAGACGGTGGCAGCTGCTGAAAAGAAGGGCAGCGGTGAGTTTGTCAACCAGCAAGAACATAGGCAGCTGCCTGTGCTTGGGAAGGAGCAGCTGCCTGGTTTTGGCAATTGCCTTCACAGCGCCCAGAAGCCCGGTGCTCTGCTGCTTTGTTTTTCGCAGTCAGTCAATTGCACACTAGTGAAGCTGAGCCAGGCTCTTCAGCTTTGCTGCTTTTGAGCATCTGTGCTCCACTTAGGCTCTGTGACATCTCTCGAGGTTGTTTGCCTCGGCCAGGCTGGAAAGTGCCCGCTAGTACCTAGAGCTGGGCAGGAGAGGGCAGAGAGCACTTCCATCTGACAGCAGGTTGCAGATTGCCTCGGAAAGAGCCGTGTCCTTGGAATGTGCAGCAAATCCTCTTTCTTTGCAAACCGCGGTTAGTGTGCAGTGCAGGTACACTCTCCCCTTGCCAAATGGAGTGGGAAAGCTTTTCGCTAAGCTAGAGATGACTAGAGAAGCAGAAGCGCGGCTCCGGAGCTATCCGGAGGGAAGTGCCGCTTCCCGGCGCCTTTCGGCTTGAAGCGGCGCTCCGGAGCGCTCCGCTGGCGCTCTACTGAGCTGTGCGCGAATTAGCCGCTTCTTCGCCTCCGAGAAGCAGAGATCGCGGTTGCTTGGAAGAGGCGAAGAACGAAGCCACAAAGAAGCGGGCTTGTGTGCGAAGCCTTCAGACTGCCGGAGGACGGTGGCTGCCGCTCTCCTGCCTGTTGAATTCACTCTCGGCAAGCGAATGGAAAGCGTTCCAGGACAACTTGCCTGGGTTTTGACTTGGTCCTGATGCGTCCCACCTTGGCAAGTCTTGCTCGTCGCCAGAGGCTCCGAGATGCACAGAAGACGGTGGCAGCTGCTGAAAAGAAGGGCAGCGGTGAGTTTGTCGACAAGCAAGAACATAGGCAGCTGCCTGTGCTTGGGAAGGAGCAGCTGCCTGGTTTTGGCAATTGCCTTCACAGCGCCCAGAAGCCCGGTGCTCTGCTGCTTTGTTTTTCGCAGTCAGTCAATTGCACACTAGTGAAGCTGAGCCAGGCTCTTCAGCTTTGCTGCTTTTGAGCATCTGTGCTCCACTTAGGCTCTGTGACATCTCTCGAGGTTGTTTGCCTCGGCCAGGCTGGAAAGTGCCCGCTAGTACCTAGAGCTGGGCAGGAGAGGGCAGAGAGCACTTCCATCTGACAGCAGGTTGCAGATTGCCTCGGAAAGAGCCGTGTCCTTGGAATGTGCAGCAAATCCTCTTTCTTTGCAAACCGCGGTTAGTGTGCAGTGCAGGTACACTCTCCCCTTGCCAAATGGAGTGGGAAAGCTTTTCGCTAAGCTAGAGATGACTAGAGAAGCAGAAGCGCGGCTCCGGAGGTATCCGGAGGGAAGTGCCGCTTCCCGGCGTCTTTCGGCTTGAAGCGGCGCTCCGGAGCGCTCCGCTGCCGCTCTGCTGAGCTGTGCGCGAATTAGCCGCTTCTGCGCCTCCGAGAAGCAGAGATCGCGGTTGCTTGGAAGAGGCGAAGAACGAAGCCGCAAAGAAGCGGGCTTGTGTGCGAAGCCTTCCGACTGCCGGAGGACGGTGGCTGCCGCTCTCCTGCCTGTTGAATTCACTCTCGGCAAGCGAATGGAAAGCGTTCCAGGACAACTTGCCTGGGTTTTGACTTGGTCCTGATGCGTCCCACCTTGGCAAGTCTTGCTCGTCGCCAGAGGCTCCGAGATGCACAGAAGACGGTGGCAGCTGCTGAAAAGAAGGGCAGCGGTGAGTTTGTCGACAAGCAAGAACATAGGCAGCTGCCTGTGCTTGGGAAGGAGCAGCTGCCTGGTTTTGGCAATTGCCTTCACAGCGCCCAGAAGCCCGGTGCTCTGCTGCTTTGTTTTTCGCAGTCAGTCAATTGCACACTAGTGAAGCTGAGCCAGGCTCTTCAGCTTTGCTGCTTTTGAGCATCTGTGCTCCACTTAGGCTCTGTGACATCTCTCGAGGTTGTTTGCCTCGGCCAGGCTGGAAAGTGCCCGCTAGTACCTAGAGCTGGGCAGGAGAGGGCAGAGAGCACTTCCATCTGACAGCAGGTTGCAGATTGCCTCGGAAAGAGCCGTGTCCTTGCAATGTGCAGCAAATCCTCTTTCTTTGCAAACCGTGGTTAGTGTGCAGTGCAGGTACACTCTCCCCTTGCCAAATGGAGTGGGAAAGCTTTTCGCTGAGATAGAGATGACTAGAGAAGCAGAAGCGCGGCTCCGGAGCTATCCGGAGGGAAGTGCCGCTTCCCGGCGTCTTTCGGCTTGAAGCGGCGCTCCGGAGCGCTTTGCTGCCGCTTTACTGAGCTGTGCGCGAATTAGCCGCTTCTTCGCCTCCGAGAAGCAGAGATCGCGGTTGCTTGGAAGAGGCGAAGAACGAAGCCGCCAAGAAGCGGGCTTGTGTGCGAAGCCTTCCGACTGCCGGAGGACGGTGGCTGCCGCTCTCCTGCCTGTTGAATTCACTCTCGGCAAGCGAATGGAAAGCGTTCCAGGACAACTTGCCTGGGTTTTTACTTGGTCCTGATGCGTCCCACCTTGGCAAGTCTTGCTCATCGCCAGAGGCTCCGAGATGCACAGAAGACGGTGGCAGCTGCTGAAAAGAAGGGCAGCGGTGAGTTTGTCGACAAGCAAGAACATAGGCAGCTGCCTGTGCTTGGGAAGGAGCAGCTGCCTGGTTTTGGCAATTGCCTTCACAGCGCCCAGAAGCCCGGTGCTCTGCTGCTTTGTTTTTCGCAGTCAGTCAATTGCACACTAGTGAAGCTGAGCCAGGCTCTTCAGCTTTGCTGCTTTTGAGCATCTGTACTCCACTTAGGCTCTGTGACATCTCTGGAGGTTGTTTGCCTCGGCCAGGCTGGAAAGTGCCCGCTAGTACCTAGAGCTGGGCAGGAGAGGGCAGAGAGCACTTCCATCTGACAGCAGGTTGCAGATTGCCTCGGAAAGAGCCGTGTCCTTGGAATGTGCAGCAAATCCTCTTTCTTTGCAAACCGCGGTTAGTGTGCAGTGCAGGTACACTCTCCCCTTGCCAAATGGAGTGGGAAAGCTTTTCGCTAAGCTAGAGATGACTAGAGAAGCAGAAGCACGGCTCCGGAGGTATCCGGAGGAAAGTGCCGCTTCCCGGCGTCTTTCGGCTTGAAGAGGCGCTCCGGAGCGCTCCGCTGGCGCTCTGCTGAGCTGTGCGCGAATTAGCCGCTTCTGCGCCTCCGAGAAGCAGAGATCGCGGTTGCTTGGAAGAGGCGAAGAACGAAGCCGCAAAGAAGCGAGCTTGTGTGCCAAGCCTTCCGACTGCCGGAGGACGGTGGCTGCCGCTCTCCTGCCTCTTGAATTCACTCTCGGCAAGCGAATGGAAAGCGTTCCAGGACAACTTGCCTGGGTTTTGACTTGGTCCTGATGCGTCCCACCTTGGCAAGTCTTGCTCGTCGCCAGAGGCTCCGAGATGCACAGAAGACGGTGGCAGCTGCTGAAAAGAAGGGCAGCGGTGAGTTTGTCGACAAGCAAGAACATAGGCAGCTGCCTGTGCTTGGGAAGGAGCAGCTGCCTGGTTTTGGCAATTGCCTTCACAGCGCCCAGAAGCCCGGTGCTCTGCTGCTTTGTTTTTCGCAGTCAGTCAATTGCACACTAGTGAAGCTGAGCCAGGCTCTTCAGCTTTGCTGCTTTTGAGCATCTGTGCTCCACTTAGGCTCTGTGACATCTCTCGAGGTTGTTTGCCTCGCCCAGGCTGGAAAGTGCCCGCTAGTACCTAGAGCTGGGCAGGAGAGGGCAGAGAGCACTTCCATCTGACAGCAGGTTGCAGATTGCCTCGGAAAGAGCCGTGTCCTTGGAATGTGCAGCAAATCCTCTTTCTTTGCAAACCGCGGTTAGTGTGCAGTGTAGGTACACTCTCCCCTTGCCAAATGGAGTGGGAAAGCTTTTCGCTAAGCTAGAGATGACTAGAGAAGCAGAAGCACGGCTCCGGAGCTATCCGGAGGAAAGTGCCGCTTCCCGGCGTCTTTCGGCTTGAAGAGGTGCTCCGGAGTGCTCCGCTGGCGCTCTGCTGAGCTGTGCGCGAATTAGCCGCTTCTGCGCCTCCGAGAAGCAGAGATCGCGGTTGTATGGAAGAGGCGAAGAACGAAGCCGCAAAGAAGCGGGCTTGTGTGCGAAGCCTTCCGACTGCCGGAGGACGGTGGCTGCCGCTCTCCTGCCTCTTGAATTCACTCTGGGCAAGCGAATGGAAAGCGTTCCAGGACAACTTGCCTGGGTTTTGACTTGGTCCTGATGCGTCCCACCTTGGCAAGTCTTGCTCGTCGCCAGAGGCTCCGAGATGCACAGAAGACGGTGGCAGCTGCTGAAAAGAAGGGCAGCGGTGAGTTTGTCGACAAGCAAGAACATAGGCAGCTGCCTGTGCTTGGGAAGGAGCAGCTGCCTGGTTTTGGCAATTGCCTTCACAGCGCCCAGAAGCCCGGTGCTCTGCTGCTTTGTTTTTCGCAGTCAGTCAATTGCACACTAGTGAAGCTGAGCCAGGCTCTTCAGCTTTGCTGCTTTTGAGCATCTGTGCTCCACTTAGGCTCTGTGACATCTCTCGAGGTTGTTTGCCTCGGCCAGGCTGGAAAGTGCCCGCTAGTACCTAGAGCTGGGCAGGAGAGGGCAGAGAGCACTTCCATCTGACAGCAGGTTGCAGATTGCCTCGGAAAGAGCCGTGTCCTTGCAATGTGCAGCAAATCCTCTTTCTTTGCAAACCGCGGTTAGTGTGCAGTGCAGGTACGCTCTCCCCTTGCCAAATGGAGTGGGAAAGCTTTTCGCTAAGCTAGAGATGACTAGAGAAGCAGAAGCGCGGCTCCGGAGCTATCCGGAGGAAAGTGCCGCTTCCCGGCGTCTTTCGGCTTGAAGCGGCGCTCCAGAGCGCTTTGCTGCTGCTTTACTGAGCTGTGCGCGAACTAGCCGCTTCTTCGCCTCCGAGAAGCAGAGATCGCGGTTGCTTGGAAGAGGCGAAGAACGAAGCCGCAAAGAAGCGGGCTTGTGTGCGAAGCCTTCCGACTGCCGGAGGACGGTGGCTGCCGCTCTCCTGCCTCTTGAATTCACTCTCGGCAAGCGAATGGAAAGCGTTCCAGGACAACTTGCCTGGGTTTTGACTTGGTCCTGATGCGTCCCACCTTGGCAAGTCTTGCTCGTCGCCAGAGGCTCCGAGATGCACAGAAGACGGTGGCAGCTGCTGAAAAGAAGGGCAGCGGTGAGTTTGTTGACAAGCAAGAACATAGGCAGCTGCCTGTGCTTGGGAAGGAGCAGCTGCCTGGTTTTGGCAATTGCCTTCACAGCGCCCAGAAGCCCGGTGCTCTGCTGCTTTGTTTTTCGCAGTCAGTCAATTGCACACTAGTGAAGCTGAGCCAGGCTCTTCAGCTTTGCTGCTTTTGAGCATCTGTGCTCCACTTAGGCTCTGTGACATCTCTGGAGGTTGTTTGCCTCGGCCAGGCTGGCAAGTGCCCGCTAGTACCTAGAGCTGGGCAGGAGAGGGCAGAGAGCACTTCCATCTGACAGCAGGTTGCAGATTGCCTCGGAAAGAGCCGTGTCCTTGGAATGTGCAGCAAATCCTCTTTCTTTGCAAACCGCGGTTAGTGTGCAGTGTAGGTACACTCTCCCCTTGCCAAATGGAGTGGGAAAGCTTTTCGCTAAGATAGCGATGACTAGAGAAGCAGAAGCGCGGCTCCGGAGCTATCCGGAGGAAAGTGCCGCTTCCCGATGTCTTTCGGCTTGAAGCGGCGCTCCGGAGCGCTTTGCTGCCGCTCTGCTGAGCTGTGCGCGAATTAGCCGCTTCTGCGCCTCCGAGAAGCAGAGATCGCGGTTGCTTGGAAGAGGCGAAGAACGAAGCCGCAAAGAAGCGGGCTTGTGTGCGAAGCCTTCCGACTGCCGGAGGACGGTGGCTGCCGCTCTCCTGCCTGTTGAATTCACTCTCGGCAAGCGAATGGAAAGCGTTCCAGGACAACTTGCCTGGGTTTTGACTTGGTCCTGATGCGTCCCACCTTGGCAAGTCTTGCTCGTCGCCAGAGGCTCCGAGATGCACAGAAGACGGTGGCAGCTGCTGAAAAGAAGGGCAGCGGTGAGTTTGTCGACAAGCAAGAACATAGGCAGCTGCCTGTGCTTGGGAAGGAGCAGCTGCCTGGTTTTGGCAATTGCCTTCACAGCGCCCAGAAGCCCGGTGCTCTGCTGCTTTGTTTTTCGCAGTCAGTCAATTGCACACTAGTGAAGCTGAGCCAGGCTCTTCAGCTTTGCTGCTTTTGAGCATCTGTGCTCCACTTAGGCTCTGTGACATCTCTCGAGGTTGTTTGCCTCGCCCAGGCTGGAAAGTGCCCGCTAGTACCTAGAGCTGGGCAGGAGAGGGCAGAGAGCACTTCCATCTGACAGCAGGTTGCAGATTGCCTCGGAAAGAGCCGTGTCCTTGGAATGTGCAGCAAATCCTCTTTCTTTGCAAACCGCGGTTAGTGTGCAGTGTAGGTACACTCTCCCCTTGCCAAATGGAGTGGGAAAGCTTTTCGCTAAGCTAGAGATGACTAGAGAAGCAGAAGCACGGCTCCGGAGGTATCCGGAGGAAAGTGCCGCTTCCCGGCGTCTTTCGGCTTGAAGAGGCGCTCCGGAGCGCTCCGCTGGCGCTCTGCTGAGCTGTGCGCGAATTAGCCGCTTCTGCGCCTCCGAGAAGCAGAGATCGCGGTTGCTTGGAAGAGGCGAAGAACGAAGCCGCAAAGAAGCGAGCTTGTGTGCCAAGCCTTCCGACTGCCGGAGGACGGTGGCTGCCGCTCTCCTGCCTCTTGAATTCACTCTCGGCAAGCGAATGGAAAGCGTTCCAGGACAACTTGCCTGGGTTTTGACTTGGTCCTGATGCCTCCCACCTTGGCAAGTCTTGCTCGTCGCCAGAGGCTCCGAGATGCACAGAAGACGGTGGCAGCTGCTGAAAAGAAGGGCAGCGGTGAGTTTGTCGACAAGCAAGAACATAGGCAGCTGCCTGTGCTTGGGAAGGAGCAGCTGCCTGGTTTTGGCAATTGCCTTCACAGCGCCCAGAAGCCCGGTGCTCTGCTGCTTTGTTTTTCGCAGTCAGTCAATTGCACACTAGTGAAGCTGAGCCAGGCTCTTCAGCTTTGCTGCTTTTGAGCATCTGTGCTCCACTTAGGCTCTGTGACATCTCTGGAGGTTGTTTGCCTCGGCCAGGCTGGAAAGTGCCCGCTAGTACCTAGAGCTGGGCAGGAGAGGGCAGAGAGCACTTCTATCTGACAGCAGGTTGCAGATTGCCTCGGAAAGAGCCGTGTCCTTGGAATGTGCAGCAAATCCTCTTTCTTTGCAAACCGCGGTTAGTGTGCAGTGTAGGTACACTCTCCCCTTGCCAAATGGAGTGGGAAAGCTTTTCGCTAAGATAGAGATGACTAGAGAAGCAGAAGCACGGCTCCGGAGCTATCCGGAGGAAAGTGCCGCTTCCCGGCGTCTTTCGGCTTGAAGAGGCGCTCCGGAGTGCTCCGCTGGCGCTCTGCTGAGCTGTGCGCGAATTAGCCGCTTCTGCGCCTCCGAGAAGCAGAGATCGCGGTTGCTTGGAAGAGGCGAAGAACGAAGCCGCAAAGAAGCGGGCTTGTGTGCGAAGCCTTCCGACTGCCGGAGGACGGTGGCTGCCGCTCTCCTGCCTGTTGAATTCACTCTCGGCAAGCGAATGGAAAGCGTTCCAGGACAACTTGCCTGGGTTTTGACTTGGTCCTGATGCGTCCCACCTTGGCAAGTCTTGCTCGTCGCCAGAGGCTCCGAGATGCACAGAAGACGGTGGCAGCTGCTGAAAAGAAGGGCAGCGGTGAGTTTGTCGACAAGCAAGAACATAGGCAGCTGCCTGTGCTTGGGAAGGAGCAGCTGCCTGGTTTTGGCAATTGCCTTCACAGCGCCCAGAAGCCCGGTGCTCTGCTGCTTTGTTTTTCGCAGTCAGTCAATTGCACACTAGTGAAGCTGAGCCAGGCTCTTCAGCTTTGCTGCTTTTGAGCATCTGTGCTCCACTTAGGCTCTGTGACATCTCTGGAGGTTGTTTGCCTCGGCCAGGCTGGAAAGTGCCCGCTAGTACCTAGAGCTGGGCAGGAGAGGGCAGAGAGCACTTCCATCTGACAGCAGGTTGCAGATTGCCTCGGAAAGAGCCGTGTCCTTGCAATGTGCAGCAAATCCTCTTTCTTTGCAAACCGCGGTTAGTGTGCAGTGTAGGTACACTCTCCCCTTGCCAAATGGAGTGGGAAAGCTTTTCGCTAAGCTAGAGATGACTAGAGAAGCAGAAGCACGGCTCCGGAGGTATCCGGAGGAAAGTGCCGCTTCCCGGCGTCTTTCGGCTTGAAGAGGCGCTCCGGAGCGCTCCGCTGGCGCTCTGCTGAGCTGTGCGCGAATTAGCCGCTTCTGCGCCTCCGAGAAGCAGAGATCGCGGTTGCTTGGAAGAGGCGAAGAACGAAGCCGCAAAGAAGCGAGCTTGTGTGCCAAGCCTTCCGACTGCCGGAGGACGGTGGCTGCCGCTCTCCTGCCTCTTGAATTCACTCTCGGCAAGCGAATGGAAAGCGTTCCAGGACAACTTGCCTGGGTTTTGACTTGGTCCTGATGCCTCCCACCTTGGCAAGTCTTGCTCGTCGCCAGAGGCTCCGAGATGCACAGAAGACGGTGGCAGCTGCTGAAAAGAAGGGCAGCGGTGAGTTTGTCGACAAGCAAGAACATAGGCAGCTGCCTGTGCTTGGGAAGGAGCAGCTGCCTGGTTTTGGCAATTGCCTTCACAGCGCCCAGAAGCCCGGTGCTCTGCTGCTTTGTTTTTTTTTTCGCAGTCAGTCAATTGCACACTAGTGAAGCTGAGCCAGGCTCTTCAGCTTTGCTGCTTTTGAGCATCTGTGCTCCACTTATGCTCTGTGACATCTCTGGAGGTTGTTTGCCTCGGCCAGGCTGGAAAGTGCCCGCTAGTACCTAGAGCTGGGCAGGAGAGGGCAGAGAGCACTTCCATCTGACAGCAGGTTGCAGATTGCCTCGGAAAGAGCCGTGTCCTTGGAATGTGCAGCAAATCCTCTTTCTTTGCAAACCGCGGTTAGTGTGCAGTGCAGGTACGCTCTCCCCTTGCCAAATGGAGTGGGAAAGCTTTTCGCTGAGATAGAGATGACTAGAGAAGCAGAAGCGCGGCTCCGGAGCTATCCGGAGGAAAGTGCCGTTTCCCGGCGTCTTTCGGCTTGAAGCGGCGCTCCAGAGCGCTTTGCTGCCGCTTTACTGAGCTGTGCGCGAACTAGCCGCTTCTTCGCCTCTGAGAAGCAGAGATCGCGGTTGCTTGGAAGAGGCGAAGAACGAAGCCGCAAAGAAGCGGGCTTGTGTGCGAAGCCTTCCGACTGCCGGAGGACGGTGGCTGCCGCTCTCCTGCCTGTTGAATTCACTCTCGGCAAGCGAATGGAAAGCGTTCCAGGACAACTTGCCTGGGTTTTGACTTGGTCCTGATGCCTCCCACCTTGGCAAGTCTTGCTCGTCGCCAGAGGCTCCGAGATGCACAGAAGACGGTGGCAGCTGCTGAAAAGAAGGGCAGCGGTGAGTTTGTCGACAAGCAAGAACATAGGCAGCTGCCTGTGCTTGGGAAGGAGCAGCTGCCTGGTTTTGGCAATTGCCTTCACAGCGCCCAGAAGCCCGGTGCTCTGCTGCTTTGTTTTTCGCAGTCAGTCAATTGCACACTAGTGAAGCTGAGCCAGGCTCTTCAGCTTTGCTGCTTTTGAGCATCTGTGCTCCACTTAGGCTCTGTGACATCTCTCGAGGTTGTTTGCCTCGGCCAGGCTGGCAAGTGCCCGCTAGTACCTAGAGCTGGGCAGGAGAGGGCAGAGAGCACTTCCAGCTGACAGCAGGTTGCAGATTGCCTCGGAAAGAGCCGTGTCCTTGGAATGTGCAGCAAATCCTCTTTCTTTGCAAACCGCGGTTAGTGTGCAGTGCAGGTACGCTCTCCCCTTGCCAAATGGAGTGGGAAAGCTTTTCGCTGAGATAGAGATGACTAGAGAAGCAGAAGCGCGGCTCCGGAGCTATCCGGAGGAAAGTGCCGCTTCCCGGCGTCTTTCGGCTTGAAGCGGCGCTCCAGAGCGCTTTGCTGCCGCTTTACTGAGCTGTGCGCGAACTAGCCGCTTCTGCGCCTCTGAGAAGCAGAGATCGCGGTTGCTTGGAAGAGGCGAAGAACGAAGCCGCAAAGAAGCGGGCTTGTGTGCGAAGCCTTCCGACTGCCGGAGGACGGTGGCTGCCGCTCTCCTGCCTCTTGAATTCACTCTCGGCAAGCGAATGGAAAGCGTTCCAGGACAACTTGCCTGGGTTTTGACTTGGTCCTGATGCCTCCCACCTTGGCAAGTCTTGCTCGTCGCCAGAGGCTCCGAGATGCACAGAAGACGGTGGCAGCTGCTGAAAAGAAGGGCAGCGGTGAGTTTGTCGACAAGCAAGAACATAGGCAGCTGCCTGTGCTTGGGAAGGAGCAGCTGCCTGGTTTTGGCAATTGCTTACACAGCGCCCACTAGCCCGGTGCTCTGCTGCTTTGTTTTTCGCAGTCAGTCAATTGCACACTAGTGAAGCTGAGCCAGGCTCTTCAGCTTTGCTGCTTTTGAGCATCTGTGCTCCACTTATGCTCTGTGACATCTCTGGAGGTTGTTTGCCTCGGCCAGGCTGGCAAGTGCCCGCTAGTACCTAGAGCTGGGCAGGAGAGGGCAGAGAGCACGTCCATCTGACAGCAGGTTGCAGATTGCCTCGGAAAGAGCCGTGTCCTTGGAATGTGCAGCAAATCCTCTTTCTTTGCAAACCGCGGTTAGTGTGCAGTGCAGGTACGCTCTCCCCTTGCCAAATGGAGTGGGAAAGCTTTTCGCTGAGATAGAGATGACTAGAGAAGCAGAAGCGCGGCTCCGGAGCTATCCGGAGGAAAGTGCCGTTTCCCGGCGTCTTTCGGCTTGAAGCGGCGCTCCAGAGCGCTTTGCTGCCGCTTTACTGAGCTGTGCGCGAACTAGCCGCTTCTGCGCCTCTGAGAAGCAGAGATCGCGGTTGCTTGGAAGAGGCGAAGAACGAAGCCGCAAAGAAGCGGGCTTGTGTGCGAAGCCTTCCGACTGCCGGAGGACGGTGGCTGCCGCTCTCCTGCCTCTTGAATTCACTCTCGGCAAGCGAATGGAAAGCGTTCCAGGACAACTTGCCTGGGTTTTGACTTGGTTCTGATGCCTCCCACCTTGGCAAGTCTTGCTCGTCGCCAGAGGCTCCGAGATGCACAGAAGACGGTGGCAGCTGCTGAAAAGAAGGGCAGCGGTGAGTTTGTCGACAAGCAAGAACATAGGCAGCTGCCTGTGCTTGGGAAGGAGCAGCTGCCTGGTTTTGGCAATTGCCTTCACAGCGCCCAGAAGCCCGGTGCTCTGCTGCTTTGTTTTTCGCAGTCAGTCAATTGCACACTAGTGAAGCTGAGCCAGGCTCTTCAGCTTTGCTGCTTTTGAGCATCTGTGCTCCACTTAGGCTCTGTGACATCTCTCGAGGTTGTTTGCCTCGGCCAGGCTGGAAAGTGCCCGCTAGTACCTAGAGCTGGGCAGGAGAGGGCAGAGAGCACTTCCAGCTCACAGCAGGTTGCAGATTGCCTCGGAAAGAGCCGTGTCCTTGGAATGTGCAGCAAATCCTCTTTCTTTGCAAACCGCGGTTAGTGTGCAGTGTAGGTACGCTCTCCCCTTGCCAAATGGAGTGGGAAAGCTTTTCGCTAAGCTAGAGATGACTAGAGAAGCAGAAGCGCGGCTCCGGAGCTATCCGGAGGAAAGTGCCGCTTCCCGGCGTCTTTCGGCTTGAAGCGGCGCTCCGGAGTGCTCCGCTGGCGCTCTGCTGAGCTGTGCGCGAATTAGCCGCTTCTGCGCCTCTGAGAAGCAGAGATCGCGGTTGCTTGGAAGAGGCGAAGAACGAAGCCGCAAAGAAGCGGGCTTGTGTGCGAAGCCTTCCGACTGCCGGAAGACGGTGGCTGCCGCTCTCCTGCCTGTTGAATTCACTCTCGGCAAGCGAATGGAAAGCGTTCCAGGACAACTTGCCTGGGTTTTGACTTGGTCCTGATGCCTCCCACCTTGGCAAGTCTTGCTCGTCGCCAGAGGCTCCGAGATGCACAGAAGACGGTGGCAGCTGCTGAAAAGAAGGGCAGCGGTGAGTTTGTCGACAAGCAAGAACATAGGCAGCTGCCTGTGCTTGGGAAGGAGCAGCTGCCTGGTTTTGGCAATTGCCTTCACAGCGCCCAGAAGCCCGGTGCTCTGCTGCTTTGTTTTTCGCAGTCAGTCAATTGCACACTAGTGAAGCTGAGCCAGGCTCTTCAGCTTTGCTGCTTTTGAGCATCTGTGCTCCACTTAGGCTCTGTGACATCTCTGGAGGTTGTTTGCCTCGGCCAGGCTGGCAAGTGCCCGCTAGTACCTAGAGCTGGGCAGGAGAGGGCAGAGAGCACTTCCAGCTGACAGCAGGTTGCAGATTGCCTCGGAAAGAGCCGTGTCCTTGGAATGTGCAGCAAATCCTCTTTCTTTGCAAACCGCGGTTAGTGTGCAGTGCAGGTACGCTCTCCCCTTGCCAAATGGAGTGGGAAAGCTTTTCGCTGAGATAGAGATGACTAGAGAAGCAGAAGCGCGGCTCCGGAGCTATCCGGAGGAAAGTGCCGTTTCCCGGCGTCTTTCGGCTTGAAGCGGCGCTCCAGAGCGCTTTGCTGCCGCTTTACTGAGCTGTGCGCGAACTAGCCGCTTCTGCGCCTCTGAGAAGCAGAGATCGCGGTTGCTTGGAAGAGGCGAAGAACGAAGCCGCAAAGAAGCGGGCTTGTGTGCGAAGCCTTCCGACTGCCGGAGGACGGTGGCTGCCGCTCTCCTGCCTGTTGAATTCACTCTCGGCAAGCGAATGGAAAGCGTTCCAGGACAACATGCCTGGGTTTTGACTTGGTCCTGATGCCTCCCACCTTGGCAAGTCTTGCTCGTCGCCAGAGGCTCCGAGATGCACAGAAGACGGTGGCAGCTGCTGAAAAGAAGGACAGCGGTGAGTTTGTCGACAAGCAAGAAGATAGGCAGCTGCCTGTGCTTGGGAAGGAGCAGCTGCCTGGTTTTGGCAATTGCCTTCACAGCGCCCAGAAGCCCGGTGCTCTGCTGCTTTGTTTTTCGCAGTCAGTCAATTGCACACTAGTGAAGCTGAGCCAGGCTCTTCAGCTTTGCTGCTTTTGAGCATCTGTGCTCCACTTAGGCTCTGTGACATCTCTTGAGGTTGTTTGCCTCGGCCAGGCTGGAAAGTGCCCGCTAGTACCTAGAGCTGGGCAGGAGAGGGCAGAGAGCACTTCCATCTGACAGCAGGTTGCAGATTGCCTCGGAAAGAGCCGTGTCCTTGGAATGTGCAGCAAATCCTCTTTCTTTGCAAACCGCGGTTAGTGTGCAGTGTAGGTACACTCTCCCCTTGCCAAATGGAGTGGGAAAGCTTTTCGCTAAGCTAGAGATGACTAGAGAAGCAGAAGAGCGGCTCCGGAGCTATCCGGAGGAAAGTGCCGCTTCCCGGCGTCTTTCGGCTTGAAGAGGCCCTCCGGAGCGCTCCGCTGGCGCTGTGCTGAGCTGTGCGCGAACTAGCCGCTTCTGCGCCTCTGAGAAGCAGAGATCGCGGTTGCTTGGAAGAGGCGAAGAACGAAGCCGCAAAGAAGCGGGCTTGTGTGCCAAGCCTTCCGACTGCCGGAGGACGGTGGCTGCCGCTCTCCTGCCTGTTGAATTCACTCTCGGCAAGCGAATGGAAAGCGTTCCAGGACAACTTGCCTGGGTTTTGACTTGGTCCTGATGCCTCCCACCTTGGCAAGTCTTGCTCGTCGCCAGAGGCTCCGAGATGCACAGAAGACGGTGGCAGCTGCTGAAAAGAAGGGCAGCGGTGAGTTTGTCGACAAGCAAGAACATAGGCAGCTGCCTGTGCTTGGGAAGGAGCAGCTGCCTGGTTTTGGCAATTGCCTTCACAGCGCCCAGAAGCCCGGTGCTCTGCTGCTTTGTTTTTCGCAGTCAGTCAATTGCACACTAGTGAAGCTGAGCCAGGCTCTTCAGCTTTGCTGCTTTTGAGCATCTGTGCTCCACTTAGGCTCTGTGACATCTCTCGAGGTTGTTTGCCTCGGCCAGGCTGGAAAGTGCCCGCTAGTACCTAGAGCTGGGCAGGAGAGGGCAGAGAGCACTTCCAGCTGACAGCAGGTTGCAGATTGCCTCGGAAAGAGCCGTGTCCTTGGAATGTGCAGCAAATCCTCTTTCTTTGCAAACCGCGGTTAGTGTGCAGTGCAGGTACGCTCTCCCCTTGCCAAATGGAGTGGGAAAGCTTTTCGCTGAGATAGAGATGACTAGAGAAGCAGAAGCGCGGCTCCGGAGCTATCCGGAGGAAAGTGCCGCTTCCCGGCGTCTTTCGGCTTGAAGCGGCGCTCCAGAGCGCTTTGCTGCCGCTTTACTGAGCTGTGCGCGAACTAGCCGCTTCTGCGCCTCTGAGAAGCAGAGATCGCGGTTGCTTGGAAGAGGCGAAGAACGAAGCCGCAAAGAAGCGGGCTTGTGTGCCAAGCCTTCCGACTGCCGGAGGACGGTGGCTGCCGCTCTCCTGCCTGTTGAATTCACTCTCGGCAAGCGAATGGAAAGCGTTCCAGGACAACTTGCCTGGGTTTTGACTTGGTCCTGATGCCTCCCACCTTGGCAAGTCTTGCTCGTCGCCAGAGGCTCCGAGATGCACAGAAGACGGTGGCAGCTGCTGAAAAGAAGGGCAGCGGTGAGTTTGTCGACAAGCAAGAACATAGGCAGCTGCCTGTGCTTGGGAAGGAGCAGCTGCCTGGTTTTGGCAATTGCTTACACAGCGCCCACTAGCCCGGTGCTCTGCTGCTTTGTTTTTCGCAGTCAGTCAATTGCACACTAGTGAAGCTGAGCCAGGCTCTTCAGCTTTGCTGCTTTTGAGCATCTGTGCTCCACTTATGCTCTGTGACATCTCTGGAGGTTGTTTGCCTCGGCCAGGCTGGCAAGTGCCCGCTAGTACCTAGAGCTGGGCAGGAGAGGGCAGAGAGCACTTCCATCTGACAGCAGGTTGCAGATTGCCTCGGAAAGAGCCGTGTCCTTGGAATGTGCAGCAAATCCTCTTTCTTTGCAAACCGCGGTTAGTGTGCAGTGCAGGTACGCTCTCCCCTTGCCAAATGGAGTGGGAAAGCTTTTCGCTGAGATAGAGATGACTAGAGAAGCAGAAGCGCGGCTCCGGAGCTATCCGGAGGAAAGTGCCGTTTCCCGGCGTCTTTCGGCTTGAAGCGGCGCTCCAGAGCGCTTTGCTGCCGCTTTACTGAGCTGTGCGCGAACTAGCCGCTTCTGTGCCTCTGAGAAGCAGAGATCGCGGTTGCTTGGAAGAGGCGAAGAACGAAGCCGCAAAGAAGCGGGCTTGTGTGCGAAGCCTTCCGACTGCCGGAGGACGGTGGCTGCCGCTCTCCTGCCTGTTGAATTCACTCTCGGCAAGCGAATGGAAAGCGTTCCAGGACAACTTGCCTGGGTTTTGACTTGGTCCTGATGCCTCCCACCTTGGCAAGTCTTGCTCGTCGCCAGAGGCTCCGAGATGCACAGAAGACGGTGGCAGCTGCTGAAAAGAAGGGCAGCGGTGAGTTTGTCGACAAGCAAGAAGATAGGCAGCTGCCTGTGCTTGGGAAGGAGCAGCTGCCTGGTTTTGGCAATTGCCTTCACAGCGCCCAGAAGCCCGGTGCTCTGCTGCTTTGTTTTTCGCAGTCAGTCAATTGCACACTAGTGAAGCTGAGCCAGGCTCTTCAGCTTTGCTGCTTTTGAGCATCTGTGCTCCACTTAGGCTCTGTGACATCTCTTGAGGTTGTTTGCCTCGGCCAGGCTGGAAAGTGCCCGCTAGTACCTAGAGCTGGGCAGGAGAGGGCAGAGAGCACTTCCATCTGACAGCAGGTTGCAGATTGCCTCGGAAAGAGCCGTGTCCTTGGAATGTGCAGCAAATCCTCTTTCTTTGCAAACCGCGGTTAGTGTGCAGTGTAGGTACGCTCTCCCCTTGCCAAATGGAGTGGGAAAGCTTTTCGCTAAGCTAGAGATGACTAGAGAAGCAGAAGAGCGGCTCTGGAGCTATCCGGAGGAAAGTGCCGCTTCCCGGCGTCTTTCGGCTTGAAGAGGCCCTCCGGAGCGCTTTGCTGCCGCTCTACTGAGCTGTGCGCGAACTAGCCGCTTCTGCGCCTTTGAGAAGCAGAGATCGCGGTTGCTTGGAAGAGGCGAAGAACGAAGCCGCAAAGAAGCGGGCTTGTGTGTGAAGCCTTCCGACTGCCGGAGGACGGTGGCTGCCGCTCTCCTGCCTCTTGAATTCACTCTCGGCAAGCGAATGGAAAGCGTTCCAGGACAACTTGCCTGGGTTTTGACTTGGTCCTGATGCGTCCCACCTTGGCAAGTCTTGCTCGTCGCCAGAGGCTCCGAGATGCACAGAAGACGGTGGCAGCTGCTGAAAAGAAGGACAGCGGTGAGTATGTCGACAAGCAAGAACATAGGCAGCTGCCTGTGCTTGGGAAGGAGCAGCTGCCTGGTTTTGGCAATTGCCTTCACAGCGCCCAGAAGCCCGGTGCTCTGCTGCTTTGTTTTTCGCAGTCAGTCAATTGCACACTAGTGAAGCTGAGCCAGGCTCTTCAGCTTTGCTGCTTTTGAGCATCTGTGCTCCACTTAGGCTCTGTGACATCTCTCGAGGTTGTTTGCCTCGGCCAGGCTGGCAAGTGCCCGCTAGTACCTAGAGCTGGGCAGGAGAGGGCAGAGAGCACTTCCAGCTGACAGCAGGTTGCAGATTGCCTCGGAAAGAGCCGTGTCCTTGGAATGTGCAGCAAATCCTCTTTCTTTGCAAACCGCGGTTAGTGTGCAGTGCAGGTACGCTCTCCCCTTGCCAAATGGAGTGGGAAAGCTTTTCGCTGAGATAGAGATGACTAGAGAAGCAGAAGCGCGGCTCCGGAGCTATCCGGAGGAAAGTGCCGCTTCCCGGCGTCTTTCGGCTTGAAGCGGCGCTCCAGAGCGCTTTGCTGCCGCTTTACTGAGCTGTGCGCGAACTAGCCGCTTCTGTGCCTCTGAGAAGCAGAGATCGCGGTTGCTTGGAAGAGGCGAAGAACGAAGCCGCAAAGAAGCGGGCTTGTGTGCGAAGCCTTCCGACTGCCGGAGGACGGTGGCTGCCGCTCTCCTGCCTGTTGAATTCACTCTCGGCAAGCGAATGGAAAGCGTTCCAGGACAACTTGCCTGGGTTTTGACTTGGTCCTGATGCCTCCCACCTTGGCAAGTCTTGCTCGTCGCCAGAGGCTCCGAGATGCACAGAAGACGGTGGCAGCTGCTGAAAAGAAGGGCAGCGGTGAGTTTGTCGACAAGCAAGAACATAGGCAGCTGCCTGTGCTTGGGAAGGAGCAGCTGCCTGGTTTTGGCAATTGCCTTCACAGCGCCCAGAAGCCCGGTGCTCTGCTGCTTTGTTTTTCCCAGTCAGTCAATTGCACACGAGTGAAGCTGAGCCAGGCTCTTCAGCTTTGCTGCTTTTGAGCATCTGTGCTCCACTTAGGCTCTGTGATATCTCTCGAGGTTGTTTGCCTCGGCCAGGCTGGAAAGTGCCCGCTAGTACCTAGAGCTGGGCAGGAGAGGGCAGAGAGCACTTCCAGCTGACAGCAGGTTGCAGATTGCCTCGGAAAGAGCCGTGTCCTTGGAATGTGCAGCAAATCCTCTTTCTTTGCAAACCGCGGTTAGTGTGCAGTGTAGGTACGCTCTCCCCTTGCCAAATGGAGTGGGAAAGCTTTTCGCTGAGATAGAGATGACTAGAGAAGCAGAAGCGCGGCTCCGGAGCTATCCGGAGGAAAGTGCCGCTTCCCGGCGTCTTTCGGCTTGAAGCGGCGCTCCGGAGTGCTCCGCTGGCGCTCTGCTGAGCTGTGCGCGAACTAGCCGCTTCTGCGCCTCTGAGAAGCAGAGATCGCGGTTGCTTGGAAGAGGCGAAGAACGAAGCCGCAAAGAAGCGGGCTTGTGTGCGAAGCCTTCCGACTGCCGGAGGACGGTGGCTGCCGCTCTCCTGCCTGTTGAATTCACTCTCGGCAAGCGAATGGAAAGCGTTCCAGGACAACTTGCCTGGGTTTTGACTTGGTCCTGATGCGTCCCACCTTGGCAAGTCTTGCTCGTCGCCAGAGGCTCCGAGATGCACAGAAGACGGTGGCAGCTGCTGAAAAGAAGGGCAGCGGTGAGTTTGTCGACAAGCAAGAACATAGGCAGCTGCCTGTGCTTGGGAAGGAGCAGCTGCCTGGTTTTGGCAATTGCCTTCACAGCGCCCAGAAGCCCGGTGCTCTGCTGCTTTGTTTTTCGCAGTCAGTCAATTGCACACTAGTGAAGCTGAGCCAGGCTCTTCAGCTTTGCTGCTTTTGAGCATCTGTGCTCCACTTAGGCTCTGTGACATCTCTCGAGGTTGTTTGCCTCGGCCAGGCTGGAAAGTGCCCGCTAGTACCTAGAGCTGGGCAGGAGAGGGCAGAGAGCACTTCCAGCTGACAGCAGGTTGCAGATTGCCTCGGAAAGAGCCGTGTCCTTGGAATGTGCAGCAAATCCTCTTTCTTTGCAAACCGCGGTTAGTGTGCAGTGCAGGTACGCTCTCCCCTTGCCAAATGGAGTGGGAAAGCTTTTCGCTGAGATAGAGATGACTAGAGAAGCAGAAGCGCGGCTCCGGAGCTATCCGGAGGAAAGTGCCGCTTCCCGGCGTCTTTCGGCTTGAAGCGGCGCTCCAGAGCGCTTTGCTGCCGCTTTACTGAGCTGTGCGCGAACTAGCCGCTTCTGCGCCTCTGAGAAGCAGAGATCGCAGTGCTTGGAAGAGGCGAAGAACGAAGCCGCAAAGAAGCGGGCTTGTGTGCGAAGCCTTCCGACTGCCGGAGGACGGTGGCTGCCGCTCTCCTGCCTGTTGAATTCACTCTCGGCAAGCGAATGGAAAGCGTTCCAGGACAACTTGCCTGGGTTTTGACTTGGTCCTGATGCCTCCCACCTTGGCAAGTCTTGCTCGTCGCCAGAGGCTCCGAGATGCACAGAAGACGGTGGCAGCTGCTGAAAAGAAGGGCAGCGGTGAGTTTGTCGACAAGCAAGAACATAGGCAGCTGCCTGTGCTTGGGAAGGAGCAGCTGCCTGGTTTTGGCAATTGCCTACACAGCGCCCACTAGCCCGGTGCTCTGCTGCTTTGTTTTTCGCAGTCAGTCAATTGCACACTAGTGAAGCTGAGCCAGGCTCTTCAGCTTTGCTGCTTTTGAGCATCTGTGCTCCACTTATGCTCTGTGACATCTCTTGAGGTTGTTTGCCTCGGCCAGGCTGGCAAGTGCCCGCTAGTACCTAGAGCTGGGCAGGAGAGGGCAGAGAGCACTTCCATCTGACAGCAGGTTGCAGATTGCCTCGGAAAGAGCCGTGTCCTTGGAATGTGCAGCAAATCCTCTTTCTTTGCAAACCGCGGTTAGTGTGCAGTGCAGGTACGCTCTCCCCTTGCCAAATGGAGTGGGAAAGCTTTTCGCTGAGATAGAGATGACTAGAGAAGCAGAAGCGCGGCTCCGGAGCTATCCGGAGGAAAGTGCCGTTTCCCGGCGTCTTTCGGCTTGAAGCGGCGCTCCAGAGCGCTTTGCTGCCGCTTTACTGAGCTGTGCGCGAACTAGCCGCTTCTGCGCCTCTGAGAAGCAGAGATCGCGGTTGCTTGGAAGAGGCGAAGAACGAAGCCGCAAAGAAGCGGGCTTGTGTGCCAAGCCTTCCGACTGCCGGAGGACGGTGGCTGCCGCTCTCCTGCCTGTTGAATTCACTCTCGGCAAGCGAATGGAAAGCGTTCCAGGACAACTTGCCTGGGTTTTGACTTGGTCCTGATGCCTCCCACCTTGGCAAGTCTTGCTCGTCGCCAGAGGCTCCGAGATGCACAGAAGACGGTGGCAGCTGCTGAAAAGAAGGGCAGCGGTGAGTTTGTCGACAAGCAAGAACATAGGCAGCTGCCTGTGCTTGGGAAGGAGCAGCTGCCTGGTTTTGGCAATTGCCTTCACAGCGCCCAGAAGCCCGGTGCTCTGCTGCTTTGTTTTTCGCAGTCAGTCAATTGCACACTAGTGAAGCTGAGCCAGGCTCTTCAGCTTTGCTGCTTTTGAGCATCTGTGCTCCACTTAGGCTCTGTGACATCTCTTGAGGTTGTTTGCCTCGGCCAGGCTGGAAAGTGCCCGCTAGTACCTAGAGCTGGGCAGGAGAGGGCAGAGAGCACTTCCAGCTGACAGCAGGTTGCAGATTGCCTCGGAAAGAGCCGTGTCCTTGGAATGTGCAGCAAATCCTCTTTCTTTGCAAACCGCGGTTAGTGTGCAGTGTAGGTACGCTCTCCCCTTGCCAAATGGAGTGGGAAAGCTTTTCGCTAAGCTAGAGATGACTAGAGAAGCAGAAGCGCGGCTCCGGAGCTATCCGGAGGAAAGTGCCGCTTCCCGGCGTCTTTCGGCTTGAAGCGGCGCTCCGGAGTGCTCCGCTGGCGCTCTGCTGAGCTGTGCGCGAATTAGCCGCTTCTTCGCCTCTGAGAAGCAGAGATCGCGGTTGCTTGGAAGAGGCGAAGAACGAAGCCGCAAAGAAGCGGGCTTGTGTGCGAAGCCTTCCGACTGCCGGAGGACGGTGGCTGCCGCTCTCCTGCCTCTTGAATTCACTCTCGGCAAGCGAATGGAAAGCGTTCCAGGACAACTTGCCTGGGTTTTGACTTGGTCCTGATGCCTCCCACCTTGGCAAGTCTTGCTCGTCGCCAGAGGCTCCGAGATGCACAGAAGACGGTGGCAGCTGCTGAAAAGAAGGGCAGCGGTGAGTTTGTCGACAAGCAAGAACATAGGCAGCTGCCTGTGCTTGGGAAGGAGCAGCTGCCTGGTTTTGGCAATTGCCTTCACAGCGCCCAGAAGCCCGGTGCTCTGCTGCTTTGTTTTTCGCAGTCAGTCAATTGCACACTAGTGAAGCTGAGCCAGGCTCTTCAGCTTTGCTGCTTTTGAGCATCTGTGCTCCACTTAGGCTCTGTGACATCTCTTGAGGTTGTTTGCCTCGGCCAGGCTGGCAAGTGCCCGCTAGTACCTAGAGCTGGGCAGGAGAGGGCAGAGAGCACTTCCATCTGACAGCAGGTTGCAGATTGCCTCGGAAAGAGCCGTGTCCTTGGAATGTGCAGCAAATCCTCTTTCTTTGCAAACCGCGGTTAGTGTGCAGTGCAGGTACGCTCTCCCCTTGCCAAATGGAGTGGGAAAGCTTTTCGCTGAGATAGAGATGACTAGAGAAGCAGAAGCGCGGCTCCGGAGCTATCCGGAGGAAAGTGCCGCTTCCCGGCATCTTTCGGCTTGAAGCGGCGCTCCAGAGCGCTTTGCTGCCGCTTTACTGAGCTGTGCGCGAACTAGCCGCTTCTGTGCCTCTGAGAAGCAGAGATCGCGGTTGCTTGGAAGAGGCGAAGAACGAAGCCGCAAAGAAGCGGGCTTGTGTGCGAAGCCTTCCGACTGCCGGAGGACGGTGGCTGCCGCTCTCCTGCCTGTTGAATTCACTCTCGGCAAGCGAATGGAAAGCGTTCCAGGACAACTTGCCTGGGTTTTGACTTGGTCCTGATGCCTCCCACCTTGGCAAGTCTTGCTCGTCGCCAGAGGCTCCGAGATGCACAGAAGACGGTGGCAGCTGCTGAAAAGAAGGGCAGCGGTGAGTTTGTCGACAAGCAAGAACATAGGCAGCTGCCTGTGCTTGGGAAGGAGCAGCTGCCTGGTTTTGGCAATTGCCTTCACAGCGCCCAGAAGCCCGGTGCTCTGCTGCTTTGTTTTTCGCAGTCAGTCAATTGCACACTAGTGAAGCTGAGCCAGGCTCTTCAGCTTTGCTGCTTTTGAGCATCTGTGCTCCACTTAGGCTCTGTGACATCTCTCGAGGTTGTTTGCCTCGGCCAGGCTGGAAAGTGCCCGCTAGTACCTAGAGCTGGGCAGGAGAGGGCAGAGAGCACTTCCAGCTCACAGCAGGTTGCAGATTGCCTCGGAAAGAGCCGTGTCCTTGGAATGTGCAGCAAATCCTCTTTCTTTGCAAACCGCGGTTAGTGTGCAGTGCAGGTACGCTCTCCCCTTGCCAAATGGAGTGGGAAAGCTTTTCGCTGAGATAGAGATGACTAGAGAAGCAGAAGCGCGGCTCCGGAGCTATCCGGAGGAAAGTGCCGCTTCCCGGCGTCTTTCGGCTTGAAGCGGCGCTCCGGAGTGCTCCGCTGGCGCTCTGCTGAGCTGTGCGCGAACTAGCCGCTTCTGCGCCTCTGAGAAGCAGAGATCGCGGTTGCTTGGAAGAGGCGAAGAACGAAGCCGCAAAGAAGCGGGCTTGTGTGCGAAGCCTTCCGACTGCCGGAGGACGGTGGCTGCCGCTCTCCTGCCTGTTGAATTCACTCTCGGCAAGCGAATGGAAAGCGTTCCAGGACAACTTGCCTGGGTTTTGACTTGGTCCTGATGCCTCCCACCTTGGCAAGTCTTGCTCGTCGCCAGAGGCTCCGAGATGCACAGAAGACGGTGGCAGCTGCTGAAAAGAAGGGCAGCGGTGAGTTTGTCGACAAGCAAGAACATAGGCAGCTGCCTGTGCTTGGGAAGGAGCAGCTGCCTGGTTTTGGCAATTGCCTTCACAGCGCCCAGAAGCCCGGTGCTCTGCTGCTTTGTTTTTCGCAGTCAGTCAATTGCACACTAGTGAAGCTGAGCCAGGCTCTTCAGCTTTGCTGCTTTTGAGCATCTGTGCTCCACTTAGGCTCTGTGACATCTCTCGAGGTTGTTTGCCTCGGCCAGGCTGGAAAGTGCCCGCTAGTACCTAGAGCTGGGCAGGAGAGGGCAGAGAGCACTTCCATCTGACAGCAGGTTGCAGATTGCCTCGGAAAGAGCCGTGTCCTTGGAATGTGCAGCAAATCCTCTTTCTTTGCAACCGCGGTTAGTGTGCAGTGCAGGTACGCTCTCCCCTTTCCAAATGGAGTGGGAAAGCTTTTCGCTGAGATAGAGATGACTAGAGAAGCAGAAGCGCGGCTCCGGAGCTATCCGGAGGAAAGTGCCGCTTCCCGGCGTCTTTCGGCTTGAAGCGGCGCTCCAGAGCGCTTTGCTGCCGCTTTACTGAGCTGTGCGCGAACTAGCCGCTTCTGCGCCTCTGAGAAGCAGAGATCGCGGTTGCTTGGAAGAGGCGAAGAACGAAGCCGCAAAGAAGCGGGCTTGTGTGCGAAGCCTTCCGACTGCCGGAGGACGGTGGCTGCCGCTCTCCTGCCTCTTGAATTCACTCTCGGCAAGCGAATGGAAAGCGTTCCAGGACAACTTGCCTGGGTTTTGACTTGGTCCTGATGCCTCCCACCTTGGCAAGTCTTGCTCGTCGCCAGAGGCTCCGAGATGCACAGAAGACGGTGGCAGCTGCTGAAAAGAAGGGCAGCGGTGAGTTTGTCGACAAGCAAGAACATAGGCAGCTGCCTGTGCTTGGGAAGGAGCAGCTGCCTGGTTTTGGCAATTGCCTACACAGCGCCCAGAAGCCCGGTGCTCTGCTGCTTTGTTTTTCGCAGTCAGTCAATTGCACACTAGTGAAGCTGAGCCAGGCTCTTCAGCTTTGCTGCTTTTGAGCATCTGTGCTCCACTTATGCTCTGTGACATCTCTGGAGGTTGTTTGCCTCGGCCAGGCTGGCAAGTGCCCGCTAGTACCTAGAGCTGGGCAGGAGAGGGCAGAGAGCACTTCCATCTGACAGCAGGTTGCAGATTGCCTCGGAAAGAGCCGTGTCCTTGGAATGTGCAGCAAATCCTCTTTCTTTGCAAACCGCGGTTAGTGTGCAGTGCAGGTACGCTCTCCCCTTGCCAAATGGAGTGGGAAAGCTTTTCGCTGAGATAGAGATGACTAGAGAAGCAGAAGCGCGGCTCCGGAGCTATCCGGAGGAAAGTGCCGTTTCCCGGCGTCTTTCGGCTTGAAGCGGCGCTCCAGAGCGCTTTGCTGCCGCTTTACTGAGCTGTGCGCGAACTAGCCGCTTCTGCGCCTCTGAGAAGCAGAGATCGCGGTTGCTTGGAAGAGGCGAAGAACGAAGCCGCAAAGAAGCGGGCTTGTGTGCCAAGCCTTCCGACTGCCGGAGGACGGTGGCTGCCGCTCTCCTGCCTGTTGAATTCACTCTCGGCAAGCGAATGGAAAGCGTTCCAGGACAACTTGCCTGGGTTTTGACTTGGTCCTGATGCCTCCCACCTTGGCAAGTCTTGCTCGTCGCCAGAGGCTCCGAGATGCACAGAAGACGGTGGCAGCTGCTGAAAAGAAGGGCAGCGGTGAGTTTGTCGACAAGCAAGAACATAGGCAGCTGCCTGTGCTTGGGAAGGAGCAGCTGCCTGGTTTTGGCAATTGCCTTCACAGCGCCCAGAAGCCCGGTGCTCTGCTGCTTTGTTTTTCGCAGTCAGTCAATTGCACACTAGTGAAGCTGAGCCAGGCTCTTCAGCTTTGCTGCTTTTGAGCATCTGTGCTCCACTTAGGCTCTGTGACATCTCTCGAGGTTGTTTGCCTCGGCCAGGCTGGAAAGTGCCCGCTAGTACCTAGAGCTGGGCAGGAGAGGGCAGAGAGCACTTCCAGCTGACAGCAGCTTGCAGATTGCCTCGGAAAGAGCCGTGTCCTTGGAATGTGCAGCAAATCCTCTTTCTTTGCAAACCGCGGTTAGTGTGCAGTGTAGGTACGCTCTCCCCTTGCCAAATGGAGTGGGAAAGCTTTTCGCTAAGCTAGAGATGACTAGAGAAGCAGAAGCGCGGCTCCGGAGCTATCCGGAGGAAAGTGCCGCTTCCCGGCGTCTTTCGGCTTGAAGCGGCGCTCCGGAGTGCTCCGCTGGCGCTCTGCTGAGCTGTGCGCGAATTAGCCGCTTCTGCGCCTCTGAGAAGCAGAGATCGCGGTTGCTTGGAAGAGGCGAAGAACGAAGCCGCAAAGAAGCGGGCTTGTGTGCGAAGCCTTCCGACTGCCGGAGGACGGTGGCTGCCGCTCTCCTGCCTGTTGAATTCACTCTCGGCAAGCGAATGGAAAGCGTTCCAGGACAACTTGCCTGGGTTTTGACTTGGTCCTGATGCCTCCCACCTTGGCAAGTCTTGCTCGTCGCCAGAGGCTCCGAGATGCACAGAAGACGGTGGCAGCTGCTGAAAAGAAGGGCAGCGGTGAGTTTGTCGACAAGCAAGAACATAGGCAGCTGCCTGTGCTTGGGAAGGAGCAGCTGCCTGGTTTTGGCAATTGCCTTCACAGCGCCCAGAAGCCCGGTGCTCTGCTGCTTTGTTTTTCGCAGTCAGTCAATTGCACACTAGTGAAGCTGAGCCAGGCTCTTCAGCTTTGCTGCTTTTGAGCATCTGTGCTCCACTTATGCTCTGTGACATCTCTCGAGGTTGTTTGCCTCGGCCAGGCTGGCAAGTGCCCGCTAGTACCTAGAGCTGGGCAGGAGAGGGCAGAGAGCACTTCCAGCTGACAGCAGGTTGCAGATTGCCTCGGAAAGAGCCGTGTCCTTGGAATGTGCAGCAAATCCTCTTTCTTTGCAAACCGCGGTTAGTGTGCAGTGCAGGTACGCTCTCCCCTTGCCAAATGGAGTGGGAAAGCTTTTCGCTGAGATAGAGATGACTAGAGAAGCAGAAGCGCGGCTCCGGAGCTATCCGGAGGAAAGTGCCGTTTCCCGGCGTCTTTCGGCTTGAAGCGGCGCTCCAGAGCGCTTTGCTGCCGCTTTACTGAGCTGTGCGCGAACTAGCCGCTTCTGCGCCTCTGAGAAGCAGAGATCGCGGTTGCTTGGAAGAGGCGAAGAACGAAGCCGCAAAGAAGCGGGCTTGTGTGCCAAGCCTTCCGACTGCCGGAGGACGGTGGCTGCCGCTCTCCTGCCTGTTGAATTCACTCTCGGCAAGCGAATGGAAAGCGTTCCAGGACAACTTGCCTGGGTTTTGACTTGGTCCTGATGCCTCCCACCTTGGCAAGTCTTGCTCGTCGCCAGAGGCTCCGAGATGCACAGAAGACGGTGGCAGCTGCTGAAAAGAAGGACAGCGGTGAGTTTGTCGACAAGCAAGAACATAGGCAGCTGCCTGTGCTTGGGAAGGAGCAGCTGCCTGGTTTTGGCAATTGCCTTCACAGCGCCCAGAAGCCCGGTGCTCTGCTGCTTTGTTTTTCGCAGTCAGTCAATTGCACACTAGTGAAGCTGAGCCAGGCTCTTCAGCTTTGCTGCTTTTGAGCATCTGTGCTCCACTTAGGCTCTGTGACATCTCTCGAGGTTGTTTGCCTCGGCCAGGCTGGCAAGTGCCCGCTAGTACCTAGAGCTGGGCAGGAGAGGGCAGAGAGCACTTCCAGCTGACAGCAGGTTGCAGATTGCCTCGGAAAGAGCCGTGTCCTTGGAATGTGCAGCAAATCCTCTTTCTTTGCAAACCGCGGTTAGTGTGCAGTGCAGGTACGCTCTCCCCTTGCCAAATGGAGTGGGAAAGCTTTTCGCTGAGATAGAGATGACTAGAGAAGCAGAAGCGCGGCTCCGGAGCTATCCGGAGGAAAGTGCCGCTTCCCGGCGTCTTTCGGCTTGAAGCGGCGCTCCAGAGCGCTTTGCTGCCGCTTTACTGAGCTGTGCGCGAACTAGCCGCTTCTGCGCCTCTGAGAAGCAGAGATCGCGGTTGCTTGGAAGAGGCGAAGAACGAAGCCGCAAAGAAGCGGGCTTGTGTGCCAAGCCTTCCGACTGCCGGAGGACGGTGGCTGCCGCTCTCCTGCCTGTTGAATTCACTCTCGGCAAGCGAATGGAAAGCGTTCCAGGACAACTTGCCTGGGTTTTGACTTGGTCCTGATGCGTCCCACCTTGGCAAGTCTTGCTCGTCGCCAGAGGCTCCGAGATGCACAGAAGACGGTGGCAGCTGCTGAAAAGAAGGGCAGCGGTGAGTTTGTCGACAAGCAAGAACATAGGCAGCTGCCTGTGCTTGGGAAGGAGCAGCTGCCTGGTTTTGGCAATTGCCTTCACAGCGCCCAGAAGCCCGGTGCTCTGCTGCTTTGTTTTTCGCAGTCAGTCAATTGCACACTAGTGAAGCTGAGCCAGGCTCTTCAGCTTTGCTGCTTTTGAGCATCTGTGCTCCACTTAGGCTCTGTGACATCTCTTGAGGTTGTTTGCCTCGGCCAGGCTGGAAAGTGCCCGCTAGTACCTAGAGCTGGGCAGGAGAGGGCAGAGAGCACTTCCATCTGACAGCAGGTTGCAGATTGCCTCGGAAAGAGCCGTGTCCTTGGAATGTGCAGCAATCCTCTTTCTTTGCAAAACCGCGGTTAGTGTGCAGTGTAGGTACACTCTCCCCTTGCCAAATGGAGTGGGAAAGCTTTTCGCTAAGCTAGAGATGACTAGAGAAGCAGAAGAGCGGCTCCGGAGCTATCCGGAGGAAAGTGCCGCTTCCCGGCGTCTTTCGGCTTGAAGAGGCCCTCCGGAGCGCTCCGCTGGCGCTGTGCTGAGCTGTGCGCGAACTAGCCGCTTCTGCGCCTCCGAGAAGCAGAGATCGCGGTTGCTTGGAAGAGGCGAAGAACAAAGCCGCAAAGAAGCGGGCTTGTGTGCCAAGCCTTCCGACTGCCGGAGGACGGTGGCTGCCGCTCTCCTGCCTGTTGAATTCACTCTCGGCAAGCGAATGGAAAGCGTTCCAGGACAACTTGCCTGGGTTTTGACTTGGTCCTGATGCGTCCCACCTTGGCAAGTCTTGCTCGTCGCCAGAGGCTCCGAGATGCACAGAAGACGGTGGCAGCTGCTGAAAAGAAGGACAGCGGTGAGTATGTCGACAAGCAAGAACATAGGCAGCTGCCTGTGCTTGGGAAGGAGCAGCTGCCTGGTTTTGGCAATTGCCTTCACAGCGCCCAGAAGCCCGGTGCTCTGCTGCTTTGTTTTTCGCAGTCAGTCAATTGCACACTAGTGAAGCTGAGCCAGGCTCTTCAGCTTTGCTGCTTTTGAGCATCTGTGCTCCACTTATGCTCTGTGACATCTCTGGAGGTTGTTTGCCTCGGCCAGGCTGGAAAGTGCCCGCTAGTACCTAGAGCTGGGCAGGAGAGGGCAGAGAGCACTTCCAGCTGACAGCAGGTTGCAGATTGCCTCGGAAAGAGCCGTGTCCTTGGAATGTGCAGCAAATCCTCTTTCTTTGCAAACCGCGGTTAGTGTGCAGTGCAGGTACGCTCTCCCCTTGCCAAATGGAGTGGGAAAGCTTTTCGCTGAGATAGAGATGACTAGAGAAGCAGAAGCGCGGCTCCGGAGCTATCCGGAGGAAAGTGCCGCTTCCCGGCGTCTTTCGGCTTGAAGAGGCGCTCCAGAGCGCTCCGCTGGCGCTCTGCTGAGCTGTGCGCGAATTAGCCGCTTCTTCGCCTCTGAGAAGCAGAGATCGCGGTTGCTTGGAAGAGGCGAAGAACGAAGCCGCAAAGAAGCGGGCTTGTGTGCGAAGCCTTCCGACTGCCGGAGGACGGTGGCTGCCGCTCTCCTGCCTGTTGAATTCACTCTCGGCAAGCGAATGGAAAGCGTTCCAGGACAACTTGCCTGGGTTTTGACTTGGTCCTGATGCCTCCCACCTTGGCAAGTCTTGCTCGTCGCCAGAGGCTCCGAGATGCACAGAAGACGGTGGCAGCTGCTGAAAAGAAGGGCAGCGGTGAGTTTGTCGACAAGCAAGAACATAGGCAGCTGCCTGTGCTTGGGAAGGAGCAGCTGCCTGGTTTTGGCAATTGCCGTCACAGCGCCCAGAAGCCCGGTGCTCTGCTGCTTTGTTTTTCGCAGTCAGTCAATTGCACACTAGTGAAGCTGAGCCAGGCTCTTCAGCTTTGCTGCTTTTGAGCATCTGTGCTCCACTTAGGCTCTGTGACATCTCTGGAGGTTGTTTGCCTCGGCCAGGCTGGCAAGTGCCCGCTAGTACCTAGAGCTGGGCAGGAGAGGGCAGAGAGCACTTCCATCTGACAGCAGGTTGCAGATTGCCTCGGAAAGAGCCGTGTCCTTGGAATGTGCAGCAAATCCTCTTTCTTTGCAAACCGCGGTTAGTGTGCAGTGCAGGTACGCTCTCCCCTTGCCAAATGGAGTGGGAAAGCTTTTCGCTGAGATAGAGATGACTAGAGAAGCAGAAGCGCGGCTCCGGAGCTATCCGGAGGAAAGTGCCGCTTCCCGGCGTCTTTCGGCTTGAAGCGGCGCTCCAGAGCGCTTTGCTGCCGCTTTACTGAGCTGTGCGCGAACTAGCCGCTTCTGCGCCTCTGAGAAGCAGAGATCGCGGTTGCTTGGAAGAGGCGAAGAACGAAGCCGCAAAGAAGCGGGCTTGTGTGCCAAGCCTTCCGACTGCCGGAGGACGGTAGCTGCCGCTCTCCTGCCTGTTGAATTCACTCTCGGCAAGCGAATGGAAAGCGTTCCAGGACAACTTGCCTGGGTTTTGACTTGGTCCTGATGCCTCCCACCTTGGCAAGTCTTGCTCGTCGCCAGAGGCTCCGAGATGCACAGAAGACGGTGGCAGCTGCTGAAAAGAAGGGCAGCGGTGAGTTTGTCGACAAGCAAGAACATAGGCAGCTGCCTGTGCTTGGGAAGGAGCAGCTGCCTGGTTTTGGCAATTGCCTTCACAGCGCCCAGAAGCCCGGTGCTCTGCTGCTTTGTTTTTCGCAGTCAGTCAATTGCACACTAGTGAAGCTGAGCCAGGCTCTTCAGCTTTGCTGCTTTTGAGCATCTGTGCTCCACTTAGGCTCTGTGACATCTCTGGAGGTTGTTTGCCTCGGCCAGGCTGGCATGTGCCCGCTAGTACCTAGAGCTGGGCAGGAGAGGGCAGAGAGCACTTCCATCTGACAGCAGGTTGCAGATTGCCTCGGAAAGAGCCGTGTCCTTGGAATGTGCAGCAAATCCTCTTTCTTTGCAAACCGCGGTTAGTGTGCAGTGCAGGTACGCTCTCCCCTTGCCAAATGGAGTGGGAAAGCTTTTCGCTGAGATAGAGATGACTAGAGAAGCAGAAGCGCGGCTCCGGAGCTATCCGGAGGAAAGTGCCGCTTCCCGGCGTCTTTCGGCTTGAAGCGGCGCTCCAGAGCGCTTTGCTGCCGCTTTACTGAGCTGTGCGCGAACTAGCCGCTTCTGCGCCTCTGAGAAGC